>NW_023270451.1:617823-647197 GCF_011800145.1 Mirounga leonina | reverse complement strand
ACTTAGGATAATCACCAAGGTTAATGCCTTATTCTAACAGTTTATTTGGGGGCAAAGAATTACATCTGAAGAAGAATTTTAACTTTCTAGGATTTTAAAATGTACTTTTATTTAAGCACTAAGGTTCATCCCCAAAATAAGATTCCAGATAGCATAGAAAACATGGAAATTGAAGCCCTAGATTGTTAATGGGCCTCCCACAAATGATCTCAAGTTCACCGTTGTACATCGTGGTGTAGTGGGCATGAAGGTCGTCAACCTTATCTACTCCCCAACTGGCCCTGCAGCCTGTGGTAACTTTCCAAACTCTGAATTGTGGTGGTTTTATCAGTTAATGAAGACAGTTGTTTGTACTCTTCCGGACTTGGTGATTTCTAAGCTCTCCTATTAAGGTTTTGTTTTGTTTTGTTTTGAAAATCTGGGCACCATCCTAGGAAAAAAAGAGCTGAATTCTAGGTATAGTGGGAAAAAATATGGACTGCACAGTGCTGTAAATACAATATACACACATTTTAGTACCTTGAAATCCTTACGTCGTCAGTGTGAACAATAAATTTGTGTGCTGGCCGTAGTCCCAAATTATACCTGAATTTATTTCTGTGTGCAACTCTTGGTCACACCACCCTCATTTCCCAGTTAGTCCTTCGGCAGACAAGCAATCCCTAAATATAGCATGGTTTCTATGGAAACATGCTTTATCCTGTGGATCCTAGGAACATGTTTTATCTGAAAAACGAGGCTGCCAGATCAATCCAGGCCTACAAACTAAAATTTGTGTTTTTGAATTAATTTGATCTAAGGAGATACATTTAAAACTGGTTGAAATGTTGGTTCCATGTGAAATTTTTCCAGATGAGTTGAGTTGGTCTAAATTTGCTTTTGACAATAACAGTTAGAAATCTCATCTTCTACTGAGAGGGTTTTTTGTTTTTTTGTGTTTTTTTTGACATAATCAAGCTTGTGGTTCCATTACCTTTAGATTCTGTTGTCTTATCTCTCTGTGGCCACAAGGACTGTTGGATGATCGTGTAGCAGATAGCACAGGGGGGGACACTACTCACGTTTCCAGCATCAGGGAGAATTTTATCAGTTACCTAAATGTAGGCCGACAAGAATTTGCTATACAGGTGATCGAGTTTTTATCCTTTTGAATTCCTGTAGCTGAGCAGTAATAGGATTTGGGCTGCGTTTGCCTGCCACTGGAAGGCATGTTGGTCTCGGTCCTAAACCCAATGCTTCCTTAAAAATATGCTTTGAGGTCTTAGCACAGCTGAAGATGACTATGAAGGTAGAAAGTGAGGTTGATGTAAGAAAAGGAATGACCTTTGAGGAAAATGAAAATGAGCCCTCTTGTGGAAGTTATAGCACCAGATGTTTGGGCTTCAAAAGAACCATATCTCCAAATACGATTACTGAGGGGAGTCTTTGAAAATTGAAATACAGACCTGTATTTTGAGCACACTGTCGAGAATATGAATGTCTCCGAGAAAGTACTCCTCTAGGTCATTCTTACATTCTGAATGTAAAACACGTGGGCGAAAACATACAAGTCTGATAAGAGGCAGATTTAAAAAAAAAGAAAACTCTGGATGTTTTCAGGTTAATAAGAAAAATTTCTGCAAATAAATAACTGACAGTAAAAATGAAAGCCTTTATGTATAAGAACGCTCTTTTATCTGTTTAACCACGAGCTGTAGAGACAAATATCCGTTTGTGGTCCAGGAGGTTTATCTGGGTCTTCCATCTTGACTGTTCAACTTTGGAAGCCTTCGGTCTAAAGTGCGTTCATCATTTATAACCCACCCCAAGATTTCTCTTGAATCTTGTCGTTACTTGAGTCTTGATTCTAGCCACCTGTTCTTATTGCTTGCCCTGATGTAGAGAACCCACAAATAAGCAGCGTGCCCTGAGTCTTCCATCAGAACCAAATCCTCAGAGGAAAAGAACACATAAGTAGTTTGGGTAGTCATTTGTTTCTGCTTAGAAAACAAGCAAAGAAATACCTAGAAATTACAGGCTATTGAAGGATAATGTTTGGTGGGGACATGGGGGTCATGTCCTTAAGTCCGGAGGGGGGGAAAAACAGTGGAACGTAGTCCCCATGCATTTAAGTATTTTCAGGACAATTCTGAGAAGTAACTACAGAAGAATGGGATCTTGTGTTTATGAAATACCCTGTGTACATTATGGAGGGAGAAGTGGCATTGGCACTTTGATGCCCTAGTCTATGTCAGGGAATCCGTTAGGTTCTTTACAGACACAATCTAACTTCCTTCTTACAAAATAGATCTTCTCATTCCCATATTTACAGCTGAAGAGACAACTTTAGAGTTAAGCATCTGTCCCACGATTAGGCTGCTAGTAAGTGGCAGGGTACCCTGTTTCCAAATGTCATACTGCCTGGGGAGGTGTGTCCACTGAAACTGTGCAACTGACAAGTAATTTAGATTTTCATTGCTTTAAAATAATTTCAAACTTGAATCTTGTCTTCTTAGACTTGAAGACTGCCCAAATTTTAAAACTAAACTGGTATCATATTTGTTCATAAGTTATATAAAACTATTCTGTTTCACACAAAAATCACATAAGCATTATATATTTTATTTTATTTAAAAAATTGTTTTAAAAGATTCTATTTATTTATTTGAGAGAGAGAGAGTGAGCGAGAGAGAGCATGAGGGGGCAGAGGGAGAGGGAGAGGGAGAAGCAGGCTCCCCACTGAGCAGGGAGCCCGATGTGGAGCTCAATCCCAAGACCCCAGGATCATCACCTGAGCCAAAGGTAGACGCCCAACTGACTGAGCCACCCAGGCATCCCAGCATTATGTATTTTAAATATGTACTTTGTGAAAATGCATATTCCAGCACATAAAATTTAGGTTGTTAAGCAAGTTATAATTACATTTTTGAGTTATAATAAACTTTTATTTGACAGCATTTAAATATGCCAGGTCCAATATAATGTTTCACAAACAAAAAAATTAGTTATTCCCTCTGAGGACATGCTGGAGTAGCAGAAGAAAAATTCTAAGATATTTTAGACATTCACTGTGGAATAACTTCTCCTTCAGATACAAATGTTCAAACTTTGCTTCTGGCCAGGTAGGTGGGAGATACATGAGGAAAGTAGACACAGATCCTTCCGGAAAGAGAAGTCTGACCTGTTGACGCCTGAGACCCATACTGTCCAATCAAAGGTTTGAAAAAGTTTTTATTTTTTATTGTCAGATATCCATTAAATGCTTACTGATGCCATACAAATTTTATGTGACTAACTGTATATCCGCCTAGGTATATAGAGTAAGGAGAAAGGGCTAGATGCCTTTTTGTTTCTGTTGTTTCATGTTAAGAATCATAACTTTTACATGGCTTTTTTTGCTGTTGTTACCAAGCTCTCTCAAGTACACTAGCTCATGCAATTTTCCAATAACCCCTTCACGTAGGCAGTACGACCTTTCCCATTTCATAGCCCGAGCTCCGTCGAGCCAGGTGACTCACACACACTCCCACAGCGCCTCAGTGACAGATCTGGTGCGCATTTGTAGGATGGCAGATTGCTACGAGTCACTGCTCCTTACACATCCATACCTGAAAAACTTACATAAAACCTAAACAGAACCAAATCCTGGGTGGCTCAGTCGTTGGGCGTCTGCCTTCGGCTCAGATCATGATCCTGGGGTCCTGGGATTGAGCCCCACATCGGGCTCCCTGCTCCACAGGGAGTCTGCTTCTCCCTCTCCCCACTCTCTCTCTCTCTCAAATAAATAAATAAAATCTTAAAAAAAAGACCCCAACTAAACAGAACTTACTCATCAACTCCAACTTTTCACCAAAAGGTAACACACTAGTCTAAGAAAAGATCCAGGGTTAGCAAGAAGAAAAGAGTGCAGGAAGTATGTAGAGTGTGTGCTGCTCCCCGCTCAAAAGCTAGTCCTACAAAAGCTTATATACATTTATTTATTTATTTAAAGGAGGCTCTATGGCCAACATGGGTCTTAAACCCCAAGGACAAGAGTCACATGCTCTATGGACTGACCCAGCCAGGCGCCCCAGTAGAAAATATTTTAAAATGTCTGATGCTTCTTCTTACAATAATTGCACACAATTTATATGATCTTCTCTCTGTTATCCCAATTGGATTCTGACAATAGGAGGAATGACCTTTGTAGATCTGATATGAGTGTGTAGTGTGTGTGTACTGACTCTGCCTTTATTTACAATTTTGTTATTTTATTCATCATGACTTTTTTGCATTAATTTTGATATTTAAAAAAAAACTGCATTAAAATATCATTGATTTTGATTACCGAGTTTTTGGCCCTTCCTTAAATTTTATGCCACAGGCTAACATGTCCCATGCTAATCCCAGCCCTGGTATGTGAGCTTAGACATATCTGTTAATAGAATGCCTGGGTGTACAGTTATGGGTTTTTTTTTTTAAAGATTTTATTTATTTATTTGAGAGAGAGAGAATGAGAGAGAGCGAGTACATGAGAGGGGGAGGGTCAGAGGGAGAAGCAGGCTCCCCGCTGAGCAGGGAGCCTGATGCGGGACTCGATCCCGGGACTCCAGGATCATGACCTGAGCCGAAGGCAGTCGCTTAACCAACTGAGCCACCCAGGCGCCCCAGTTATGGATTTTATATTCAAACAAACTTACTTTTGTGATTTCGCTTCACTCTGTCTCTTCAATATGTTTGGGTAATTAAGGGGAGTCCCTGACAATATTTATTGGGTAAATAGCTTGAGTTTGCAAACAATTGGTTGGGATCGCAAAAGTGTAGTTGTATAGTTTCAATATTCCATTATAATTTCGTAAAACTTTTGATTTAGGAGTTTATGGTCTTCTGAGCATTTTGTGGTGAAACATGGAGCCCATCAATATGACCACCCTGCCAGATTCCTCAAACACAGAACAAGGCCACTGCAAGGGACACTGCAGGATGATTCTGATAACACTCCACAGCATGGTTTTGCTTGGAGGCACCACTGGGACAGTACTGATGGCACGTATGATGTGCAAAAGCAAAAGCCAATCAATGATTGCCATGATCGTTCTCAATATCATAGTGCTACACTCAATCCTCCTGGTCAGCCTCCCATTCCGCCTCAGCTATTATATCTTTGAGGTTTGGGAGTTCGGATCCTTTCTCTGCCGACTGGTCAGCAGCATAATATATGGTCATATGTACTTCACCATTGTTTTCTATGTGGCCATTGTCATACTCCGATTGCTCCTTTATTTTAAGAAACTCCAAATGCAACAGTTGCAAAAGTACCACGTGGTCGTTTTAAGCATTGTTATTTGGACCATTGGTAACCTCGTTTTTTGGCCAATATTATTTTTACAATATGGCGTACATCCAAGTTACTCAGAACAACAACGATGCTTTGAGTTCTACAAAGATCTCAACCTCAGGGAACTCATTATCTTGAACTACTCTATGATTGTCATTATGATCTCAATGGTTGTGATACTCTTTCTGATACAGATGAGCATCATCGTTCAACTAATAAAAGCTCTCTGGCCTGACATGTGGGCACATCAAGACTATAGAGCTCAAATCAAGAGCTTCGTCTTCCTCCTAGTAATAGTGGTCTGTTTTATACCCCACCATGTATTCCGGGTACATTTTATTCAAAATTACTCAGAGATAGACAATTCTGAGTTAGTTCCTTATAATGAAATTTTTGTTGCTTTGACTACTGTCTGTTGCCTGGATATGGTGTGTTTCATAGGTGGGGTTATCCATTAAATACTCCTTGTCACTCACTTTGTAATCGGTTTTTTATGGTTGTGACAAAACAGTTTCAAATGAATGGCTGCTACCATGATTTCAAAATTTTTCAAATTCTCTGCTCTTAATTGGCACTGGAATTATTTTTCCATGAAAAGGTAATGAAGACTGATTGTTCCCCTCTTCTTGGATGATCTGTTCTCCATTACCTGTAGCATATGTTCAATTTCCATAGCTCTACCCTGGTTGACCCCAAACATCCTTTCCAGACTCAACCGCTACCTCTCTGTCACGCAATACTTACTCCTGCTAAGCACGACTACTGCCTTTCCTATGCAACAATCCAGCCTATTCTCTTTGCATTTGCTCTTGCTGAGCTTTGATCTTAGAATGTTCTTTCCCTCCATCTCCAAACTATCTATTCTTCAAGGTCCAGAGAATTTGAAGATATGGACTCTAGAAACCTTAACTTATTCAACTTATGCTCAACCTGATATACGTGCCTCTTGAAAATGACTGACAGCCCGTGAAGCTATGGCTGCTGGCTGTGGTATTTGGAGGAAAGAGCTAGCTTCGATAGTCAATAGACTTGACTATTGGGAGGAAACACTTCCAGGATCACTGGAGCATTAATACGGTTTGATTCTGACTAGGACTTTGTAGGTACCCAGGAAATAGAGAATGTCGCCCATGCCGACATTTCCAGACATGGATCCATTAAACAGGAAAAGAAATTGGAAAAGGTAGAAAGCAGCTGGTCTTAGTTGAAGCATGCTATACGAGACTATATTAGACTATATGAGAGCCCAAACTTCTGAGATTGTGGGACTGTTCTTAAGCTTATTCAAGGCACCCTATATGACCAAGTAATATTAAATAATGAAAATCAACTCTGGTATCAGTTAAACTCAATAAAAATAACCAAGACAAGCAACTTGGATTGAGGTAAGTAGAATCCAAGTTGGTTGTCTTGGTTGTTTTTATTGTGTTAGCTGATACTTACCTGACATAGAAATTGACATGCCCTTATGCTTTGCTTATAATAATGCTACCTTTGATATTAAATTTAATGAATCAAATAACCAAACCCTAAACTGGTTGATAAGGCAGCATAGTTAATTAAAAAAAGAGTTTGGGAGTCATCTGCACATGTGGATTCAAAGCTTTTTAGTAACTATGGAATCATGGATGAAGTATTTATAATCTCTGAGCCCCAGTATCCTACTAGGGTTTGGGTAAAGTTGAAACAAGACAGCAACATGTGTTAAATAGTGTCGTAGTGCCTGGTATGTGATCCTCAGGATAACATTACTTATTATTCAAATCCAGTGACACCTTTTTGCAAATAATTTTAAAATAGATTCAAAATGTTGATTCATATAAAAATATATTTTAGAGGTCCAGGTGCTATTGATCAATAGCATCTCATGCTTTATGTAATTATTAAGGCTCAGATGCTATTGGTCAATGCTAATCTCATGCTTTATGTGATTAGTAAGTCAGTAACTAAATGAATGCTTATTCCTATTTTTGCCTATAAGAACTTGTTATTATTATTCTATAATTATTAATAATACTTAAAATACTATAGAAGAACCATTTTATAAGCCTGCTGTCACAGAACAAGATAAATAGCAGTACCCTTAAATTATATTGTAATGTAATCACTTTTTCAGGGGATATGGTATGTCCTGCGTAACTTCAAGATTGTGATTGATTGTGTAACTTTAGGATATAGTCAGGACTCAACTTACCACTTTGTTGGGTTCCATGAATTCTTTTTAATATAGTGGGCAGCAGGGCTAAGGAGGCCTCTAATGAGCCCTGCCTAGTATTTCTGCCCCTTTTTAATCTTCCCTTTTACTACTGACTTTTTATGAATGAAATAGGGAAGAGCGATGAGCTATCACCTCCAGCATTAGGTTATAAAAGGGCTATGGCTTCCATCTTAGGCAACCTTTCTCTCTTTCTTGCTGTCTCTTGATTGCTTTAAGAAGGAAGGAAACCATCTGCCATGTCATGGAGCAGCACAAGGGGCAAAGAATCAAGATCTTCCAACAACCATATGAGTGAGTTTGGAAGTGGATCTTCTGAGACCTGCCAGTAGACCTGGCGTGAGCTCAGAAGCAAATCCTCTCCTATTTGAGTCTTGAGGTGATTGCAGCCCTGGCTGACACTGAGTGCAGCTCACTGAGATACCCTGAGCCAGAACCACTCAGCTAATCGGCTCCTAGATTCCTGCCAGGAAACCATGAGATAATAAATGTTTGTTGTCTTAACCTAGTAAGTTTCAGAATAATATATTATGCAGTAATAGGTAACAAATACAGTAAGCGAGGTTTTTACACCTGTGGAATGCGGCCACATAAGGCACTTGTGTCTGAGATTGACAATCCACTTGTTAGGTCCTGCCTGCTCCAGCTGGTCATGATAACAAGCACATCGTTGCCTGTTTTCTGAGTCAATAAGAACTGTGTCTGGTATTGTATAAGCTTTGCTTCTATCCCTGAAGAATAGAAATAGGAATATATGATATTACATGGAAATACACTGGGGTGGTTTAGGGTGAAGATTGCAAAGGGGACAGCTGGGGAGTGGGTAGGAATTGCTCTTTGTTAGTCATATTGATGTAGAGATTACTGGTGCTCTGAGTGTGGTTCTTAGACTCCCACCTGCAGGAGCAGCATCTGGGACCTTATTAAAAACGCAAATTCTTGAGCTCTTTCTGAGACCTACTGATTCAGAAATCCTGGATGTGGAAGCCAATGATAATGTGTTTTAACAAGCCCTCTAGGTGATTCTGATGTGAGCTAACATATAAGAATCGCTGCCCTAGATTAACCTGATAGATTAAAAATGGACACAAAATCTTTGGCATGGCTCCCATTGTGAAATGGACTCTCCCTTACTCTTCACTGGGAGTGGCATTTGTGACAGTGCCAACCAAAAGAACACAGGAGAAATGACAATGCCAATTTCCAGAAGTGGGCCTTTAGAGACTGGAAATCTCCACTTCTTGTCCCTTGGAACACTCGCTCATGGAGCCTGAAGCATCATGGAATATCCCTAGCTCTTGGTTATAGGAAAATGTGATGTATGTTTGTATTAAGCAACTTATGATTGCTCCAGCCCACAGACCTAAGGGCCAGGAAGCCTTCCTCTTGCAAATCCACACACAGGACCATCAGCTGCAGCCACCACATGGGTCTGTCCTGTCCTTCCTCTCTTGCTCATGCTCCCGGTTGGCAAAATCTTCTCCCCACAAAATGGCACAAGATCTCCAACGTCCATGCCCCAGATTCTCTGATTCTTCCAGTGTTTACAGTCACTGAAACACGAGAGCTCTGCTGGGCTCCAAGGCCATGGCTGGACAGAATGAATGGTTCCCTCTCCAAATTCAGCCACACTTCCTTGGCAGACCCACAAAGCAGCTCTGCCTAGGCCCAGAGTCTCTACATCTGTCTTTCATACTTCTGTTAGCTCTGGCCTTCATTCCATGTCTAGAATCTTTTAAGTCTCTGGATGAACATCCCTGTCTGTTCCTGATCTTTTTCTAACCCTATATGTTGTTCCATTTGCTGTTCTTCTCTGCCTTGCACTGCTCTGAGCACCAGGAAACAAGCCCTGATGCACGGTGCTTTGGGTTTTCCTGGTATTGGGCTCCTGGTTGGATTTGACCTCTGGGAGTTACCAGCAGGAGAGTCAGTCCAGAGGGAGGAGTGAGGATGAGGCACTGATTTACTGCCATACTACTGCCCCTTTCCTACCCTGTCATCACACATCCAGCATGGCCTGCAGCCCTTCTAGGCTTCAGCTCCGGCTTTTGTGGCCCTGCTCTCCGGGCATTCCATGGAGAATTCCAAGGTCTTTTCTTCCCTTTGTCCCTTCAGGCCTGGACTTGGTGCTGCTATCTCTGTTTATATCAGTATGCCTTGTTGGCTTCCTCATTTCTGCTCACACCTCTGGAAAGAGTCCCTTCATTAATGCCTCTTCAGTTTCTCCTTCTGAGTTGCGTTCTGTTTTCTGCAGAGAAGCTGGTTGATATTCCAAAAGAACTCAAATCCATTCCTGAGGGCAGAGTGGAAAGAGAAACTCCCATTCTCTGCATTGTCTTGGGCTACCTGACTAAAACGTGCTCTTCCCCTTCTCATGAAAACAAAGATTTCATGAATATCAACAGATTCAAACAAATAATGAGGTGGGGTGCAGAGGCAGAGATGTTGACAATAATATCATCAGGGTGCTAGATCAAAAGGTAAACATGGCCTTGGATGCATCCATAAAGAGGACTTGCCACCTCTTCCCCATTTCCCGGCAAGCAAGGTCAGAGGCTTTAGCTTCAGCCAAGACAACTTCACGTCACAGCACCGAAGAATCTAGCAAGAGGTTCTGATGTGACTCCATTGCCCTCCCACGAAAAATCCTTCCAACTCATTCTGGATTTTGGAGAGAACTGAAAAAAAAATCCACTAATCATTATAAATGCACATGTGTCTTGAAACTGGATTTCAAGTTTCTATTTCCACATGATTTTCCACTGGGCCATTTCAGGTGGAAATGTCAAGTAGATTGTAGGAGGAAAAAATGGTACCCCCTTAAGAAGAAATGATGCAGGACCATACCAACAGGTCAGTATCATACACCTGTGGCAGGGGGATTTTTTTTTTTTTTACTTTGATGCATTTGCTTTAGTGCACTAGTCTCCATTTAATTTAACAGTGATAGGGATTTTTGTGGAAAGGTACTTTTGCAGGTTTTAGATAGATGATGCCCACACAGGAGTACTGATTGAAATATATTAGAGTTATATCTCTGCATGACAATAGATAACAATTATTGAATGCTCACCATAAGCTAAAGACTGTTCTAAGCCTTACATCTACTTTAAATCATTGAATCCTCACGAAAGTGATTAAATAGGTTCTATTATTATCTCCAGTAAAGACACTGGACTACAAAGAGGGTAAGAAACTTGCCCAAGGTCGCAAAGACCCCCACTACCCAATTTTGCCTCACAGGGATTTCACAAAAAATATGTGTATGTTGGGGGGTGCTGTTAGAAAAGCATTAATGTAATAAGTGTTATATATTCACAAATTACTAATCACACAGAGCAAGGTTGATCTTGCTATTATTACTCAAGGACTTTTGCCCTGTTACTTGTTTCCTGGGTATTCGCTCATTCTGTGGATCATAATAATACTGATTTAGCAGTCAATAATGGTGGGACTCATCAGTCTTCTCCTTCCACTTTGTCGTCCTAAAATCCCTGAATTCATGATCTTCCCTCCAGTTCTGATACTTCTTTTTCCATTCCTCATGTGATAGGCATCATTCACTCAGCCAAATCTGAAACTTTAGCGTTTTCTGTGGTTTCTCCTCCTTGCTCACCCCTGCAAGGTGCTACTTCTCAAGTCCTATTGGTACTAACCCCCAAATATCTCACAAGTCTTCTTTGCCCCTTGTCTGTGGTCTTTGCTTTCATGTAGGCCCCAACCCCGCCCTCCTGGATTGCTACTGTAGGTTTCTATCTTATCTCTGATTTCACTTCCCCAACCACATTTACTCCAATTGTCACACTGATGTCACAGTGGTTTTTTTTTTTTTTTAAAGAATTGAAACCTTTTTGTGTCATCCATTTGTTGTAAATCAACTTTGAGAAGTTTCACACTGTTTTCCCATAAAGCCCACATTCATGATCATGCTGTGAGATCTTCTGTATGTTAAGTAAATGAGGCTTGCGCTCCTCCTGGGGCGGAGATTTTAGCATTATAGTGAGTAAAGGTAGTTGTCGGTCATTCTAGAGGTCACTCCACAATCCTTCGGCACAGGCTTGAGTCAGGAGTTCTGCTCAAACTGGTCTGGGCGGGCGGGGCAGCCTGGAGGTCTTGTCAGGGCAGTCCTTATCACTGGGAGGGATTTTGCTTTCCTTTTGCCTGAGTTAAGAGCTAAGCTGGAAAGAAGAGCTCAAGGAACAATGCGGGACAAAGGTCAGTGAGTACAAGCAGGCGGGCAGTAAAGGTCAGGTCTTTGGAGCTGATCACAGATTGACTGGATAAAAATACAGCTTATGGATAGACTTTTGAATGCTAACAGTTTTAGACCACAGGTCATCTCCAAGATACTTGTAATAGAAATAATTTGCGTAAAGACAGCAGAAAAGTCGCTAAAAGCATAAGATATTTGAATAACTTTATAAAATAGAGAAAAACAGGATACAGAAACATGGTCATATTTCTTTTGGTCATGCTGGAAGGAGCACCAGTCCTCCATCTGAGCCTTTTTCCCTTCTGTGCCCTCCCATCTCTTCAAGGGCTCTATTTCTTCAAACTTTGCTCTCCTGACTTTGAAAAATCACCATTTAATTATGCCAATTATCTGCAAATCTCTCTGCTTGCCCAGATGTTTTGTGGATATCTTGATTTTCTATCTAGTGGTCCCCAACGTGTTATGCACACCTTCCCTGAGGTGTGCAAAATAATCTGTAAGATTCCAGGAAGAAAAAGTTAGATATTGCTAATTGTGTTTATTTTCTAATCTGAGAAATGAGAAGGATATTATGCTTTGTTATTATTTATATATTCGTTATCAGCAGTGTCCTCAATGACTTCTTTGTCCTCTCATTTCTGTGTTGCACAGTACATGCTTTGTCTCTAGGTTTCAACCACCCACCTACCTGCAAAGGCACGGGGAAGCTCCAGTTCTGTCAAGTGTTTCTTACAGGGAGCTGGTCACACATGGGCACATCCCAGCTACGTGTGGCCATTGATGCTCCTCTCACCTTTCACCCTTAACTCCTGAGTTTCAACAAATCCTAAATCCAATTATTATTCCTGAATGGTGATGACAGGCTCACACCTCCACTCCAGAACCACTCATGGACCCATAGTTGCAGAATATCATTTATTTTATAGTTGCAGAATATCATTTATCTTTACTTAATATACTCCATAGTGTTGGCCAAGAGTCACTATGGTGCTCCAAGTAGCTTGGGAAATTAGTGGCTTGGGAAATAAACAATAATCCAGACCAGCAAGATGAGGCCATTCTATACATGTCACATTACACCCAAGCTGTTAACTTTATTAAAATAATAATAAAAGAATCAAGGTCATAAAATAGGAGAATCTTTTGCAATGCTTTTTGTGGCATAGAGAGTACCTATGAAAATATTTTTCCCACATAGATTTTCAGTGGTTATCGCATGGGAAAGCTTATGCAAAAAGAAAGAGTTTCAAATTTGAGGACATGTGCTCGTCAGTATTTTGCTATCTAACAGATATATTTTAAAACCTAATCAACATTATCTGTTCAAGATTAGAGTGCTATTTTAGAACAGTGAGAAAATGACTACTTTTTGTAACAGCTCATGGTAAGGAGATAAAACTGTATGAAAGCTGGTATTTAGACATGTTTCTGTATTTAACATGACTTTAATGGTGGAAGTGGCCAAGCATTTATTCTTATTTGGGATCTGGCAAGTTTTGAATGAGTTGCAACTATTAATTGGCTATGAATGCTAGAGTCTGGCAAAAATCAGTGAAAACATTCTGTAAAAATCTATTGGCTATGTGGAATTTGCAATAGAATATTGTATACCTTATAATTATTTGTTACTTGTCGCCACACATTATTTTTACGTATGTCAGTGAAATTTATAATGGTTTGTAATAATTTCCAAGCGAGCTAGTTGTTAACATGGCACACCAGTGATTATGACTCAGATGTCCAGAGCCCAGGACGAGCCAGCCGCGAGCAAGCCCGTAGGCGCCAAGCCCACCCGCAGCGGAGGGGGCTGTCCGGGCCTGAGCGGGCAGGCGCAGGGGCTCCGGGCAGCGGTCTCTCCAGGAGCAGCGTAGGACGCCGTCGGGGCCAGCACCCGGGCCCGTAGCGGTCCTGCGCCTGCGCGCTGGGGCCGCGGAGCCTCGAGGAGCCGCCCCCGCGGGGGAGGGCCAGGCTCGCGGCGCGGGAGGGGCGGCTGCAGACGTTGGCCCCTCCTGCCGTCGGTCCCGGGGTCCTCATCTGGCCACTTCCGGGGGACCGGCGCGGGCAGACAGACAGACCGGCAGTTCGACGTTTACCTGCTCGGCGCCTAGGTACTCGGACCTGTTGGAGCCGTGCTCACAAAGGCCCCAGGCTCACCCAGGGGGCTGGTTGGGATCCTCGGGGACTGTTCCTTTTCGTTCCTGTGAACGTGCAGGTGTAGCTTAGAGGAGGACGTGTTCTGGGTGAGGCTTGTTGGAGAATCCAGCACCCTTCCTGGGATGTAGTTCCTTGTTCCGAATAACTCCTTTGTTTTGTGCCAGGTCCGTTGTCACACACGCAGGCGTAGCCTCACTGAGCGCCCCTGACGCCACGGAATGGGCCGTTTGGGCCTCACTGACTTAACACCGCGGATAGTTCATGATGTGCTCAAGAACACCGTAGGGTCTTGTTCTAAATATTAAACCTCGTGGAGAGGGACCCGAGGAGGATGCATGAGCACGGCCATAGGCAATTAACACGTGTGCAAGTGAAAATAGAACACTCTGTGAAACTTCAGGAAAAGAAAAATTTGTAAGGAAATGTACTTCCTCACATTCTAACTTGCCTCAGGATTATTGGGAGAGTAAGATAATAGGGCCGATGCAGGCATTTAGCGTCGAGCCCAGCCCGAGGAATCCTTCAGCGGCATTGGCTCCTCTCCCCAGGAAAGGGGAGAGTGTATAATCCGGTACTGCCGACGGAGAATTTCTACGGGGCATTAAGATGCTCCTTGAATGTGTAGGGAATGACATCATTTAAATTTCCTCTTCAACATTTTCTATTTGTCTTCCCTTTTTCCTGTGATAGTGGATAAATGGCAGGCAAAAAGCGAGAGATCCAGTTACAGGTGAGCATGACCGACCAACAGTCTTTTACTTTGGGGCGCGTTGGCCCTTGAAGACCCCTTTACAGCAGCGTCCTTTTTGTAGGCAGTCGTTAATAGTCAAAGCCTGTGGGATGAGATGTTGCAGAACAAAGGCCTGACAGGTACTGGGGTTCGCCTGGTTGTCCAGCCATTAGGAGTTCGGCCCAGGGCACCTCATGCGCCTCCCCGCCCCCCCCCCAGCCGCCCCCCCCCCCCCCCAGTCGCCTCCCCACCCCCCCAGTCGCCTCCCCACTAGCAGTGTAAAAACCTGCTTCATCTGGGCCCTGGCCCCAGCGTTGGGATAAGCTGCTATTCTAGATTCTTTGACTCTTTTTTTCCCCCCATAAATATGATCATCTTCTAGTGATCGACGTTTACCAAGCCTGGTGTGGACCTTGCAAAGCAATGCAAACTTTATTCAGAAAATTGAAAAATGAGCTGAACGAAGATGAACTTCTGCATTTTGTTGTAGTAAGGATTTCCTTTCCATTAAACCGTTATTTTCTTGATACTTCCAAGTGTTTAAATATGGTCTTTAAGGGTCTGATTTTAAACAACCTGCCAACTCTTCAATAATGGACAATATTTACTTGGCAGTTTTACTGTATATCTAGTTCTACCAGATCTGAGAACCAATCACAATTTTTATCCCATTTCCCATCATGTTGAGGTTGTTTACCATAGTTGTGAACATCAGAGAGTATACATATGGATGTCTGTCTGTTGATCTGTTTCTTTTCACCTGACTGGATGTTCAGTGTATGGCTTTTAGAATCAGGGCTGCAAATGCTGTTTACTGGATAGCATTGGGAAGGTCTCTGGGCACTTAACAACCCAGTTACCAATTTTCCAATGGTGGTGATTTTCCCCTCACTTGTCACCCGGATGTGATGAGGGATTAAAGTATTATGGCTAAACTTATTGGGCTTCATTTATTGATTATTCAATTTGTGCACATCAAGTTATCACCTGCTTAGAGCTTTGTTGTCTAATATGGTGGCCACTGGACACAAATGGCTTTTGAGCACTTGAAATGTGGCTAGTGCACCCAAGGAACTGAATTTTTAACTTTAATTAATTTAAATTTAAATTTAAAAGTGCACCCAAGGAACTGAATTTTTAACTTTAATTAATTTAAATTTAAATTTAAAAGCCAACAATCAATTCAGAAATTATAAAACTTTTTAAGTTGTTTGGAACAACTTGGGTATGTGCATCTACCTTTTTGGACTATATATTTTATGAAATCAAATTACAAATCAATGGTTTCTGATTCAGATTTAGCCTACAAATTGAGATGTGCTCTAAATGTAAAATACACACCAGATTTTGAAGATTTAGTATGAAAAAAGGAAAATGGAATATCTCAATAATCTTTTACAGTGATTACATGTTGAAATGACTATATTTTGGACTAAGTAAAATATATTTTTACATTATTCTCACATGTTTCTTTTTAGTCTTTAACTATGATTACTAGAACCACAGAATTTAAAAATATATGTGTAGCCCACATTCTATTTCTGTTGGGCAGAAACAAGTCCAAACCAGCTATACCTAAGGTGCAGAAGCAGATAACTGATTTCACATCTTTACTTCTTACATCTAAAATGCATAGTCCCTAATGCAAACATGAAACCTCAACCCCTGGCATGTTTTCATGTGTAGAATCTCTCTGTGACCCTTCCCAACCCAGAGGTTGGGATGAGTTTGTTGATTGACCTTAACTTGATTGTCCATCCCTTCTGCGGATACATTCTTTATAGGACTTCTTTTTCTTAGTTCAGGGTTACAGTTAAGCAGCCTAAGGCTTAGAAACTCACCTCATTATTTTTTCTCTTCAAGAGAGTAGGTGGCTATATACAATTGTTAAATCTTTTTTTTTTTTTTTTAAGATTTTATTTATTTGTCAGAAAGAGTGAGCACAAGCAGGGAGAGCGGTAGGCAGAGGGAGGAGCAGGCTCCCCACTGAGCAGGGAGCCTGATGCAAGACTCCAAGACTCAATCCCAGGACCCTGGGATCATGACCCGAGTCAAATGCAGACAGAGTCTTAACCGACTGAGCCACCCAGGCATCCCTACAATTGTTAAATCTTTTTATCCAGATGTTGACTTTGTCTTCTGAAGTAAGAGTGTTGCAGTTTTTGAAAAGGTGACAATTTGTAACAGCCTGCTTCATTCTGAGCCACCTGAATGGATCTGGAATATGATTTGAGACTCAATCCTTGGCAGGGAGGAAAAATGAAGTTCAGAGGACACAGAATGGGGCCGCACAGGTTAACACAAGTTAAAAAACAGTATCAGAAGGCTCTAACAGTTGGCAAATGGATGATGGAGAATCGAGGGTTGGAAAATTCTTTTGAGTCCTGGCAGTTGGCATTAGGGAAGTTTGTCTGGAAGTGGTAGGAGTGCAAGTTCATGGGCTAGGAATCATGGGAGAACTCCAGTGTCTAAAAAGGAATTGAGATCAGTGGGGAGACCAATAAAAAGGCAGCCTCCCTGCACACCTGTCAGGCTACCTGGAAGGGAACTTGGGCATAGGAAGGCAAGGCAAGAAGTCCTTAGATACTGAGAAGGTGTAACTTGATGCTGTGTTCCCAGGTGCTTTAGACGTGTTAAATCCCTCTTTGTTGGTAGAGTCTGGGTAGAAACCAACCTGGATAATATGTGCCAGCCAGGCACTGCTGTGGTGGCGGAGGGGTGGGTGTGGAAGGAGAATTAGACCACATGGTGCGTTGGACGCCCCGTTCAGCTCACCTCAGAGCTGTGTGGGGATGTAGGTCTTAACGGTGCTTCCTCCCAACCCAGTGACTTCTGACTGTCCTCCCAGTAGTACCCCAGCCGGACAGAACTCCTCACTCCACAAGGAATCTGTTCTATTACTATAGCCATCCCACTGGGAAATGCTAGTAAGTTCTTCCCAAAATATGTTCATATTACTCTTCATAATACTAGCATCTGTTGAATTTAAGAACAAAAAATTTTGTGCATCCCTGAATGGCTTCTCTTCTGTTAAATTTGAGCACACTCAACAATAGCACATTCATATAAATTGATGCTGTTTTTTTGCTATGACCTGCCCATAAAGGATGAAAAGAATTAATATAGTCTCTAAACCTCTATTGGGAGCAGGCTGTGAGGTTGAAATCACCCAAGCTAAGTGGCCAGTATAATTTTTTTGTTGTTACATGTCCTTTTAAAAGACTTAAAGACTTGTACTAACATTGTACCTATAATGAAAATTCAGCGAATATTCTTTATTGCAGTTCTTTTATAATATTATTAAATACTCTAATTGTTAATACTTTATTATAATATAAACATTGTAATGATGATACCTAGACTGCTTTTAAATATATTCTTTAACTTCTGTCCTTTAATATTATAGATTAGTACCTTTCACCTCCTTCCTTTTTTTTTTCTAAACTGTGGAAGCTTGAAGAAAAAAAGAAGAAAAGTCATGTAGAATCCAGTATGCTAAAAAAAAAAAAAGAGAGAGAGAGAGAGATTACAACGCAGCTCCTGTGGCTGAGGGACCCTCTCTTGGCTTCCTCACAGTGGTTACCTTCAGAAATCCCAGTTTGAAAACAATTGCCTTAGGTTGCAAAAACATCTCTTAGAGAAAACCCTACCAAATGATCTCATTCTGGCCCTAGACTTTTGTTTGTGGGGGGATTTTTGATTACTGATTCAGTTTCTTTGCTGGTTATGGGTCTGGGCTGTTCAAGTTTTCTATTTCTTCCTGTTTCAGTTTTGATAGTTTATATGTTTCTAGGAATTTATCCATTTCTTCCAGATTGCCCGATTTGTTGGCATATAATTTTTCATAATCTCTTATGATTGTTTATATTTCTGTGGTGTTGATTATGATTTCTCCTCTCTCATTCATGATTTTATTTATTTGAGTCCTTTCTCTTTTCTTTTTGATGAATCTGGCTAGGGGTTTATCAATTTTATTAATTTTTTCAAAGAACCAGCTCTTGGTTTCATTGATCTATTCTACTGGTTTTTTGTTTGTTTGTTTGTTTCTATATTGTTTATTTCTGCTTTATTCTTTATTATTTCCCTTCTTCTGCTGACTATAGGTTTCATTTGTTATTCTTTTTCTAGCCCCTTTAGGTGTAAGGTTAGGTTGTGTATTTGAGATTATTCTTGCTTCTTGAGGGAGTCTGTAGTGCTATATATTTCCTTTTAATGACCTCTTTTGCTGCATCCCAAAGGTTTTGGACCATCATGTTTTCATTTTCATTTGCTTCCATGTATTTTTTAATTTCTTCTTTAATTTCCTGGTTAAGCCACATTCATTCTCTAGTAGGATGTTCTTTAACCTCCATGTATTTGTTGTCTTTCCAAATTTTTTCTCACGCTTGACTTCAAGTTTCATAGTATCGTGGTCCAAAAATATGCACTGTATGATCTCAATCATTTTGTACTTGCTGAGGCCTAATTTGTGACCTGGTATGTGATCTGTTCTGGAGAATGTCCCATGTGCACATGAAAGGAATGTGTATTCTGCTGCTTTAGGATGAAACATTTTGAATATATCTGTGAAGTCCATCTGGTACAGTGTGTCATTCAAAGCCCTTGTTTTCTTGTTGATCTTCTGCTTAGATGATCTATCTATTGCTGTGAGTGTGGTGTTAAAGCCCCCTACTGTTAATTATATTATTATCAATGTGTTTCTTTATTTTGGTTATTAAATGGTTGGTAGAATTGGCTGTTCCCAAATTAGGAGCATGAATATTTATAATTGTTAGATCTTCTTGTTGGATAGAACCCTTTATTATGATATAGTGCCCTTCTTCATTTCTTATTACAGTCTTTGGTTTAAAAGCTAGTTTGTCTGATATAAGTATTGCTACTCTGGCTTTCTTTTGACTTCCATTAGCATGATAGATAGTTCTCCATCTCCTCACTTTCCATCTGCAGGTGTCTTTAGGTCTAAAGTGAATGTCTTCTAAGCAGCATATCGATGGGTCTTGTTTTTCATCCATTCTGACACCCTATGGCTTTTGATTGGAGCATTTAGTTCATTTGCATTCAGAGTAATTATTGATAGATATGAATTTAGTGCCATTTTATTTGTTTTGTCCTTCTTTCTGGAGATTTCTTGTGTTCCTTTCTAATCTTTGTTGCTTTTGGTCTTTCTTCCCCACTCAAAGAGTCCCCTTTAATATTTCTTGCAGGGCTGGTTTAGTGGTCCTGAACTCCTTTAGTTTTCATTTGTCTGGGAAACTCTCTCTCTCCTATTCTGAATGATAATCTTGCTGGATAGTGTATTCTTGGCTACAGATTTTTCTCATTCAGCACATTGTGTATATCATGCCACTTTATTCTGGCCTGACAAGTTTCTGTGGAGAGACCTGCTGCTAACCTTTTTATCTTCCCTTATAAGTTAGGGACTTCTTTTGTCTTGATGCTTTCAGGATTTTTTTCTTTATATCTACATTTTGCAGATTGAACTACAATATGTCTTGGTGTTGGCCTACTTTTATTGATTTTGATGGGAGTTCTCCGTGCCTCCTGGATCTGTAAGTCTATATCCGTCCCCAGATTATGAATGTTTTCAGCTATTGTTCCTCAAATAAACCTTCTGCCCCCTTCTGTCTGCTTCTTCTGGGACTCCTTTGATACGAATGTTATTATTTTCATGGAGTCACTGAGTTCTCTAAGTCTGCTTCCATAATCCAAGATTTTTCTTTCCCTCTTTTTTTTTTTCTTTCCCTCTTTTGATCAGCTTCATTATTTTCCATAATTCTAGCCTCTGTATCATTTATTCATTCCTCTGGTTCTTCCATCTTTGTGGTCATTACATCCAGTCAGTTTCGAATCTCAGTTCTTGCATTTGTCATTTTGGCCTGATTGGTTTTAAGCTCTTTTATCTCTGTGGTAAGGGACTCCCTGATGTCTTCTATGCTTTTCTCAAGGCCAGCTAGTATCCTTATGATTGTTGCTTTAAATTCTGGCTTTGGCATATTGCTTACATCCGTTTCAATTAGATCCCTAGCCATGACCTTTTCTTCTTCTTTCTTTTGGGATGAATTCCTCTGTCTTGGCATTTTGTCTAGGTTTCCATCTTCTCCTGTGTGTTAGAAAAGCTTGTTTGGTTTCCTGCCCCTGAGAGTAATGGCTTTACGAAGAAGAGGCCATACAGTGCTCAGGACTGGTACCTCAGGAAGTGTCTCTGGTATTGCTGTGTGCACTCGGCTGCTGTGTTATGGCTGCTCTTTGCCTCAGGTCAGCTGTCTGCAGAGGCTCTCCTAGCCTGCAGCGGGGAGTGTTTGGATCTTGGTCAGAGTGTGCTGAGTTTTAACTAGGTGTGCTGTTTCCACTAGAGCTGAGGCTCTGCAGAACTCTGTGGTCAGTAGTGGTGTGTGTGGGGGGGAGTTGTGCTGGTCTTCTTGGGGAGGGCCTGCTGCCCTTGCTCTCAGGCACACTTGCTCAAGAAAGCAGTACCAGCAGAGTGCAGGGGGGCGGGGCTGGCTGTAAGAGATGTCGGCAGCGGTGTTAGCACTGTGCTGTTTACTGATGTTGGGTTATGCTGAGGGGCAGGGGAGCCAGCCAGCTCCTTTGTCCCTGCGGAGGGACCTCGTGTTCACTGCTGTCAGGAAAGCCGTCCCAGAAGAGCAATAATTTCCCTTCGGGTGTCCTGGGTGTTTTTCAGATCACTGCTTACATAGTCTGTGTCCAGGTTGCTTGCCTGCCTGGACCAGTGCAGGCACTTTGGGTTCTATCCTAGCCAGGCCAGCTGAGTTTTAAAACTTCAAACTTGAGGGACCTGGTGTGGTGGGGACCTGGCTGGTCCTCTTTGGTAGGGTCTTGCCGTGCTGGGATTGATGGTTTGACCCAGAAGGGTGGTTGCACCAGGGTCAGGAGCTTGTGGCTTGGGGCAAAACACACAGAAGAGCCAGTGTCCAGGTGAGCTGCCCTCAGCAAGTGTCTCCGCACCTGTGCTGACGGGCAGGGGAGGGAAGTGGTGCCTGCTGGCTCTTTTGTCCCAGGAGAGGTAATACCACCTCTTCCAAATGTGCTCCAAGAAGGGGGATCTGTCTCAGGTGGGCCCTGGGGTTGCCTGCCTGCCTTCTCTACAGGAGCACTGCAGCGCCCTCGGGCTCTGTTCCAGCCACAGCCTGGACCTCTAAAACTCCAGTCTTTGAACCCTGCTGGTTGTAAAACTCACAAGAATCAGCCTCTCATTTCCCAGTTGATGGCTTTGGGGAAGTGTGCTCCTTGCTCGATCCCCTGTGCGCTCTTCTGTCTGTCTGTCTGTCTGTCTGTCTCTCTCCTCTCTCTGAGACCAGGACTCCCTCCCCTCTGCAGCACCTGCAATCTGTTTCTCCCCCAAATCACATCTCCACACCTCCTACCTTCTGCAATGTGGCCTCCTCTTTCTCTAGTTGTGCAGTTTGTTTGTTCTGAATCATATTCAGAATGATTTGATATTTATCTAGCTGTGTTCAAGGGACGAAGCAAACCTAGGGTCCTCCTACTACTCTGCCATCTTAGCTCCCACCGGGACAATGTGAAATTTGTGAGAAAAATTTAAGAAAATTACAAACATTAAAAAAAAAACACAAAAAACCCTTGAAATTTGACAGCCACTTCATTCAAGAAGCACTTAGTAAGCTCCTTTTTTTTATTTTAATTTTTTTTCTTTTGAGCTTACTTTCTCTCAAAAAATTTGGATAAAGTAAGCTCCTTTTTAAATATGGCCCCATGACTGATGCAGAAGGAGGGTGACATGCAAAGGGGAATATGAAACATCATAGATCTGATCACAAGAAGTGAGATGGGGGGCGCCCTGCCTGGATGGCTAAGTTGGTTAAGTGTCCAACTCTTGATTTCAGCTCAGGTCTTGATCTCAGAGTCACTTAAAAAAAAGGAAGTTAGATAGGCCCATATGATGGTGGTACAATACTGAAAGGGACAATGGAGTCCTCGAAGGAAGGGTAGTAAAGTTCTATGTGGAGCAGGAGAGGATTTGCAGCAGGAGGGAGCAAGGCAATTCTTGGAGGAGGGACACTTGACCTGGGTTGGAAAAGGAAGGGCAAGAGCAGGTAAGGAGGGAGGAAAGTATGGGTGTTTTATAGCAAACTGGAAGTAGGTAAGTTTGGCTGCAGGTTGGGTACCACAAAGTGAACAGTGAGAAGTAAGGCTGAGGCCAAATGGTGCATGGCCTGAATCACCAGTGTATGCAATTTGATCCTTA
This sequence comes from Mirounga leonina, assembly GCF_011800145.1. Lineage (NCBI taxonomy): Eukaryota > Metazoa > Chordata > Mammalia > Carnivora > Phocidae > Mirounga > Mirounga leonina. The sequence goes on along the minus strand of NW_023270451.1, from coordinate 624,362 downwards.
GAACAACTATAACATACTCAGAAAATGCTGTAGTAAACATAAAAATAAAAATTTTGTGTGATCTGCATTTTTTCAACATAGTGTATCTGGTGACTTGGATATTTCCTCTATTATTATATGAAATATTTATATTTTATATATTTATATATATTTATATTATATATTTATATATATTTTTATAAAAATATATTTTTTCAGGCAGAAGCTGACAACATTGTGACTTTGCAGCCATTTAGAGATAAATGTGAACCTGTTTTTCTTTTTAGTGTTGTAAGTATAATATTTATCATCTCAAATATATTATCAGATTCTAATTTACAGTTAAATAGCAAGTAGCATTGTGAAATTACCATGGGACTATTTTCTGATTGTAGTAATCATAGATTTCTTTTGCCTTATCTTTGCTTGTCTGTTAATATATTTTATAACTTGACGTCTAGGAGTGTGTAATGGGTTGAGGAGATTAGACAACCACTCATTGAGTTGCTCAAAAAGAAAAATAAGATGGTATTTACCTTTCCTGAGGAAATAATCAGAGATTTGTATGATGAATTACTATTTATAGGAGTGAAAAGTTGGAAATTTCTTCGATACCCAGTAGCAGAGAATTGGTTCTAAGTATTCATGTATACTAATACAAGGACATATCTGTCTGATGACTATTTTGTAATATATGCTGCTTCTGTCTCCGCATGTACAAATATGTAGAAAGAAGACAGAGCATTCATCAGATTATCAGTAGTAGCTTTCTAGTATGGGGGAAGGATGCAGTAGTTTTTTCTTGATACTTTTTCATATTTTCCCAATACTCTGTGATGAATATACAACCTTCATAATCAGGAAGACATAACAAGTGCTACTTTCCAGAAGGAGAGTATTTACAGTTAAAAGCTATGTGACACGGAGTGCAGCTGCTATAGAGCTAGAGAATTGGACATAATAAAGAAAGGCTTCCCAGAGAGGGCTTGGACTCTTTCTCTACTATTAGATACTTGGATTATTATTTTTTTGTATTAGAAATCATTATTTTAAAAACACTTTTGGGTAGAACTTTTTGCTTCTATGAAATAATGCTTTTGCAACAATTTCAAGGAATTGAGTTACCGAGTTAATTGAATTTTAAAAATTGCATTGCAGATCTTGCTCTAAGTTGGACATGTAGGATTGGTGATTTAGGTGAGGGGTCAGTCAGTTCTTTTAGTAAAGGGCCAGATAGTATTTTCAGCTTTGCCAAAATACAGCCTCTGTGCTGGGTCATTGTTTGCTGACCCTTGGCCTAGACATAGTTTAGGGAACCAGAGTGAGTAACACCCGAAAATAGGCTCGTGGGCTAATATTAGTAACAGTGAGTAGCAGTTAGGAGCATGGGACTGAAGAAGAGAGACTGGCCAGGGGGACCATCACATAGAGTCTGGAGCCCTGGGACCACCATCACCCTGCCAGGTTGGTCAGCTCTGATCAGGAGACCATACCCACCCTCCTTAACTGGACCATCCAGTCCACGTTCTCTTATCTGCAACCAGTGCCTGGAATATAAATCCACTCTTCCTCCCAGCCCTGAATAGTTCATCCTTCTCATGCTCAGAATATTCTTTTCCTGACTAATTCTTGCAATTCTCTACCATCTTGCAAACCCTTTCACTGTGTGACATCTGGAATTGAGATGAGCAATTAGCACACTTTCGAAGATCTTTCACCATGGCTCTTAGCCTTTACTCCATTTCCTTGACTTTCCTTAAATCTGTCTCCTTACTTAGGAGCAGCCCAGAGTGGTGACTACTTTCTCGGATCATATGTCTTGAGGCCAGGAGCAGAATTGATATTCCCTTTACTTCTTATTTCAGTAACTTTCTTTTCCTTGCTAATTAGAGGTCTTTTCCCTGCTAACTTAGCTATTTGGCTAAACTTCCTTCTCTCCCACCTCACCCCTGTCATTTACTGGTCTTCACATCAGTCCTGTCAATGACTGAGGACTTTGGCCTGTGGGCTCAAACCCCTTTCAAAACCCCTGTCCTGCCATCCCCCTGGGGACTGCAGTATCCACATTGGCAACCCACCCACATCCGGGCCTCTCAATACCTGACCTCTACTGCCAATTAACTTTTCTCCAGTGCACCTCAACCAGTTGCTCGTGCAGTCATGCCTCAGGCTTTGCTCCATATCCACAATCATTCATCTAAGAATCTCAGTCTGTGCCCACAAAACCACCACCAAGCCATCGCTTGTTTATATAGATATTCCCACCATGGCTCTTTGTATTGCTTAGCACACTTAGCTGACAACAAATTCATTCCAGCAAGTTTCAGCAGGAAGGGCTTTTTCAAAGGACGTTAGAAAGTCCCCAGAATTGTTGGAAGGTTCCTTTTAGTGGGAAATGGTAACTAGAGTGGCAGTATCTATTTAAACCTTTCTCAACTGGATCCTTCTCATTAACCTTTGAAGATGATGAACTGTGTCCAATTAAAAAATAATGCTTTTTGGGGCGCCTGGGTGGCTCAGTTGGTTAGGTGACTGCCTTCGGCTCAGGTCATGATCCTGGAGTCCCTGGATCGAGTCCCGCATCGGGCTCCCTGCTTGGCAGGGAGCCTGCTTCTGCCTCTGACCCTCCCCCTCTCATGTGCTCTCTCTCTCTCATTCTCTCTGTCTCAAATAAATTAAAAAAAAAAAACAACTTTTTTTGATGCCATGCCTCTCTCCAGCTACCATCCATCTCTCTCCTTTATCTCACAGCTAAATTTCACAGAAAAGTTTGCATAATTATTTTTACTCCATTTTTTTCATATCCCAGTAGTGCCTCAACCCATTCCATCTGCCTTCTCTCTGATTATTCGAGCAAATTTGCTGTTGCTAGTGTACCCAGTTACCAGCCTGTTGTTACATATATGGCCACTTTTAGGCTCATTATGCTATACCTCTCAAGTGTATTGAATGTGGTGGCTATACCCTCTTTTTATTTATTTATTTATTTATTTTTTATTATGTTATGTTAGTCACCATACATTACATCATTCGTTTTTGAGGTAGTGTTCCATGATTCATTGTTTGCGAATAACACCCAGTGCTCCATTCAATACGTGCCCTCCTTAATACCCATCACCGGGCTAACTTTTTTTTAAACATTGGCTTCTTTTGGCTTTGTTACTTGGTTTCCCTTTTGCCTACCTAGATGTTATTCCCCTCCATCTCCTTTGTAGGTTTACCTTTTTTTATCCAGCCCTTAAATATTTATCTTATCATGCTTTATACACTCCTTAGAAAATTTCCTCCATACACAGTTTCAGTTGTCACTACCTATATATCAAGAACTCAAGTTTATGTCTTCAGCTAATTCCTATACCTTGAGCTCCAGACTTGTGTATCCAGCTGGTGCTTTGACATCCCCTTTCTGTTATCTGAAGGGCCTCTCACAAGGGACTGGTCCAATAACAGAGCGCCCCCTCCCCAGGAAATGTAGTCTTCTAAGTGTCACATCATTGGATGATTAACATCTTAATTTATCCACTTTCTTAACAGAAACAGAAAACTGAGCTTAGTGACATCTCTGTACCTCACACCCAATCCACTCCAGACTTTGGACCTGTCAATTTCACCACCCAAGTCTTTCTCACACTCATCTGCATCTTTCCATTCTTTCCATCTCCTTTACCAGTGCCACAGACTGAGCAACGATCTCTCTCACTGTCATCTCTAGAATAGCCCCTAATTTGTATACAAACATCTGCTCCCTTCTAACTCTTCTAAACATGGTAGGTGAAATGGTCTTTACAAATAACAGTTCAGATTGTGGTCACTGCCTCTGTTTCAACATGCCTAAGGCTTCTCACTGCATTTAGGTTAGAGGCTTTGTCATTCCATGACCCACAAGGCTCTGCATGGTCTGGCTCCCCCTCGCTGTTAGGCTTCATCTCATACCAGGCATCCCCTCACTTTCTCGGCTGGTCTTCTCATTTGCCATAATCCCTTCTGGCCTCAGGACCATTGCATCTCTATTCCTTTTGCCTGGAATGCTCTTTCTTCTCCATTTTGCCTCATTATCTCTTACCCATTCTACATATTTTAATCCAAGAATCCCTTCCTGATATTGATAAGCAACTTTGCCGATTTCCTTGACCAGGACAGATTCTTGTAGATGCTCCCAGTGCTTTGTACTTAGTGGTACTTGTCATGGTTGTTATATTACATATGCTTGTCTATGTTTTTTTTCTCCTTTTTTATAATTTAATTAGGCCACATACCAGGACTGCTGTTCCATACCATCATCCTTGGAACTGTGCCAATAAACAGGTTTTTTGTAAATATATGTTGAAAGATGGAAGAAAGGGGGCATAGTGTCAAAAATAATTAGGGAAGGTAAAGTTGGGAGACTTGTACAGAACCATCGAACATAATGCAGGGATTCCTTGCCTTTGTTTGTAGGAGAACAGACATTGTGGAGGTAGAATTCAAAGAGCTGGGTTTTTCAAATCAAGATGTACTTTCCCATCACTAATACTTTATTTTAAAATGGCTAGTTTTAGCTAAAAAGGATTGGTGGGGGTGTAGGGCCGGGTGGGGTGACTTCATCAAGTTGAATTCTGGACTTATCCTGAAAATGGAAGTTTCCTTCATGCTTTCTTTTCCCATATAGAATGGCAAAATTATTGCAAAGATAAATGGTGCAAATGCACCACTTGTTAATCAAAAGATTATTAACTTGGTCAATGAGGAGAAGAAAATTGCAGCAGGTGAAATGGTTCGCCCTCAGGTAATACTTTACTATTTTATTCTTAAAAAGATGTATTACATCTTTTTTGTTGTTTTACTAAGGAATTATTCCCAAGTTTTGTAACCATCTAGGTTTCTAAATGGTACAGACTTTCTGGGAGTTATTTTGTCAATATGAATCAAAGGCCTTAAAAAACACATGTATCATTTGAGCAATTATGCTCCAATAATTTTCCCTACAAAGATAATAAGACAAATTTAGAAAAGAGCATTTATAGCAGGGTTGTCTGTTATTAAAAATTTGGAATCACTCCAAATGTCGAGCCACACTGGTGCCTGGGTAACTCAGTCGGTTAAGCATCTGCCTTCAGGTCAGGTCATGATCAAAGGGTTTTTGGAACCGAGCCCCACATGGGGTTCCCTGCTCAGCAGGGAGGCTGCTTCTCCCTCTCCCTATGTCCCTCCCCCCTGCTTGTGCACTCACTCTCTCAAATAAATATTTAAAATCTTTAAATGTCAACCAATGCTGAATAGGTTCCACAAAATGTCTGTAGTTTTTGTCATAAATTATACAAATCCATACAGTGGAATATTATTTAATGTCTTCTGGCTCTGTACTTACTGATATTGAAAGAGGACAAAGATAGATTGACAAATGAAAACAAGAGAGCCATTTGGTAGGATACTTAGAAATAAGATCCAACATGTGAAGAGTATCATCTATGTAATGAAAGATAAACTATTTAAAAATTAAGAAATTACAAAGCATGTGGAGGTATGAACATAATAGTGTAAGAAAGGAAGCCACAGAGGAAACTGATTAGAAATACAGGCAGATAGTGCTGCTGAGGGTCCCACAACCTAGGACGCTACAGTTTATAGCAGCACAGACAGAAAAGGAGCTAGTGTGGCCTGGAGAACTCACTGAAGAACAGACTGTGATCTCTCTGCTCTGAGGCAGAGTGTTGGAAATGATCTCTTCTGCTCTGACTCTCAGAAGAGACACAGAAAGCCACCAGGGAAAGCCACCAGAGAACAAAAGCCCCCCGAAAATGATCCCCACTGAGCCCATCCCCCACCACAGGGGGCAGGGCAACTTGGCCCAAACAGGGTTGCTTGAGTAACAGTGTGGCAGGCCCCTCCCCCAGAAGACAGGCTGGGAGAACAAGAGGCCAGCAACCCTAAGGTCCCTATAAAACAGGTGCATCTTGCTTGGGTTGTGGTCAATAGTTTGGACTCTATACATTCCCTCAACCACCCTTCAACAGAATGACTAGGAGGAGGAACCCCCAAAATAGGAAAGACTCAGAGACTGTGACTTCTGCCACAGATTTACAAATGGATAGAGATATAACCAAGATGTCAGAGATGGAATTCAGGGTAGCAGTTGTGAAGACAATAGCTAGAATGGAGAAATCGATTAATGGCAACATAGAGTCTCTAAGGGCAGAAATAAAAGCTGAATTGGCAGAATTTAGAAATGCTATCAATGAGATCCAATCTAATCTAGATAATCTAACAGCTAGGGTAAGCCAGGCAGAAGAACAAGTTAGTGATCTAGAAAACCCAATTAATAGACAAGAAGGAAAAAGAGGAGGCCAGGGAAAAACAACTCAAAATCCATGAAAATAGAATCAGAGAAATAAATGACACCATGAAACATTCCAATCTCAGAATTATTGGAATCCCTGAGGGGGTGGAGAGAGAGAGAGGACTGGAAGATATATTTGAGCAAATTGTAGGTGAGAACTTTCCTGATCTGGGGAATGAAACAAACATTCGTGTCCTAGAGGCAGAGAGGACCCCTCCCAAGATCAAGGAAAACAGGCCAACAC
>NW_023270451.1:565812-587823 GCF_011800145.1 Mirounga leonina | reverse complement strand
TTTTATTCTTATGTTAATCCCCATACATTACATCATTAGTTTTAGATGAAGTGTTCCATGATTCATTGTTTGTGCATAACACCCAGTGCTCCATGCAGAATGTGCCCTCCTCAATACCCACCACCAGGCTAACCCATCCTCCCGCCCCCCTCCCCTCTAGAACCCTCAGTTTGTTTTTCAGAGTCCTTCCTCTCTCATGGTTCGTCTACCCCTCCGATTTGCCCTGCTTCATTCTTCCCCTCCCGCTACCTTCTTCTTCTTCTTTTTTTTTTTCTTAACATATATTGCATTATTTGTTTCAGAGGTACAGATCTGAGATTCAACAGTCTTGCACAATTCACAGTGCTTACCAGAGCACATACCCTCCCCAGTGTCTATCACTCAGTCACCCCATCCCTCCCACCCCACCCCCACTCCAGCAACCCTCAGTTTGTTTCCTGCAATTAAGAATTCCTCCTATCACTGAGGTCATATGATACATTTCTTTCTCTGACTGACTTATTTCACTTAGCATAATACCCTCTAGTTCTATCCATGTCTTTGCAAATGGCAAGATTTCTTTTCTTTTTTTTTTTGGATGGCTGAGTAGTATTTCGTCGTATATGTATACCACATCTTCTTTATCCGTTCATCTGTTGATGGACATCTGGGCTCTTTCCATAGTTTGGCTATTGTGGACATTGCTGCTATAAACATTGGGGTGCAGGTGCCCCTTCAGATCACTACATTTGTATCTTTGGGGTAAATACCCAGTAGTGCAATTGCTGAGTCATAGGGTAGGGGAGAGAGAGAATCTTAAGCAGGCTCCATACCCAGCCCAGAGCCTAATGCAAGGCTTGATATCACAGCTCTAAGACCATAATCTGAGCCAAAATCAAGGGTCAGGTGCTTAACCAACTGAGCCAACCCAGTGCCCCAAGAAAAACATTTTTAACCATATTTTATGTTGGTCTTCTTTATCCTCCCATGAAGTCAAGCATACATGATTTCATGTAATTAATTTTTGGATTGGTTCAACAAAAAGCTGAATTAAATACATACTCTTTGATTTGACAGAAAAATACAACTTATCTTTCGATGACATTCAATTTTTATTTGTTTTATTAAACCACAAAATATTTGTGACCTTACCAGTTTTTTCTGTCATGGTTATTAAGCTTCAGTTTATAATAATCTTAAATTATATTTTGGATTTCTACAGCTTAGAAGAATATCTGGAAAGACAACATATATCTCAGTTTTGTGATGTTGAAGAGAATATAACTGATGTTAACCACTTTATTGATATGTTCTTCCCTGATTTTAAAAATATGGAAAACCTCAAATTAGAAAAGATCCTGGCATTACTTCGACCAGCTCTCTTCCAAGAAAAGAAAGGTAAGAAATAAATATAAATACACCCTAGTATAATTACATTAAAAGATATTATTTTAAAATTTAACATTGAAGAAAAAGCACCTATTTCTTCATGTATGAAATTCAGAAGATTAAAATGAGGGGTGCCTGGGCTGGCTCAGTTGGTGGAGCATGTGACTCTTGGTCTCAGGGTTGTGAGTTTGAGCCCCATTTTGGGAGTAGAGCTTACTTAAGAAAAAATGAGAAAACAAAGTGCCTGGCACCTAAAGGGTGCTAGTTATTTTTAACTTTTTCCCATATTCACACAGCAGAGAGACTGTGACAGAGTAGGAATACAGACCATAAGTTCACACTATTGATTCCTTTTTATAGCTGGTATATGGAAATACAATTGGTATGTGTAGTTCTAGAAGCTTTGGTGTAGCTTCCTTGGGAATTTCTATGCAGACCAGGGTTTCTCAACTTCAGACCTACTTACATTTGGGGCTAGATAATTCTTTGTTGAAAGAGGTTATATCTGGGGCACCTGGGTGGCTCAGTCAGTTAAGTAACTCTTGATTTCGGCTCAGGTCATGACCTCAGGGTTTTGAGATTGAGCCCTGCCTTGGGATCTGTGCTGGGTGGGGAGCGTGCTTAAGGTTCTCTCCCTCTCCTTCTGCCCCTCCCCCCTCTAAAAAAAAGAGGCAGTATCATGTGCACTGTAAAATGTTTATAACATTCTTGGCCTCTACTCACTGGATGCCAGTAGCATCCTCCACACCCCCAGTGTGACAACTAAATATCTCCAGACATTGTCAGATGCACCCTTGCAGGATAAAATGTCAGGCTGAGAGCTGGTGAAATGAACAATAAATATCATCTGCAAATTGAGATAGTTTTACCTCTTTCTTTCGAATTGGTATGCTTTTTTTTTCTTCTGCTTGCCTCATTGAACTGGCTAGAACTTCTTGTATGATGCTGATGAGGAGAGGTGACATGCATGCTTTGTTCTTGACCTTATAGCAAAAGCATTCAGTCTTTTTTTTTTTTTTTAAGATTTTATTTATTTATTTGAGACAGAGAGAATGAGAGACAGAGAGCATGAGAGGGAGGAGGGCCAGAGGGAGAAGCAGACTCCCTGCCGAGCAGGGGACCCGAAGCATTCAGTCTTTTACCATTAAGTACAATATTAGCTCTATAGACCTTTATTTAAATTTTAAAAAATCTGACCTATTTCTAGTTTGGGGAGGTTTTTTTTTTAAATCATAAATAGATATTGTATTTTTTTTCTCAAAAATTTTTTTCTGTATCTATTGATACGATTATGTTTTATTTTCTTGAGTTTGATAATATGGCATTTGCTTTGATTTTTGAATATTGGACCAATCTTGCATCCTCCAGATAAGCCACATTTGGTTGTATATTGCTCTTTTTACATATATCTGAGTTTGATTTTTTACTATTTTGTTGCCTTTTGTGTCTATATTCATGAGAAATATTTGTTGTTTTCTTGTAATGTCTTTATCTGGTTTTGGTGTCAGAGTAATGCAGGCCTTATAAAATGAGATGAGAAGTAGGTACTCTTATTTCTCTGAAGAAATGCATATAATTCATATTACATCTTTCTTAAATGTTTATTAGAATTTACCAGTGAAACTATCTGGGCCTAGAGTTTTCTTCTTTGGAATGTTTTAGTTTTGTATTGTTTGCCTTCTTAAATCTTTTAAAATATGGATATATTTTTTTAATGAATAGACCATATTTTAGAACAGTTTTAGATTTACAGAAAAATTAAGAAAGATAATAGTTTCCATATGCCTGTTCCCCCCCCCAACAGTTTCTCCTATTAACATCTTATACTATGGTGATATATTTTTATAATTAATGAAACAATATTGAAATGTTAACTAAAGTTCATAGTTTACAATAATGTTTGCTCTTTGTTTTGTACATTTTATGGGTTTTAACAAATGCATAGTGTCGTGTATCCCCTTTACAAGATCATACAGAATAGAATTGCTGCCCTAAAAATCACCTGTGCTTCCCCTATTCATCCCTCTCTTCCTCCCTCCTAACTCCTGGCAATCACTGATCTTTTTGCTGTCTCTGTAGTTTGCTTTTTCTGGAGTGTCATACAGTTGGAATCATAGAGTATGTAGCTTTTCAGACTGATTTCTTTCGCTTGACAATATTCATTTAAGGTTTCTCCATGTCTTTTGTTGGTATTTTCTTGATAGGTCATTTTCTTTTATCACTGAATAATTTTCCCATTGTATGAATGTACTTAGGTTTATCCAGTTACTTACTGAAAGGCATCTTGGTCGCTTACAGTTTTTAGCTAGTATGAATAAAGATGCTATAGGCATTCATATGCAATTTGTGTGTGTGTGCATGTGTGTGTGCGTGTGTGTGTGTGTGTGGACATAAGTTTTCAACTCAATTGGCTAAATTCCTAGGAGCATGATTACCGGATTTTATGGTTCAACTATGTTTAGCTTTGTAAGAAACTGCCACAATGCCTTTCAAAGTGGTTGTATCATTTTCCATTCCAAACAGCAATGAATGAGAATTCCTGTTGCTTCACATCCTTGTCAACATTTGGTATTTTAGATTTTTTTCCTGTTCTAATGGGTATATAATGTTATCTCATTTTTGTTTTAATTTACAATTCCCTAATGACATGATTCTGAGCATCATTTCATATGCTAACTTGCCATCTGTGTATCTTCTTTGGTGAGGTGTCTTTTCAGATCTTATGCCCATTTCTTTTTTTTTTTTTTTAAAGATTTTTTATTTGACAGAGAGCAAGAGATCACAAACAGGGGGAGCAGCAGGCAGAGGGAGAGAGAGAAGCAGGCTCCCCGCTGAGCAGGGAGCCTAACATGGGGCTCCATCCCAGGACCCCAGGATCAAGACCTGAGCTGAAGGCAGATGCTTAACCCACGGAGCCACCCAGGCACCTCTTATGCCCATTTCTTAATTGAGTTGTCTACTTATTGTTGAATTGTAAGAGTTCTTTGTAAATTTTGAATATAATCCTTTATATAAATGTGGTTTGCAAATATTTTTCCAGGTTTTGGGCTCTGTGTTTTTTTTTTTTTTTTTTAAAGATTTTATTTATTTGCGAGAGAGAATGAGAGACAGAGAGCATGAGAGGGAGGAGGGTCAGAGGGAGAAGCAGACTCCCCGCCGAGCAGGGAGCCCGATGTGGGACTAGATCCCGGGATTCCAGGATCATGACCCGAGCCGAAGGCAGTCGCTTAACCAACCGAGCCACCCAGGCGCCCCCTGTGGTTTTTTTTTTAGCAGTCTTTTTCACAGAAAAGTTTTTATTTTTAATATAGTCCAACTTACCAGTTTTTTGTTTTGGATTCTTCTTTTAGTGTTGTATCTAAAAAAATCATTTCCAAACCCAAGGTCACCTAGATTTTCTCCTCTGTTATCTTCTAGAAAGTTTATGATTTTGTGTTTTAAGTTTAGGTCTGTAATCCAGTTGAGCTAATTTCTGTGAAAGGTGTAAGGTATGTCTAGAGTAATTTTTTTTGCAGGGGGGATGCCTCATTGCTCCAGCGCCATTTGTTGAAAAGACAGTCATTGCTCTACTGCATTGCCTTTGCTTATCTGTCATAGATTGGTTGAGTATATTTGTGTGGGTTTTTTTCTGGGTTCTCTATTATGTTTCATGGATCTTTGTGTCTGTTTTTCACCTGTTCCATGCTGTCTTGATTACTGTAACTTTATATAGTAAGGTAGAATCAGTCCTCCAACATGGTTCTTCTCCTTCAATATTGAGTTGACTATTCTGGGTCTTTTCCCTTTCTGTATAGAATCAGTGGAACTGACATCTTAACACTATTGAGCCTTCCTATCCATGAATAATGCCTATGTCTACATTTATTTAGATCCCTGATCCCTTTCACCAGTTTTGTAGTTTTATCTATCTATCATCTATCTATCTATCTATCTATCTATCTATCTATCTATCTATCTATCTATCTATCATCTATCTATCTATCATCTATCATCTATCTATCATCTATCTCTCTATCTATCATCTATCAGGTTTTTATTTAAATTCCAGTTAGTTAACATACAGTGTAATATCAGTTTCAGGTGTACAATATAGTGAATCAACACTTCCATACAATACCTGTTGCTCATCACAACAAGCACATTCATTAATCTCCATTACCCATTCGACCCATCCTCCCATCCCCCTCCCCTCTGGTAACCATCAGTCTGTTCTCTACAATTAAGAGTTTGTTTCTTGGTTTGCCTCTCTTTTTCTTCCCCTATGATTGTTTGTTTTGTTTCTTAAATTCCACATATGAGTGAAATCATATGGTATTTGTCTTTCTCTGACTGCCTATTCCTTATTTAGACCCTATACAGATTTTGTTGGATTTCTACCCATGTATTTCATTTTTTGTGTGCTCGTGTAAATGGTATTGTTTTAAATTTCAAATTCCAATGTTCATTGCTGGTATATAGGAAAGTGATTGACTTCTGTATATTAATTTTAACTTGCAACTTTGCTATAGTAGTCTCTTATTGTTTCCAGGAGTTTTGTTGTTATTGTTTCTTTGGGATTTTCCACATAGACATTGATGTCACTAGAAAACAAAGACAGTTTTATTTTCTCCTTCTAAATCTATATATTCTTTTATTTCTTTTTCTTGTGTTATTTCAAACTAGCTAGGTTTTCCAGGATGATGTCAAATAGGAATGGCAAGAGGGGATATCAATGCCTTCTTCCCAGTCTTAGAGACAAAGCATCCAGTTTCTCTCCTTAAGTATGATGTTAGCAATAGGATTTTTGTACATGTTCTTTAGTAAGTTGAGGAACCCTCTATTCCTAGTTTGCTGAGTTTTAATCATGAATTGTTGTTGGAGGGGTGCCTGGGTGGCTCAGTCAGTTAAGTGTCTGCCTTCTGTGATCGAGCCCCACGGTGGGCTCCCTGCTCAGCAGAAAGTCTGTTTCTCCTTCTGCCTCTTCCTCTCGCCCTGCTTGTGCTCTCTCTCTCTCTCTGTGTCAAATAAATAAATAAATAAATAAATAAATAAATAAATAAATAAAATCTTAAAAAAAAAGAATGGCTGTTGGATTTGTCTTATGCTTTTCCTGTATCTATTGAGAGGATCATATGATTTTTCTTCTTTAGCACATTAATATGCAAATTATGTTCATTGGTTTTCAAAAGCTGAACCAGCCTTGTATGCCTGGAACAAATCCTGCTTTGCTGTAGTATATCCTTTTTTGTACATTATTAGATTTGATTGATAATATTTTGTTGAGATTTTTTTCCGTAGTTCATGAGACTATCTTATGTGACAGCTGGTGCGTGTTTCCACTTCCCACCCTTTTCCAGCACTCCTAAGAATACTTGAAATATGCAACAGACACGTTCTGGCTAATTCATTTGCTAGCACTTTTACTACCAAGTCCCTAGAAAAGAACATCCCATTGATAAGAAGTAACAAGCATTAAATCCATCCATGATGAGAATTAAAACTGCCTGTCTTCAGTATGAGTTGGTAGATGGCTGTTGCCTCATTCATGTTGGGTAAAGATGTCAGATTCATTTGCATCTGGGGCCTGACTGGCCTGGGGCCTGACTGGCCTCTATTGGATATTGCCTCAGGCAGTCTTCCTGGTTCTTTCATATGCCCAGAAGCCTCAAATATGCCCAGAAGCCTCAAATCACCTCCAAGCAACTCTGCCAGTAAGACAAATCCTCAGAACAAAGCTTTCTGGGCAACTTTGAAATCAGACCCTCACACTTTTTATTCATAATAGAAGAAAAAGAGGTGAAAACATGATTCTTTTTCATTGTTTTCATCTCCTCTGGGACTGGTATAGTCGTCTTCTCTCAGTTTGCATCTAGCTTGTCAGAATCATTTCCATTATTGCTTAAAGTTTCTCTTTTCCAGTGAGCACAGAATATCATCTTTTCAAAAATCCATTCTGACAATCTTTATCTTCTAATTGCTATGTTTACACCATTTACATTAAATATCATTTTGGTAAATTTTGGAATTGTCTATTCTGGTTTTTCTTTCCTGCTGTCTTTTAGAATTAACTCTTTTAGTGTACCATTTTAATTTATCTATTGGCTTCTTAATTTTATGTATTTTGTCCATTTCTTTTAGTGGCTGTGCTATGGGTCAAAATATATGTGTGTAACTTTAAAACTATTTAGAGTTAATATTTTACCATATCACCTTACAGCCCCATATATCCTTTTCCCCTTTCCCCTACCCAGTGTAGTCACCAGGTCTATTACATCTACATGTATTGAGTATTCCACCAAACTGTACTGTAATTTTTTGCTTTTCAACAGTGATGAATTTTTTAAAAACTTAAGAGGAGGAAAATATTTTATTATATTCACCCACATATTTACTGTTATCTTCTATTCCTTTCTGGAGTTCCAAATTTCCCTCTGATATCATTTCCCTTCCACCCAAAGAACTTTTGTACTTTTTTTAGAGCAGGTCAACAAATTCAATTGGTTTTCTTTCATCAAGGAATGTCTTTATTTTCATTCCTGAAGGATATTTGTACTGATAATAGAATTCTGGTTTGCCAGTTTTTTTCCTTTAACACTTTAAAAATGTTGTGCTACTGCCTTCTGGCTTTATTGGTATCTAATGAAAAATCCAGTCATTCAAAGCATTTTTTACCTTATATGTAATGTACCTTTTTATTTATTTATTTGGGGGGTTGCTTTCAACCCTTAAACTTCTTGAATCTATAAATTAATATCTTTCACCAAATTCGAGGAATTTTCCACCATTATTTCTTTAAATTATTTTTTCTGTGCCAACTCTTTCTCTACTCCATCAGGGATTCCAAAGATATAAATATTAGATATTTGACATTGTCTCACAGGTTCCTGAGGCTTTGGCCACTTTTAAATTTGTTTTCTGTGTGTAGTTCTAATTGGATCATTTCAATTGTGTTAGTTTTAAAACTGAATTCTGTGATTTCCTTGTTGGCATTCAGCCCATCCAGTGAATATTTTATTTCAGTTGTAATGTTTTTCAGTTTTACACACCTTGTATGTGTATGATTCCTATGCAATGCAAAACTGGAAATAGCATCATAAGTCATAATTTGGTATGATAAGAGTATTATTCACCTTAAAATCTAATAAGCTATTTTTGCAAACTTCTAAATTTCAAATGAGGGGAAAATGCCTTATATGCCTTCATAATAATACATTTTGTATGGTATGTATAGCCAATAACCTATCAATTTAACACTTGTTATGTGACTTGTACTTAGAGGATGTTTTGAAGATTATTGAAGATGAAGGCTTTAAAATACTGATGCAAAGGCAAATTGTATTATCGGAAGAGGAAGCACAAACACTGTGCAAGGAATATGAAAATGAGGATTATTTTGGAAACCTTATAGAAAAAATGACCAGGTAAAGTAGAGTTCAGGTTTAGAAGGCACAGTCTGATTTCATTTCGAATCATTTAGGTCTTCTTTTGACACTGCCCTGGTCAGGTTGCCACACCTCTCAGTTCTGTAAACATGTGCTGAGTCTACTTCTTTGCCAATCTCACTCCTATCTCAATTCTCTGCTCAACTGTCCATTTTCTCTTATCCTCCTGGAATGTTACTGGAGTGATGGAAAGGCCTGGGTGAAGTTACCGGAGTCCATTGAGTTAAATGCCAGAAATCCAAGGTGTGTCACATTAAATCCAAGCAGAGAACATACTGAGTCTCAAGGGCTTTGTTGATCCTGAAGATCACTAGTTCTAGGAGAAGACTGAGGTACTAGAAATCTGGCAGGTTTCTAGAAGAGTAAGTGAAGTAGCAGCTGTGACAGAAATCCAGCAAGGGTGTATGAATCAGCAGGAATCTGGGAACAAAACAGAAACGGATCTATCACAATGAAGGCTCTTCTCTTCCATTCCTTAATCTGCTTCCATCCTTTTATAAGGTGTTCAATACACTCTTGAGGGTACACCAGTGGAAATTCATCTTAGACTCTTGATAAAAGGATTATCTTGACATGTTTTTGTCTATCTAATAAATCTACTTGTATTATCTATATACAATTAGCTCCTGAGCCATACTTTTTGTCTTTTTTTCTAACAGTGGTCCATCTCTAGCCCTTGTTTTAGTAAGAGACCATGGTTTACAACACTGGAAAGAGTTAATTGGACCAGGTAGTGTTGAAAAAGCCAAAGAATATCTTCCAGAGAGGTAGGATTCATATCATAGGTCCCAAACTTTTTTCATGGGAGACATTTTAATTTATTTTTGGATATGGGTACAGGAACCACAACTCTAGTCCAAGGGAGGCTCTCAGGAAAACTTCTTTTCCTGATTATGACCAGAGGCCCAGCCCAGTGGCAGCCCGAGTAAAGCCAAGGCTTTGCAGAAGAAGGTTGTGGGATGCTTGGTGTGAGGCTGGGAAGTAAGTGGTGGAGACCCAGCCAAAAGGCCATCTCTTGGCCTTGGTAGGAATCGATTCAGGAGAAGAAAGGCCCTCCCTTCAAGTGAGCAAGAACAGAGATGCTCTATCAGATACAGCAAGCTTGACATACATGTTGGTATAATAAATAACAATACTAATGAAGCATCACATCACACAACTTTGAAATGTTTTCTTTTGGGTAGGATATCTGGAATCTGACTTGTTCTGCATGGACACATTTTACCCCTTGTTTAGCCCTACAATTACCATATAGGATAATAGGGGTTGGACAGTCTGTAAGTGGTATGAGCAGAATGCCATAAAACTTCTTAATGAAGTGTAGCGTAGAACGCAAGGCATGGCATCCGAGACAGGAATTCCTATCAACTCAAGGCTTATGCTTGTAGCCATACTGTTCTAGAAATTATGGTTTCACATGTGGAGGTAGTGAGCAGCACAGAGACATTTTCTCCAGGTGTAGGTACTCAGTGACTGCCCCTCTCTACCTCACTATTACAGTGAGGATTCCAACCAGAGTCCTTATAATCCCTATGTGGCTACAAGTTCACAGCTAATCTTGACTGTTATTTTTTATTGGTTCCCCCTTCTTCAGTTTCCTTGGCTCTACCCAGTTCTTTCTGGTTGCTTTTGAAAGAACTCAGCAGAACTCTGCCCTTCTTTGCACTTGGGTTTCAAATTCTGCCCTGCATCACTTCATCTGAAATATGGTCACTTGCATAAAGGAGAAACATAGCAACCCCTCATTCTCATCACCTACTCGCTCTATCCCATCCTCCTCCACACACACTTTACCCCCAGTAATCATCTAACAGATCCATGGAGGGGCAGCTTGCTCTATTGAGCAGAGATGCCGTGTGGTGATACCTTCACTGCGCAAATCCCCCACCTCTGGCAATCCCAGTCTCCAGGGCTCTTGGGCTACAAGGGTCTTCAAATCAGAGATGTGAGAACTGCCAAGGGTCAAGTGGGAAAGTCAAATTGGATAAGGCAAAAAGGAAATCTGAATGCATCAGCAAAAGCAACGAGGTAAGAAGGGGGTCTAAGGAGAGAAACCAAGTTACCAGTGAAGTCAGTTTATTAATAGGAAAGGACATTATTCCCTATGGCTGGATTTTGTGGTTTGGACTATGTGTAAAGGGCAGAAAATGAAATAAGCAGAGTGTGTATCCTCTACTGAAATATGTGTAGATAAAGAGAGGGGGATAAAGGGCTACTGACAAAAAATCAAGGAACAACAATTGATTCAGGAGGTAAATGTGTTCATCTATTGTAGAGGAAGCAGAACCAGGATAAACTGCCTAACCCAGGGGTGCCTGGGTAGCTCAGTTGGTTAAGCGTCTTGACTCTTGGTTTCAGCTCAAGTCCTGATCTCAGGGTCTTGGGATTGAGTCCCACATAGGGCTCTGCACTCAGCGGGGAGTCTGCTTGAGATTCTCTCTCCCTCTTCCTCTGCCCCTCCCCCTACTCACACACTCTCTAAATAAGTGAAATCTTAAAAAAAAAACAAACAAAAAACCTGCCTAACCCAACATGTCCAGTACCATCAGCCTCACTCCTGCCTCTTTACATGTAGCCGTCCTGTATGCTCCTCTCTTATCACTGTGCTTGCTCTGCTGGAGGCTCCTTTGCAGTGTCTCCTGGATTCAGTATTTATTTTGGGGTCTTTGGTATAGAGTCAAATGCCATCTCTAGGGCTTGATAGTATTTAGTGATGAAGGAAGGGAAAGGAATTTTACTGAGAGCTTAATATGCACCATATATTTCAAATGTATCATCTGATTATATCCTCAAAATCTCCTTCCAAAGCAGTTTTATTATCTTATTTATATTTGACACAACTAAAGCACAGAGAAGTTAAGTAATTGACCAGCGACACATAGCTAGCAAGCAGTGCAATAAGCATTCTACAGTCTGTGCTTTTTCCCTGCACCAAGGCACCATTCCTTCTTTCAGAGTTATCTGTCAATAGTCGTATCATAATTATTTCATTGTTCATGTTCTTTCTTCCTAATGGCTGTTAAACTTCCTTGTAAGGAAGGGGTGTAATTATTGCCTTTTGCACAGTGTCTAGATCAGGAATGAGTTGTTTGATGACTTTTGGACAATTTATATAGTGTTCTATTGTGTTAGTTTATACTACATTATGTTACGCTCTAACAGTGCTTAACTTGACTTCTTTTTCAAAGTTTATGCATACGATTTGCAATGGAAGATTTGCCCATCAACCAGTTGTATGGAAGTGATTCATTAGAAGCAGCCGAGATGGAAATACAGTATTTCTTTCCTCCTCAAAGCACTTTAGCACTGCTTAAACCTCATGTAACACAGGAACAAAGAGGTAAATATTTAGAAATAAAAATCAATGTGTACATTTCTTTCAGATTTTGTAAAAACTTTCAAACTATGGAAAAGCTAGAGGAATAATTCAACAAACACCCACATCCCTCGATCTAGATTTAACAATGAACTCTTGTCATATTTGCTCTCTCGCCCTATTTCCCTCTTCCTTCTCTCTCTCTTATAATCAAAATGAAATTGAATTTTGTGAAGTCCTTTTCAGAATTGATGAAGATAACAGTGTTTTTCTCCATAGATATATTAATAGGAAAGATCATGTTCATGATATTTCTAATATTGAGCCATTCTTCCATTCCTGGATAAACTTCACTTAGTCTTGAGGTATTTTTTAAATGTGCTTTTAGATTCTATTTGCTTATATTTTACTTGGGATTTTTCGCATTGAAACAGTGAGATTGGTCTGTCCTTTTCATTTTTTTGTGCAAGGTTTAGATAACAGTGTAATACTACTTCATAAAAAAATGTGCATGTCTTCATTTGCAGTACTCTGAAGGAGTTTAAGCAGCAGTGGGGTTGATATTTGAAGATTTGGTAGAGTTTTCCTATGAAAACATCTGGGCCTGTTGCTCTTTTGTGGGATAATTCTTTGACCACTTTCTCTGTGCAGAAAGTCTTCTGTGGAAATTGATCTATTTAAACTTTTTACCTCCACTATAGTTAGAGTTAATTTTTGCTAAGTTGTATTTTCCTAGGAAATTATCCATTTTGTCTGTATAGAGTTCACGGTTTCTTATTATCATGTTTAATTTCCTCATTTTCAATGATTATTTCCACCCTGCCATTTCTTCATTTGTTGTCTTTCAAACAAAGAGAATTTTATTTATTTATGAGTTTTTTTATTTTTTATTTTTTACAATTTTATTTTTTTAGATTTTATTTATTTATTTGACAGAGAGAGACACAGTGAGAGAGGGAACAAAAGCAGGGGGAGTAGGAGAGGGAGGAGCAGGCTTCCCGCCAAGCAGGGAGCCCGATGTGGGACTCGATCCCAGGACCCTGGGACCATG
This sequence comes from Mirounga leonina, assembly GCF_011800145.1. Lineage (NCBI taxonomy): Eukaryota > Metazoa > Chordata > Mammalia > Carnivora > Phocidae > Mirounga > Mirounga leonina. The sequence continues at coordinate 574,667 of NW_023270451.1, read as the reverse complement.
ACCTGAGCTGAAGGCAGACGCTTAACGACTGAGCCACCCAGGCACCCTTATTTATTTATGAGTTTTATTTTCTGTTTTCAAGCTCATTACTTTAGGTTTTCTTAAAAAAAATTTTTGCCTTTGATTCTAGTAGTTTTTTAAAATGCTCTTCTTCTAGCTTTTTAATTGGATATTTAATTCATTTATTTCCATTATTTTTGTTGATATAAATTTTTGAAGTTATATATTTTCCTTGATTATTGCTTTAATTTCTTCTGATTACCCCATAGATTTTAATGCATAGTGTTTTCATTAACATTGTTTTTTGTTTTTTGTTTTTTGTTTTTTTTTTAGAAATTCTGCACTGTGCCTACAATGTTCTTTCTCTATTTGTCTGTGTGGTGATCATATCTTATTTTTTCTGTACTGAACACAAAGGTTGGCTTTTCTGGAAGTCATTTCTGACCTTCCCAGAGAGTTAATAGTTTACTTGCCTGTGGTTCCAGGAGCCTTTTACATTGCTCTTTATAATAATGACCACCTTTTCAAGCTGTGTTTCTAAGCCCAGCCCTCTGAGCAGACAAGATCTGGAAGAAGTGTTTAATGTTCCATTCACATTTGTTTCCACAGCGCCTTTCATAGGGCAGATCCTGGCTGCCCCCTTTATAGGAGGAGAAGTCCAGCCTTCTTCAGGCTATCGGTTGCACTTAAGGTCAACCTTTAGAGACCAGCACTTCTAAGTGCTTTTGATCTGGACCAAAGAAAAGACTGTTTTACCAGAAAGCTCCTAATCCCTCATTTGGTTCACTGAATGTAGCCTTTAAAGTTTAGGCTGTTGGTGAGATTTTGACAAGATTTACTTTAATTCCCTCCCTGAAGTGCCTTGCTACTTCAGGGAGAAGTGTTCAGATGGGCTCTCCCCTTCGATTACTTTCCTTAGTTATTTCAGTCTACTTGAATATGGAACAAAAGTGGAGGCACTCTACAAGATTACCAAATATGTGTTTTCTCTAGAGGAGATCTTGAAACTTATTAGAGAGGCTGGATTTGAAATAACACAGATGAAGGAAATGCTCCTAAATGAAGAAGAAGCAGAAAAAATTTATTCAAAAATAAAAGGAAAAGATTTTTATCAAGATGTATTGGAAATGTTATCTGAGTAAGTTTCTGATATATAGTTCTTTGCATTTTAAAAGTAGTAAATATTCATTATAGAAACTGAAACATACAAAATGTAATTTAAAAATTCCATTCATTAAAAGATAAAGACACCCTATTAATATTTGGGGTTCATTTCTATTTCCTTCCTTCCCTACCTTCTTTTCTCCCTCCTTCCTTCATTTCTTTAGGTCTTCACATTAGGTATAGAGATGATCTGGGTTTTAATCTCTGCTTTTAAATCCCTGCTCTGTCAACATATTTAATCTGTGCCTCAGTTGCCTCATCTGTAAAATGAGATAATAACGGTATCTATCTCTTTGTTTGTTGTGAGGGTTATATAATTGATACATTAAAAATACTCAGAACAGTGCCTGGCATATATTTCTAGAATTAAACTACAGTACTCTTCTAGCACAACAATCTGTTGGAAAGGGGAGAAGTGGAAAAACAAAAAGAAAGCACAAAATCACACTGATAAGGACAAAGAATAAAGACAAAGCATGGCATTCTGTCTTTAGCTGTATATGCAATCTCTATAGGTGTAAATGCCCGGATTGTCTGAAAGCATTCTTATTTGCAGGGGTCCATCTTTGGTCATGGTTCTGACCAAGTGGAATGCTGTTTCAGACTGGAGACAATTGATGGGTCCTGTAGAACCAGATGAGGCAAAACTACTGTCCCCAGACTCTATCCGAGCCAAGTTTGGAAGAAGTGTTTTGAAAAATGCTGTCCACGGATCATCTAATACCTATGAAGCAATGGAGAGCATTACTAGAATTTTTGAAGAATTTGTTCCTGAGAATCCCGAGGAAAACTAAAGTACAGTAGCTCTTTAATTATTGTTTTCTTTTCTTTGCTTATTACTGTGACTGAGCCCAGGACAAGACTGTCCCAGAAAGACCAGAACTTTCCCCATATCCCTGAATCAGATTTTATTTCCTGCTAGACACTCTGTGCTGTTCCATAGCAGGCTTGAAGCTACATAACATATATATGGATTGAGTTTACTTAGCTGTTGAAAGAAAGTTTGGAAACTTTTCTGTCCTGGGCAATGTGGGAAACAGCCTAAGCTAGGTGGCTTTTCCCATTAAACCTACTTTCCTTCTTTTTTTCAGAGAGTAGGCTCACAAATGTATACCAGTATGGGTCTGACAGCTGCCTGGAATAAGACTGTAGTGACATGTACTGCATGGAGCACTGGGTGTTATATGCAAACATTGAATCATGGAACACTACATCAAACACTAATGATGTAATGTATGGTGACTAACATAACATAAAAAAAAAAAAAAAGACTGTAGAGCCTCTTCGCATGTGGAGGGTCGTCCCCACTTGGATGAGCCAAACTGAGAATCAGTATCCAGAGCATAATGAGAAAGCAGTGTTAGATGGAGAAACCCCTCCACACCCAACCAGGTTCCTAGGGGAGAGAAGTGTACATTGTTCCCTTAATATTGCCATTAGGCTGTGGTTTCCCCTGATATAAGAACATTGAATCAAAATATTAAGTCATAAAATAAAAATAAATTTGGGCACAGTGCAGCTCATTCCATAAGTCTCACTCAATTATAGACAAAGGCATGAGTGCACAACCCATAAACATTTATGTTGGGAAAATATGAATTGTGTGTCTGCTTGAACTGCAAATTCTTGGTTAATACAAAAGTGGCTGAATGGAGGTTGTTGCCTTCAGAAAAGTGTAAATCGAATGGGGAGACAAAACTCAAAGAAACAACATCTAATTATAATCACTCTAAGACAGTACATTATTAAACATGCCAGTGATACATGACTAGTGGGGAGGGAGGTGAGTGGAACTACATTCTGTTTATAGCATCAGTTAGCAATATGGTGTAGAGCTTTGCTAACATCTGCATATCCCCCCCTTTTTTGATGAGGGGAGCATTATGAATAATATGGAGGATTTCAAATTAGTGTATAATTAAGTGCTGAATTGACAGGTGTATGTTTGATGGTTAGGAGCTGGAGAACGTAAGGAACAAAATCAATCTTAAAAAGTAGGGAGGATTTTCAAAATCAGAGGTAAGGAAGCAAGACAGAGAAGTCAGTTTAAAAGTTTTTAAACCATCATATACATATATGCTTGATGCTTATATATAAAGACACATTGCTGGTTTCTGTCTTACTATGTCTACTGTGCTATATCTACTATACTCTATCACATCAGAGTATTGTCGGTATTGTCGGTCTGTTTCAGACATTCAAGAATCATTTATTCAGCTCTTGCTATATGCTGAACATTGTTGCAAGACTGAATATACCCAGTCCTTGTCCTAAAACTCTAGAAGTCTAAAAGCAGGAGATAGAAAATTAACATGTGCTCTAGAGTTCTTAGGGGTAAGCACAGAGTGCTTTGAGCAGATGCGTATAGGAGATGGAGAAGGAAAATGATATGCAAGCTATCCAGGCTGGAGGCATTGCAATAAAATTAAAGATTACAGCAACCTTAACTAATAATAGAAACGGTCAGTTAGTGATAAGTGGAATGATGAGAGGATTGTTAGAAAGCTAACTTACACCCACAGGACTCGATGACTGACAACCAAATAAGTGGGAAAAAATAAAGCTTCCTGGCTTGAGTGACTGGGGAAATGACCTAACAATTCCCAGACAAGGAACTGAGAAGGGAAAAGTAGGTTGGAAGGAAATACTATGAGTTCTGTTCTGGTCATAACTCTCAATCTGAATTGAGAGTTAAGTTCAGCTCTCAGAGCAGGGGAGTCAAGAGGGCTCCATTGGAGTGACGGAGAATGTCAGCAAAATGGTGACATAGGCAGCTCCAAGCTCACATCCTTCCAAAGGAACATTGAAAAAACAACCAGAAACTGTCAGAACTCTGGAAAATAATCAAAGGTTTACAGCAACCAAGTGTGTGCTGAGTCAAAGAAAAGGCAACTTAAAAATTATATGAAAGTTTTGTAACATTTTTACTTGCCCTACCCCTTGCCCAACATGATGACAGTCTTGAAGATCACAGCCTATTTGCAGTGTGTGACCTGTGTCTCTGGCTCCAGAGAGAGGCGGGCAGATATTATCTACAAATTACTGTTTTTCTGTTCTATTTGGAGGCTACCTGAAGGATGACACAGACACTCATCTGTTTCACCAAACCCGGAAATTGCTCAGGGAGGAAAAGTGTTGGACATTGATTAAAAACATTGTATGGTGATCAAAAACCCCACAGCTGTCTGAGGACAAAGATTATGGTTGACATATACAATAGACCACCTAAAGCTAGGGAGGAAAAACTGGGGAGAGAGGTTTTCTTTGGGAAATTGGGGCATTCAGAAGCAATAATGCATAGTAGGGAATTTAGAGGGCCATGCACATGCCCAGAACAAGATACATGCTCAAAGAAGATCTGACAGACCCTCATTTTTTACCATTGGCTGATAAATAGGCTTAGTACAAGCAGGAAGTGAAGGCTGAGACAGAATAGTAAATGGCCTGGCTAAGTGTTTAAAGAAGTGCTGACGACAGAGCCAATCTACCGAGACTTGGAGAAGTGGTTTGTTGTTGTTGTTTTTAAACTCCTGATTTTCAAGGAAGTCTCAGTTAAAACACTGGCTGAACACAAACGAAGTGTTTATCAACCAAGAAGAGCAAACCCTGGGGAAGAGGGAAAATCTGATTTCCAGAGTTACCACATTATAGTAGTTGAATGTCTAGTTTTCAACAACAACAACAATAAAAACAACCACAAAACATACAATGAAATAGAAAAGTATGGCCCATTCACAGGAAAAAAAGTTGACAGAAACCATCCCTGAGGAAGCCCAGACATTGGACTTACTGGATGAAGACTTTAAGTCAACTGTCTTAATATGCTCAAAGAACTGAAGGAAACCATGGATAAGAAACTAAAGGAAAACAGGAAAATAATGTATGAACAAAATGAGAATATCAACAAGGAGTGATTAAAAATAAACCAAATAGGAATTCTGGAGCTGAAAAGTGCAATAACTGAATTGAAAAATTCACTGGAGGGGGTCAAGACAAATTTGAGCAGACAGAAGAAAAAAATCAGTGAGCTAGAAGATAGGACAGTGGGAATTATCCAGTCTTAGGAGTGGAAATAAAAAAAAAGAATGAAAGTTAACAGAGCCTAAGGGATCTTTGGGACACTATCATGTAGACCAACATATGCATTATGGGAATCCCAGAAGGAAAAGAGTGAGAGAAAGGAGTAGAAATAATGGCTGAAAACTTCCCAAATATAATGATATGCCTTAATCTACACATCCAAGAAGCTCAATGAAATCCAAGCAGAATCAAAGAGCTCCACACTGAGGTATATTATAGTCAAACTGTCAAAAGCCAAAAACAAAGACAGAATCTTAAGATTGGTAAGAAATGACTTGTTGTATACATGGAATCCTCAATAGCAGCTTATTTCTCATAAGAAGCCACAGAAGCCAGAAAGCAGTAGGATAACATATTTAAATTGTTGAGAGGGGAAAAAAAACCCTTGTCAACCAAGAATTCTATATTTGGCAAAAGTATCCTTCAAGAGTAAAGGTGGAAGTAAGACATTCCCAAGTTAACAAAAACAGAAGGAATTCATTACTAATAGACCTGTCTACAACAAATGCTAAAGGGAGTTCTTTAAACTGAAATGAAAGGACACTAGACAGTAACTCAAAGCCACATGAAGAAATAAAGCACACAGGTAACAATAACTACATAAGTAAATGTAAAAAAGCCAATATTATTGTACTTTTGGTTTCTAACTCCTCTTTCTTTCCTATAGTATATAAAAGACAATGATAAAATAATGACTATAAGCATGTGTTAATGGGCACACAGTGTACAAATATATTTTATAATAATATAAAAGAGAGAGAGAACAGGTGCAAATTGCTAAAATCAGAAGTGGGAGAAGGGACATTACTACTGAATTTACAAAAATAAAAGAGGGTTATAAGAGAATTCTATAAACAGTTGTATACCAACAAATTGGATAAACTAGGTGAAATGCAGATTCCTAGGAAGGCGCAAACTAGCAAAACTGACTCAAGAAGAAATAGAAAATGTGAATCGAACTATAACAAGGAGAACAAATCAGTAATTAAAAACTTGCCAAAAAAGAAAAGCCCAGGACTAGATGGCTTCATTAGAGAATTCTATCAAACAATTAAATAAAAATTAACTCTGATTCTCAAGCTCCACAAAAAAATTGAAAAGGAGGGAAAACTTCTTATTTCGTTCTATGAGGTCAGCATTAGCCTGACAAAAAGCCAGACAAAGAGGCTTCATGAAAAATTACACAGCAGGCGCCTGGGTGGCTCAGTTGGTTAAGCGACTGCCTTCAGCTCAGGTCATGATCCTGGAGTCCCTGGATCGAGTCCCGCATCGGGCTCCCTGCTTGGCAGGGAGCCTGCTTCTCCCTCTGACCCTCCCCCCTCTCATGTGCTGTCTCTCTCATTCTCTCTGTCTCAAATAAATAAATAAAATCTTTAAAAAAAAATTACACAGCAATATGCCTTATGAATATATCAATGCTATAATCCTCAGTAAAATACTCACACGCTGAATTCAACAGCATATTAAAAGGATTATACCCCATGATCAAGTGAGATTTATCTTAGGAATACCAGGTAGTTCAACATATGAAAATCAAGGAGTGTAATACCCATACTAATAGAATAAAGAAAAAAGATACTATCTCAATTGATACAGAAAAAGCATTAGACAAAATCCAACATCCTTTCATGATAAAAACACTTGATAAATTAGGAATATAAAGAACTTCCTCATCATGATAAAGGCCATATGTGTAAAACCCACAGCTAACATCATACTACAATGGTGAAAGGCTGAAAGCTTTTCTTCTAAGATCAGGATCTCTGCTTTTGCCACTTCTATTTAACATAGTGTTGGAAGGTCTAGCCAAAGCAATTAGGCAAGAAAAAGAAATAAAAGCATCCAAATTGGAATATTATTAGCAGGTAGCATGATTTTATATCTAATAAACCCTGAAGAAACACGCACACATACAAAAATTTGTTGGAGCTAATTCTGTAAAGGTACAGAATACAACATCAACACACAAAAATCATTCATGTTTCTATACACTAGCAATGAAAAATCCCAAAAGGAAATTAAGGAAGCAATTCAATTTACCATAGCATCAAAAATAATAAAATACTTAGGGTTAAATTTAGTCAGTGTACAAGTGCAAGAATTTTATACTGGAAGATATGAAACAATGTTGAAAGAAACTAAAGAAGACATGAATAAATGGAAAGACACCCTGTGTTCATAACTTGGAAAACAATATTGTGAAGATTACAATGCTACCCAAAGTGATCTACAGATTCATTGCAAGCCCTAAAAAAAAAAAAAAAAAAAATCCCATTAGTGTTATTTACAGAGATGGAAAGACCCATCCTAAAATTCATATGAAATTTTGAAGGATTCAGAAGAACCAAGACAATCTTGAAAAACAACAAAATTTAAGCACTCCCAATTCTTGATTTCAAAGCTTACTACAAAGTGACAGTAGTCAAAACAGTGTGGGTGTTAAAGTCTAAGGACAGACCGATGGAATAGGCTTGAGAACCTATAAGTAAACCTACACATTTATGATTAGTTGATGTTCAACAAGGGTGCCAAGATCATTTAGGAAAAAGAGAATACTCTCTTTAATGACTAGTACTGGAAAGACTGACATTTACATTTAAAATAATGAAGTTGGACCATCACCTTACACTATATACAAAAATTAATTCAAAATGGATCAAAGACCTACATTTTAGAGCTGAAACTATAAAACTCTTAGAAGAAATCATAGGGGAAAAATAAAGAATAGTTCCCCAGGAAAGCACAAAGATCTCTCAATAGAGTTCTCCAAAACCCCTCCTAAAACTATACAAAATTAGTCTTGTCTTACATTTATTTTTATTTATTTTTTTAGAGATTGGGTATAGAGCATATGTTTATTTTTTTTTCTTCAAGTTTTTATTTAAATTCCAGTTAGTTAGCACACAGTGTGATATTGGGTTCAGGAGTAGAATTTAGTGATTCATTGCTTACATACAACATCCAGTGCTCATCACCACAAGTACCCTCCTTAATGCCCATCCCCCCCAACCCCCCCCGCTCCTCCAGCAACTCTCGGTTTGTTCTCTATAGTTAAGAGTCTGTTTTATGGTTTGCCTTTCTCTTTTCCCCTCTATGTTCATCTGTTTTGTTTCTTAAATTCCACATATGAGTGAAATCATATGGTATTTGTTTTTCTCTGACTTATTTCGCTTAGCATAATACTTTCTAGCTCTATCTATGTCATTGCAAATGGCAAGATTTCATTCCTTTTTATGGCTGAGTAATAGTCCATTGTGTGTGTATAACACATCTTCTTTATCCATTCATCAGTCGATGGACATTTGAGCCCTTGCCATAATTTGGCTTTTTTACAACACATTTCAAAAAAAAAAATGCATGCAATTCCAACATCAAAATCCGTAAACGAAAGTAAGCTTTTACTTTAGTTTCTTGAAGAGATACTAACTAAAGGAATTTTTTCAAACTAAATATAACCAAGAAATTCCTAAAACTCCGTTGGGCACCCCTGTCCTCAGAGTCCCCCTGAGCCCTGCAGCTCCTTCCCCATTGCAAAATGGAAACTCGTAATTGCTTTAAAATTACCTTTGTAATGTATCTTATCAACTATATTCTTTCTTTTCTTAGAACTT
>NW_023270451.1:562009-565802 GCF_011800145.1 Mirounga leonina | reverse complement strand
TTTGTGTGCAAAATGGAAACTCGTAACTGCTTTAAAATTAGCTTTGTAATGTATCTTATCAACTATATTCTTTCTTTTCTTAGAACTTTGAGAAGATAATGTGTGTAAGTTCCCACGGGCATATAACCATGTGGCACAGCTTCCTGGGAGGAATAAAAAGGAAGATATTCTTTGGAGGAAAATTCGGTGTTGCCTCAAGTTAAAAACTAACCTCCAAGTGAAAAACATGTGGTTATGCATAATAACAATAAAAAATATGACCTTCAAACAAATCTTAATGTTTATCTTTACCCTATCTTACAGAGAGGATTTAGGGTGGCTTATATAAATGCACACAAGATTGAATAAAATAGTTGGGGAGGAACATGGAATATGGGGAAGAAGAGTGTAAGATGGAGCGGGAAGCCAGGATTGGAGTTATATACAAAATGCATAGAAGGCCCTAACGTATATTTAGATGTTGGCCAAAAATTTGACTCTAAGCATTTCAGCAATAAACTCTGAAAAGGTGTCGTGCTGATTTACAGAATTTGCAATCTAACTACAGGACAAGTGCAGGCCATGTACCTCCTTTCTTGACACTAAGACAATGCAAATCTCTCCAGGGATGAAGTTGATAATAAAGTTCCCACTCATTTTGGCATTTTCCCCTCTCAGGATGTAATCTGATGATGTTTACTACAGCGATGTACTTGAGCTTTTAGCCAGAGTTATATGTAATTCCCAGCATGTTGGCTATGACACCTTCCTTTTCGTTCCATGCAAGAGAACATACTGGGATGCACGTGAGTGAGTCAAAGGATGACTTTCCATCCTAATTTTTAAACTCTAATGTTAATGAAGATACAAACTCTGATTACTTAGTATTCTTTTTATCTTATTGTGATATGAACACTGAACACTGAGCTTTATCCTCTTAACAATTTTTAAGGGTACAATGCTTTATTGTAGGTACAGTGTTGTATAGCAGATCTCTAGAGCATATTCATCTTACTTAACTGAAACTTTATGTCTATTGATGAATACTCCCCACTTCCGCCTCTCCTCAGCCCCTGGTGACCACCATCCCTGTCTTTGACTTTATGAATATGACTATTTTAGATACCTCATAAAAGTTTTTGTTGCCTGTGTCGTGAATGTCATATCTATGAAATCACTGCCAAGACCAATGTCCTGAAGCTTTTCCCGTTTTTTTTGTTTTGTTTTGCTTGTGTCTTATGTTGAAGCCTTTGTTTTAGAGGAGGCTGGACCTGACAGGATGTGGCCCACAGGTACCCTCGCTGGTGCCTCGGCCTGTTGTCCCCACAGTGTAGACATGGGGCTGGGGACCTGGGCTCCCTGGATGCTGAGTGTCACATGGCATGTGCTGTGTAGTTAGCTTCCTGACACCTTGTCTCAGGTACCCATGCCCTCTAGGCCTGTGTGGCCAGGGCTCCCCCACTCCGTGACCTGAGCGTCTGCCTGGGGCAAGTGCTTTCCCCCACCATACCCTTGATGTAGAGGCTGGGTAGATTGTTAGAGCCAAACCCCATGTAGCCCTGCTGCTTTTACCAGATGCTTCTCTCCAGACCTGGATTTTCTCATCTGCTCTCTCTGCACTGGGAAGAAGGGGAAGTCATGGTTTCTGCCATCTCAAGTGGCCATCTCTGTACTCTCCTGGTTGCTAGGCTATGGTCGATCCATCCAAGCTCCGAGACCCAGGTTCTTCCTCTGGGATCCCTCTCAGGAGGGTTGGGGCACTGGACATGCAAACCAATGCCTGGAGAGAAGCCAAGCATTAGAGGGATTCTTTCTGATTATATGCTGCTTTGCTGGGGTGGGGACTCGGGTCACAGGGTGTCCCAAATCTCCCTACTCGCTTCACTGAGTCTGGCTTTGTGGTCACCTAGAGTGGAGGAGCTTTTCACTTAGTTTCTGGATTTCTTGCAAGGGAGATTTGTTCATGAACTCTTGTTGAGTTGGTGAGTTTGCCGAGGGAGGGATGGCCCAGGGCTTCCTATTCACCATCTTGCTGACATTACCTTTTGATTATTTAGTATTAGTAAAACATTGCTCACCTCAAAGCTCTAGTGTTCCAACATTATGTTTGAGAAGCACATATAAATTATTAGTAGGGATATTTCTCAATTTTTTTTCAGAATGCATTAAAAAAAACTAGGGTAAATCAACTACTGTAATTACTGGCTTTTTTTTTTTTTTTTTTTGATTGTGCAGAAGACTAAATATAGTAAAAATCTTCACCTTACTTTCTTCATATTCCCTGCTCCTTCAGATCGAATACTATCATCTGCCACTTTATATGCCTGATGATATTTGGGTATTCATAATAGAATTATGTTTAATGGCACACTGTTATATCCAGTAGCACACTGGACCACTCAGGAATGGTGCAGAACTTCAAAAAGCATTCAAACAAACTCTCTTAAAATTAATAACATATTTCACCAGCAGATGGCATGTTTCACTCAGTTGTCCATATATGTGTACCTATCTGTATCAAGATTTTGTAAGTAAGACATAGGGAAAGGCTATTTCCTTAGGATTATACAATTAATTTTGAGCTAAAGAGTCAGAGATCTGATAATCAATGTCCAAAGAGATATATTCAATTAAACCTTAATTTGTGTTGGTGTTAGTCTTGAGGTTGAAGTTAGTGGTTGGAACGCAGAGGCACGAGGCAGGCACATGGGAGCTGGGGTTGGCAGGACCAGCGAATATCGTCTTGCCCCGGGGGAAGAAAGGTTAAAGAAGAGGCTAGCACATTGTCAGGGTCCAGCTAAGTGGGCTGATCTTGAATCTCAGCTGTCTTGAGCCACTGTGGCTGAAGCAATTGAGGACTACAAAATAGGATTATGAATTCCACTACATAAAACAACCCCTTTCCTCTAGGGCTGGCTTACTCGTGCACCGTGACCCTGCAGCCACAGTTTTCTTGATCTCCCCACTTAGTCCCCGGAGCCACCTTCCAAAACAGAAGACCTGAAGCATTCTTGGCTGGAGCCTAATACTTTCCAGCATCCCCTCCCTGGATCCTATTCTCTGTAAATAGATGCCCTGCAGAAAATGGACAGATTACCTAAAATATGCTCTGCCCTATTCTGTGGCCCTCTTCCCAGACTCTCTTGTTGCTCTTTCTGCTCACTGGAGTAGATGCCCAGATACTGATTCCTGCTTGAATTGTGTTTGAACTTGCTCATCCCTTGGAAACTACTTTGGATGACCTCCAAAGTCCATTTTTTAATGGTTTTAATAAAGGGGAGAAGTTGACTAAGCAATTGTCCATGTGATTTTCAGCTGCTGAAATAATCCAATGACATAATAAATAATGAAATAATAATAAATAATAAATAATAAATAATTTGACATTATTAGAAAACTAAAAATGTTGGGGCGCCTGGGTGGCTCAGTCGTTAAGTGTCTGCCTTCGGCTCAGGCCATGATCCCAGGGTACTGGGATCGAGCTCCACATTGGGCCCCCTGCTCAGCGGGAAGCCTGCTTCTCCCTCTCCCACTCCTCCTGCTTGTGTTCCCTCTCTCGCTGTGTCTCTCTCTGTCAAATAAATAAAAATCTTAAAAAAAAAAATTGAAAGAGCCAAGATGTCCATCGACAGATGAATGGATAAAGAAGAGGTGGTATATATATACAGTGGAATATTATGCAGCCATCAAAAGGAATGAGATCTTGCCATTTGCAACGACGTGGATGGAACTGGAGGGTATTATGTTGAGTGAAATAAGTCAAACAGAGAAAGACATGTATCATATGATCTCACTGATATGAGGAATTCTTAAT
>NW_023270451.1:450582-561609 GCF_011800145.1 Mirounga leonina | reverse complement strand
AAAAAAAGAAAACTAAAAATGTTAATGAATTTTAAAAATGCATCAGTTTGATTCAACAACGGCATTTTAGATATCCCTCAATACATGATGGAATTTTATTCATAATACCATTTTTTGCTTCATCCCAGTTCTTTACACCTCATCATGTTATTCATGTTATTCCAACTTTGTGACATTTGGAGTCAGCCCTCTGGTTATGAGTCTTCCCTAAATTTAATTGCTAATAAAGTATGCTCTTTTTCCCTTTCAATGTACATCACTACTGTGATCCAAATTTGGTTCTCATCTAGATAGATATTGCAGCTACATATTTTAGGACTATCCAGTCATAAAACTGATCTCATACAAATATTGAGCTAGATATGCCTATGCTTATACATTTATGCTTAACACTGTGTGGACCTGTAAAGGCAAAATCACACATCCTGGACTTGATTCCTGCCATGAATGGCCTCATTAATTACCTCATCGTTGCCATTCCTTACTCTCTAGTACAAAGAGACCTCTCTCCGCTAGAAGGGTAAATACCGTAAGACTGTAGTTGTGATTGGCACATTTTCCCTTCAATAAATTTGAAATAGAGAAGACATAACGACATGAAGATGTAAAAGTTTTGGGGTTTTACAGATTCAAATAGTTTAGAGATGACAATTACAGAAGTTGACAGAGACGTCTGTTGCTTGACGCCAACCACAGGGACCATGACTAACCAGGTCTCCAGACACCACAGTCAGAAACACATTGCGAGCCTTGTGCCAAGACCAGGCTGCCATGGGCTGGTCTGCATCCATGACTGAGTCGGGCAGGCCGCGAACACAGAGCCGGGCCCGGGAAATGAGGGACTCCTTGATGTCCGGCTTCCCGCAGCCTTGCCCAATTCTCCTTAAGACGTGAAGGACGTCTGAAGCGCTTCCCGCCAACTTCTTTCCCTCACACTGTCCACCCTGCCGGCTCTGTTTATCCCCCCTCCATTCTCTCTCACTGGCATTTCCTCCAATGGAATCCTTCCACGGTTAACTCCATTTTGTGCTTATCAGTTAAAAGCCACAAAGTTGACAATGAACTAAAATTTTTGGTTGGCATGTCTGTCCCATGACATATCTTTCAGGGTAAAATACTTTTCAAAAAAATATTTTCCTGTCAGGAACTATGATCAGGATTGGCATATATCATTCTGTAACCAAAAGCACTAATTTGTTCTCTTATTGCTTTTCCCGTGGTGATAACATGAGGCTTCCCTCTAATAGCCTGGCTTTATGTTCCTGACAAACCAGAGCCCTTTGGTCTGTTAAAGTGAAATTGAGTAAGTTTGGGAGCCCAGATCTTTCTCTGACCACACGTGAGGCATCAGACAAGCGCTGGTGTAGCCTTTCTCCTGCAGGCTAGAGTGTGGCTTCTAAGGTTCCATTCAACTTTTGATTCCACAATTCCAAGTAACCATTTTTGCTTTTTGAATCAGTGATAACAGCAGGTAGAGACTTGTGGCAAAAAAAAAAAAAAAAAAAAAGTGCCCTTCTTCTTTTTTTTTTTTTTATTCAGGGACTGGTTCCACCAAATAGAAGTACCCTAGAGCTAGCTCAAGAAAAGGAGATTTTTTTATAAGTTTGTAATAGACAATCCTATAAGCATCCAAGGACAGAAACCAAAAGTGTGTTCACACTGCATTGATTCCTTTCTTTGTTCCTTCCCTTCCTCCTTCCCTTCCTTCCTTTCTTCCTTCCTTCCTTCCTTTTTTAAAAGATTTTATTTATTTGAGAGAGAGAGCAGGGGGAGGGGAAGAAGGAGAGGGAGAAGCAGACTCCTTGCTGAGCAGGGAGCCCGACATGGAGCTCAATGTGGGGCTCGATCCCAGGACCCTGAGCTCATGACCTGAGCTGAAGGCAGACGCTTAACCGACTGAGCCACCCAGGTGTCCTACGCTGCTTTGGTTTCCAACTAGAAAGGAAGAAACTGAGGTTATTTATATTCTCATGTGTCTTAAAAAGAAGGCTGGACTGAGGGGAAATCTACTGGCATGCCTGCTACACCCTAATTCTTTGGTTTTTCTAGATGACCAGTTATACTATTAAATTTGATTCATGAAAAAAATTGAGAAGTTTGCATAGGCTTTCCCCAGAAGTTAAGAAATTTATCATCTATCTATCTCTCACCTCTCTATCGTATCTATCATCTCTCTATTGACTATACCCTCTATGAGGTGCTTCATCACTCATCCCCCAGCTTCCGAGTGTTTGGAGAGTTGAGAATGTTGCCAGTGATGGCTCACAGAGGAAGAGCAGAGCTTTGCCCAAGGTGACATCCAGTTCCCAGCTGAAATTTATAAAGAAATATTGACAGGGAGAAACAATCTTAGTGAGGATTTGGAAGGTCAGCATTTTTGCCTATCTGTGGTCCAACATCCTGATGGATAATTGGCACTATAATCAAGAACTTTCCTTGGTGGGCATACCCCTTGGCCCAGCAATGCTACTTAAACTGACTTCTCCCGAAGAACTAATTAAGGATGTGCACAGATATTAGTTATCAAGATGTTGATTCAGTTATTCAGTATGTTCAGTTAAGAAACAACCTGAATCTCTAATAACATAAGGGTTTGTCGAGTAACGCATACCATGGAATACAACAGGGCCATTATAAATGAGGTGGCAATCAGCTTTATTGACATGAGAACTAGTCTGAATAAGAGGCTGAGTGAAGAAGGAAGGTTAATCAACAGTATGTATAATAAGCTCCTAGGTTTTTTTCCCTCAAATCATTACATAAATTCATAGGAAACACCTGGAAAATTGTATACCAAAATACGAACAGTGATTACCTCTGCATAGCTATAAGTAGGATAAGGTAGGATTTTAATTCCACTATTTTTATTTTATGGATTTATTAAATACTTTATAGAAAACACATGTTTACTATATTATTAAAAGACCAACAAAATTATTGAAAAAATAAATGCCTGCAGTTGTCCTTAATTATGAGATTTGCTGATCTAAATATTGCAAAATAAGATTTTTTTTTCCTCACTAAAGTAATCCAACTCTCAAACAATTCTCATTTCAATACCTCAGCTTTCCTTTCCATATATTTTTATTTTTCTCCTCTCACATGCATTTCGATGGAAAATATATTGAAGGGAGAGAAAGAAATTTTTAGCTCTCACACAAAGGCCACTACCGTACTTGTCATATTACTCTCAGTGTGGGCTGATGTTTGTTTTTGACTTTTTCATAATAAATAAACCAAGTGGCCTGGTTCATCTTTTCTCATTTAATCAAACTGATATATGTGCCTGGTTACATCTTGTCTAATGTATAAGCGTGCTTAGTTAAGTACTGTATAATGTGTTGGTGTTCCTAACGAAGTATTACATTTCGTCTAATATTCAGTACGCAATTTCAGTTAAATATTTAAACAATGTTTAAATATGTAGTCCTCTCCAAACTCTTATAACCTTCAGAATTGTACTGAGGGTGTTGACTTTTTTTTACATATGTTTTTTCTCCACTTCCATGGAGAGTTCCATTTCTGATTCCCCTCCCCAGAGAATCCCTACAACGCTGAGGAGGTAGACTCGGCTGCCAATTCCTTTTAACGGCCTTGCGTAGGTTTCTTTGGTGTGGATGCTATGCTGAACCCCTCTCCTGCTTTCCTTACGGGCCGGAGAAGTTTGGCCTCTAAGGGAGCAGAAACATACACCGAGTATTTTACTGGTACCCTAATGTGGGTCCATCTACTGGACTCCTTCAACTCCAGCGCCCTGCGGTGGTGACAGAGAAGAGGGGAGCCCATGCCCGCATTCTTATTAACCCCATTTCTCCACTTTCCCTGGGCTTACCCACACACCTCACTTCTGTGTCCCGATGGCTAAAGAGATGAAGGGAGATTATGTGTCTGATGATCTTGTGTGAGCACGACAGGTCACTGCACACCTTCTCTGAGAAGCAGGGACATTGAGAAAGCTAAAGGAGATTTTATACTTCAGCTTTCAGATTGTTCCTCTACCTCCTTGAATGGCGAGGTGACTGTAGTTGTTCCAAGTGCAGAGCTGGGGTGTAGCGGGGTACCAGGGCCGGCTGAGAAGCAGGGACTTTGGAGGCCTGGCCCTCCCCCCATTGGGCCCACGGGAACTTTGTAAGCACCAGCTCTCCGCAGAGAGAAAAATTCTCTCAGGCTTGGCATCAAGATACCTAGGATGTCCGGGGAGATGAGATGAGCACCACATCCAGGGGTGTAAAATTCTTTAGGGGTTGAGTCACTGGTGCATAAATCGTAATAGGAGAAACGAACTGTTTCTGGTGTCACACAACAATTACTAATGAGAAGCATCATGAATGTGAATTCAGAGCCTTGCCACCCCCGGCATGGTAGTCAGGAAACAAGGATCCAGATGTGGTGTGTCTGCCTTTCCCTTTTATTTATTTAGTTATCATTATTATTATTTTAGTTTCTAGAGTTTCTAGCTAAAAATGAGCTGAAAGTGTTCTTTGTAAAAAAAAAAAAATCATTACAATTTTCCATATCCTGCTTTTCTAGTTGTTCTTCAATACCTCAATTTTCCATATCCTCCTTTCATCACAGAAATTCTTCCGCGAACTGCAAACACATAAAGATCTTTTAGACATTCATTCCTCTTGCCTTCCTCCTTAGAATCATTGTATTTTCAATCACATCTTAGACTATCACGAACCTTCTAACAGCACAAGTCAAACTGAAATAAAACATCTTGTAAAAAGAAAAATGAGTGTTTTGTTTGTAATATGGCATTTATTTTACAATGCACATATTAGGTCAAACGGTAAGAACCAAAAGCATCTTTTCCCCACACAGAGATCTCCCAGAGTAGGCCCCACGAAGGCTACTCTGAATGCCGCCAGAAGCTTTGTCCACCAGCTTTCAGCTTTCATAGACCTTCCACACCAAAGGACATACCTACCACTACGGCTTGTGGTGGCTGAAAAAGAAAAACGGAAGCAGATCATTAAGAAAAATGCCGCAAGATGTGTGTAGGAGGAGTTCTGCAGTTGTTAAGGCAAGGGGAGCGGGGCCTTCCCCAGGCTGGCTGGGCAGTGCCTGGCCTCGGCCTGAGGGGCAGTCTCGGTTCTGGAAGGCAGCTGGCTCACACTCTTTTGGGGTTTGTTCTCTTTTGGGCACTCCTAGCTTTAATGGTCTTCTTGGGGCTGGCTGGTTTGGGAGCAGGCGGCTTTCCCTTTGGCTTCGGGGTGTTGCTACGACCTGTACGCCCCGCTGTTCGCTTCTTGTCCTGAACGGTCCTCCGCTGTTCCTGCAGCCTCTCTTCCCACTGCTGGGAGGCAATTTGCACACATGACCGTCAGAGACATCGCACTGTGTAATGCTGGGAAACTGATGTCAGAATCGATGCCATTTCCCCCCCCGTAATAGCTGAGTCGTGACAACAATGAATAAAATCGCCAGCCTGTGTTGCCGGGCACTTGGCACACACCAGAGGATTTGAGAAGCGCTCAAGATGGGATGAAGTCTTGATACCCATTCATTTCACGGAAGCTCCCAACAGCCCTGCTAGGTTGGACACCGCAGTCGTGGCCAGGAAAGGGCACACACGGCCCCTTTGCAGCCAGTCACACAGCTGACAAATGTCAGAGCTGGGAGCCAAATTCACCAGTCTGACTCCGGGGCCCAAGACCGCAGGCCAGGCACTTTGGCCCCGCCGCCCTGTGCTGCGACATTCGTGCATTGCCAAGCCTTCCAAAGAGGCTCTGACATCGCAGAGAGCAGAAGTTTACCCAGCCCACGAGGAAGGCCAGGGGGCCTCCCAGCGCATTTGTGGCTGGGTTCACCTAATGCTCTTCCATCCAAGACAGAGCCCCTCCCACCTCTAGTAATCCGCTCAAGTGTTAGCCACCCAGAACCGATGAGAAATGAGACTTTCTGGATAGTTGTTTCCTTCATAGAAAAGGACTCACTGCTTATAATATAAAGAAACTTAAACAGCAGCATGTAAGAAAAAACTGAAAAAGTGGGTCCACTTGAATAGACATTGCCTTTTAGCATAACCTATACGCCCCTACTTGGTCAGAGTGTATTTCATTCAGCCAAGAGTGTGAGCATGACCACAGGCCAGGCATTGTCCGAGGCACTAGAAATGCAGGGAAATGAGAAACACAGCCCCCACCCTCCCAGGGCACAAGTCTAGTCTGTTCTGAAATAATGAACTCACCACGTTTGCTATTATATGGTTTAGCTTCAAATTCTCACTGAAGCATATTGGAATGTTTGCTGCAAAACTGAATGGCCCGAACAGCTCTATGATTCCTGAAAGCCTGCTTTCCTCTCAGGTTCTTATGGTGGACTGACTTTCTACATTGACGCTTCTAATCTACGGTAGTCCTGGAAACCGGATAACCAATCCCGCTAGAATTTTCTGTCCAGTAAGGCTAAGCGCGCTCCTGAGCAGCTCCTGAGTTTTTAGCTCAGATGTGACCGTTGTGTTATTCCAAAATGCACGGAGTAGGAGAGGCTGTGTTCAAACTACCTTCTCCATCAGTCTTTTCCCTCGCAAACTGAGAGGCCCCGGGCCGTTGTAAGACCTTTCGTGAACCGGAAACCACAAATTCCCCTAGATACATCTAAACGTATTTTCAGGAGAGGGAATGCTTTAAACATTTCCAACCAATGACCTGATTTCTTTAGTTCTGGTGTGATCTCATATCTCTGGGCAAAAAAAATTATTCTAACTCCCTTAATTGAATTACCAATATTTCCATGATGTTACCACTAAAATCAGGGATTTGGCCACAGAATGATTACAGTTTGTAGATAACTGATTTTGACAAGAGTCTCAAAATTATCTTAAGTACAGGGAAAGATTATGCTTTGTACAGAGACAGAATGAATTTTAGAATTGCGTATTCACACCCTTACATGTCTATGTCTGTTTTAAGACCTCTGGATGTTAATTCTGCTCAAGTACCTGACTGATTTTGCTAAAATAGTTAAATAAAATACCATAAAGAGATAAAAAAAAAACAAACCCACCAATTTAACCTGGAAATAATCAGTCGATCCGTATTGAATGCAACCAAATCACCTCTGAGGCTGAAGAGAGATCAATGCTACAGCTTCCAAGTCAGAACAGCTGTGCTCTTAACTACTTATTCAAAAGGCAAATTGTGCCGCTATTGCAGGCCCCCTGAGGGCCTGGAGAGAGAAGAATGTGAAGAATCCCCCAGCTCTAAAGAATTTCTTCACATGCCCTTAACTCCATATGCGTAGTGTTGCTAATTATACTTACTATGGATCTTTTACTGAGTTGATCTCTCCATTTTTCAACTAAACAGTTTTCAAGAAGCATCATCCTGAAAAAAAGTAATTGATCTTGAGCAATTCTGATTATGAAAGGAAAAAGTTTAAAAATCCAAAAAATTGTAAAAAGCCAAAATTCTTTATAACTCTTAACTGTACACTCCACATGTATACCATTCATATTTTACTAGTATTTCCTTTTATTCTTCCTTGTCCCTATATATATGTGTTTAGATCACACTGTATATTGAGATCATACTGTACATTTTTTAATCATTCTATTATATGTATTTTCTCATATAATTAGAATAATTAAAAAATACAGCTTTAATAACCATAAAATATTTCAACAATGATATGCATAATACACTTAGGCCTTTCTCTACTGTTGAACCTCCTTTTGCTTAGCTACTATTACCAGCATTGAGTCAAATGTCCTTGTATATATATACTAGTGTGCACTGACTTATTATTGCCTTAGGACAGATTTCTGAAAGTAGAATTACTGGGCCAAAGAATATGTCTTTTTTCAAGGTTTTCCATGCACAGGGCCAAATTGTTTTCAGAATGGTTGAACTTTCGTTCAAATTATTTTTTAATTTGGGTTGGAGAATTAAAGAGGTAAATTTAATACTATTTGTATTTCTTCTGGAACTTGTCTGTATAGATTTATGTACACATTATTTATATATTGTAGTCTTAATGTACCAAATATGAACTTATATGACCTCTTTATATGGTAAGGTTACTATTGCTTTGTCATAACCATTGCAAATATTTTTCTCAATATTTATTGGCCTTCTTGGGTAATTTTTATGTCCATGATATTATGTCATCAAAAGTCTATATTGACATTTTGCCCTTGTAATTTCTTACGTTAATTTCATGTTTGTAAAGTATTTTGCCTTTCAGATTTCACATATCTATTCACCTGATTTTATCTTCTATGATTACGTTTTAAAAATAGCTCTTTAATCCATTTGAAATTTATTTTATAGTACAGTATAAAGTGAAAATATGTACTAGTTTTCCAAATGAAAATATTTGCAACATTTACTAAATAATATATTCATGTCCAATTGATTTGCCATATCTCCTTCACAATCAGTTATTTTATGCATTAGAATCTGTTTCAAGACTGCTTCCTCTGTGTTATTTACCTACATGTGTACTCCTGCCCCACATGGCATTAGCAAGTGTAGCTCGGTACCAGTTTTCTGTTTCTCCTAAGGCAGATCTCCTTTCAAATGGTATTTTCAAAATCTCCTTTACATGCCCTTGCCCGTTTGTTCCTTCAAATGATCATCAGCATCAATTATGAAGACATAACTCCCCGTCATTCAAAAATATTTTTACTGGTATTTTCATCAGAATTATAATAAGTCTATAAGTGAACAGAAAGGATGACAGGAAAGATGTTATTTAATTCATTTATAATCCATTCATCTGTCCCAATAGGATTTAATGACTAGCAATCTGGTACGGTCCCAGAACCGCATCTCGTTCTGTAACAGGTACAAATACTATGCAAGAGATGAGCCCAGAAACTTCAGTCAACATTCATTCATTCAACTTCTTCAGAGAGACAAGTTATGAGTAGAAGAACAGTTTTAAAGCCAAGAACACAAGGTGGTATACACGGTGCGAGGACGGTACCCAAATACTGACAGGATACAGATCAAGGAAGTATTCAAGTGAGGTCAGTTTCAAAAGGGGTTTTGGAGAAACAGTCCATAGCTGTATCCAGAAGAAACAGATAAGCATTAATGGCAGGGAATCAAAGGGAAGACTGGTTATATAAAAAAGGAGTCCTTTTGTTGGAGATGTATCCTGCAGCAAGTTATGGGGTCCTTCCTGGAACCTGGTCTGAAGAGTTTGATTTTTCCATTACAAGGAATGTACCAGTATATAAAAAGATGCCAAGGAAAGAGAGGTGGGGACGCACACTCCCAGAGATATGCGTGTATGTGTGTGTGAGTGTGAGTCTGACCGTGTATGTGTGTGTGATGGTCTATCAAACAAATACTGTACATTTATTTTGTATATAAAGAAAATGTGGACCTGTCATCTTAAATGGCCATCTTTACTCGATCTGTAAGTTGTTAAAGAGCTCTTAAAAAATATTCAGGATTTGCCACACTAAGATTGATTTGAATGGTTTGAAAAGAACTGTTTTAACTCATAGTAGTATATCTGCCTATGATTTTTCAAGTTGCTTAATGAATTCTGAACTTGATTTTTAAAGATTCCATTCAAATAGTCCTATTTCAATTTTTCCTTAATGCCATGAGGAATTCAATGATATTTAGGATATGTGATATGGTAACAGTGGCATCTATTAAAATGATCGATTTGTTTATTTATTTAGTTAGTTAGTTGTCTTTTAAAAAAGAACTACTGGTGCCATTTTTTTTTTTTAAATAAACCATCCCTGTTAAATGAGATTCAGGTTTCTAGAAGCAGCGTGCAGTTGCTTCTGCCCCTTCGTGCCTACCTGGAGCGCCACTCATAACACATGATGAGAACGTCTTGGTGGGGCAGGATGTGAGGACACTGGCAGGAAGAATTTGTGATGAGCGGGACCTGCATTCGAGGGATGGGGGACGAGGACTTGAAGATCTCTTTCACGTCCACCACGGTGGTCACTTCGTTACAACCACTCCTCTGCACGGCTTTTATTTTGGCATGAATGACTGCGATTGAAAAAAGTGACAGAAGTGTTGATGGAGCCTTCGAAGACAAAGAAGGATGGTGCATCCGCGCCAACTCCTGAACCTCTCTTAAAGAATCCCTCCTGTAATTATGGTCATGTCCACGCTGCCCAGACACAGGCAAGGAGCCCACACAATCTGATTGTCAGCATTGTCTGCCGAGGCCCGGATCCTGCGGCAGAGTGCAGGTGTGTGGGGACGAGCAGGCTCCTGCGGGGCTCTGCCGCTGGCTCGGCCACTGCTCCTCATCAGCTGCAGCTGATAAAGAACCGCACAGATTGTTCCCCGCCTCAAAATCCTAAAATTAGTCCCGTTTGTTTGCGTGTTTGTCTGCCCAAATCCTACCCGGAAATTCATGTCAGGAACGTCAATATTTGTTAATCCTCTGCCTTGTGATTATCTGAAGTGAGATCATATGTTCTTGAGTTCAGAAGCCACTTTTTTTTTTTAAGATGTATTATTTGAGAGAGAGCGTGTGGGGGGAGGGACAGAGAGAGAGGAGAAAGAGAATCTCAGGCAGACTCCCCGCTGAGCCCAAAGCCCAAGGTCATGAGATCGTGACTCGAGCCAAAATCAAGAGTCCAACGCTCAATCGACTGAGCCACCCAGGTGCCCCTCAGAAGCCACTTTAAAGTTGTATGGTCCAACTACCCGTCTGATGCTTGAACCTCCTCTCTTCCAAAGGAAGTTATTAAAGTCATAACATTTTTGAACTGGAAGGAGTCTCTGAACATCATTGCTCTCAATCCTTTAATTGCACAGACTGTCAAAGCCAGGTCTGTGGTGAGCAGAAGTATAACTTTTATTACAGATGGCTGTTAACATTAGTGTGTCTGATCAAGCTTTAAATTCTGGCCCTTTTGGTCCCTTGCTATTACTGCCTTCCATGGAATTGTAATCAGCCTCGCACGGATCTGTCTTGGATTCTGTCCTAGAAAGCTGGTTTATGAAGAAGCCAAAGGACTTAAATAGAAATGGTTTCATCATCAAAGTAGTTATGGAGAAACTCTGGTTAGTAAGGAGGGCTGGATAGTGTCAGATGAGGGAAAAAATAGATTAGATTAAGACAATATCTACAAAAAACAGTTTTAAAACAACAACAATGAAAGCTACTGGAAGTCAGTGCTTTTTTTTCCCTTTGGTTGAGTTACCCACATTGGCTATGTATAATCTCAAATCTTACAATTCAAATAAAAGGTTATGTTTTTCAGACTTTTATTTTTTAAAATTTATTATTTTTTTTTTAGGATTTTATTTATTTATTTGACATAGACACAGCAAGAGAAGGAACACAAGCAGGAGGAGTGGGAGAGGGAGAGGGAGAAGCAGACTCTTCACCGAGTAAGGAGCCTGATGTGGGACTCGATCACAGGACCCCGGGATCATGACCCGAGCTGAAGGTAATGCTTAACCGACTGAGCCACTCAGGCACCCCTTCACACTTTTATATGGCCATGATCGTCCTACTTTCACATATGAAATATTACATAAAGTTCATGATTTAAAATTTCAGTTTGAATTATGGAAAACAAAGTTAACAAATAAAATGACCTTTTTGCCTAAACAGTTCCTGTTATTTCAACAGAAGTAATTTAAGAGATGCAAAGGTACATAAAGGAGCCCAAATAGATATTTTAAAAGAAACTATTTTTAATTAAATTTACTTTCAAATGATAATGGAATTAAATTTACTTAAAAAATTAAAAATAGCCTGATTCTTTGAAGAACGTGCTGACTGTTCTTTTCAGTAAGAGAGGAGGGCATTTAAACTATGTCAATACTTGTACATATTTCCCCACAATTCCTTTAAGATGTTAAATATCTACAGGTTTTTTTTTTTTTTTTAACAGGTGTTTATAAGTAAAAAGAAAGATGGGCAGGTCTTAGTTCCTGGGCCTCTGGGCCTCAGATAATCCAGCCCATGGATCACTCACCCATCCTTCAGGAAACCTCAGGAAGAGAACAGGTCAGATGGGCTGGCCTGGCTGAGTGGCCCCTCTCCCTAAGACAAGGAGGACCTTGAAGGCAAATTTGTGCTCTGATCCACATCACTGTTCTCCCTGGGTAATCTACTTTGGTTTTGCTTAATTTACCCAGAAGAGCAAGACATTTTATAGTTGTGTTTGTGCCATTGGGAACCCACGTCGAGAACCCACGTAAGTAAACCCTTTGTCATCAGCTTTGTGGCTGGCTTTGCAATGTGGCAAGTCCTCAGGTGAATGGTTGCGTCCGATGACTTACCGTAGCTGTAGTTTTTGTTCAGATATGTCGCCAGAGTGGGCTTCACCTTTTTGCACTTGCAACGGTCTGGAGGAGACGAAAGAAAGACAAGAAGTTGGAAAAGTGTCCTGAAACCATTCTGGGGAGGAGACAAAGAGGGAACCTCAAGGCGAAAGAACTCACCGGGGCTTAGGCGTTTACAGTCAACATCAAGAGGCCTTTCCTGAACCATCATGTCTGGCGTGATGTCTATCCACTTAACGTCTGAAACACACACAGAGCCACGTGGGTGTGGTCAGTGACTTAGCCTGTTCACCCAGCTGGAATAAAGAACCATCTGGAGACACACACTAGCACAGTATCAAAAGAATAACACTACATTGTAAAAGTGGCATATGACTGTTGACTACCTCTTTCATACAGACATTCCTGGGCTTAGGAAAGAAGACTTTCGAGTGAGATTTTACCCATCGAGCACAAATTGACGTGAATGCGTGTCCATTTGACTTGGCTGATACACACAGCCAACTTCCCTTCCAAATCCATTTTAAAATGTTGGTTTTTCCAGGTTGACAGTTGATACTAATCAAAATGTCCAGAATATTTCCAAATCACCACCTCTCCTTTTGCAGTGCAGAAACAGTTCACAGCTATATGTATATTCTCCAAAGCATAACCCTCTATCATTTATATAATGTAAGCAATAAATATGGTTTTTTTCCCTAAAGCTTTGAATTAGAGAGGAGTTTCGATTTTCCCTTCACTTTACTTCTCCTTCATGTATTGGGCAATGCTCTGAGATAGAACCTCAAAAACTACACTGAGGCAACACCATAATCTCTTTAAATGTGCAGGAACCTGGGTCCGGGATAAAAGCATGCAAAATGCTCTTAGGTTTCATTTCAAGAAATGGAATTAAACTTGCTCCTTCATCCTAGAAAAGCAGCAAAGTGACAAAAAAAAAAAAAAAGGAAGCAAAAGTTGTTATCCAGTTAAGGAAGACGCCACAGAGTTTGACTATGAAACAGACGTCACAATTTTCCAGAACAACTAAATTTACAAACTTGCACTCCTGGTGGGGAGTGATGACTGGTACTGCCTTTTTCGGCAAGAGTTTTCAAGAGCTGACACTAACTGGAGAATCCCGGTGGGACTGTTTTCAGGATTAAACGAAAGTGCTTAACACTGGCTCAGCCCCGTCCTATGCCCCACCTGCTATTGCCGCTCTTCTCTGTCAATGACAATGCCCCCAGTGGCTCACTTATAAGCACCTCCTCACCCTGCACACACATAATCTATGGGACGTGGTGTTCTTCAGCTTCCGAAATTCCTGTAGGGAAACCAGACTTTTCCCCAAAGTCTGGTCACCAGCCCTTCCCACCTCCCCCAACCCTCGGAAGTGGGGTGGGGGGTGCTGACCGTCCACCCACTGGCATCGGGAGAAGTGGCCGCCCGGTTCTCACGTGGCAGCAACTGCCAAGAATGCCCCTCGCCCCCTCGGTCCTTCCCCTCGGCCTCACCCTCGGGGAGGTCGGTGACGATGGCCTCCGGCGAGATGCACACGCCGCGGTCGTAGACAGGCAGCTCGTCGCAGGCCAGGCTCTCGGGCCAGCTGTGGTTGTACATCTTCATGAGGGGCTCGCAGTCGTCGCGCGCGCGCTGGCACACCGACTTGCACGGCTTGATGGGGTCGTGCAGGAACTCCAGCGTGCAGATGGGCGCGTACATGGCGCAGAGGAAGAAGCGCAGCACCGAGCTGCAGTTCACGTCCACCAGCTCCTCGTACTGCTCGATGGCCAGGATGGCGTTCTCCTGCGTGCTGTGGTGCAGGTGGTTGGGCATCCGCGTGATGTTCCAGGGCATGTGCCGGCACATGGGGATGCGCACCGCCTCGCAGGGCGCGCCGCGCACGCCGAGCGCCAGGCGCAGCCCCAGGCACAGCGCCGCCAGGACGGAGAGCAGCATGGCACTGCGCTGGCGCGCCGCCACCCCGACCGGCAGAAGGGGCCCCCGGCTTGCTGCCCCCCTAGTCTCTCGTCCTCCCTTCCCTGGGGAGGAAGTCCTTCGGGGGCACGGGAGAGGCTCTCCGCCCGCGCTGCGGTCGGCAGCGGTGCGGGACAGCGGGAGCGGCCGGGGGTATCCGGCGTCCGGCGCACCGAGCGCGAGCAGCGCCAGCCCTCAGCCTGCGGGGCGCGGACCCGCCCAGGCAGCTCCAGTCCCCGACCCGGCAGCTCCGAGCGCAGCCAGCCTCGGCCATTGCGGGACCCTATTTATCCCGACGCGTCCCCTGACGTGGGCTCGGAACGCTCCCTTGGCAGCGGCGGGAGCGGCGCGGGCTCCCCCTCGGCCGCACCCGCGCACCCCCCCCCCAGCCCTCGCTTTGCCGGAGCGGTGACATCATCCCCTCCGGGCCGCAGCCCAGGGCTGGAATCCTGCATTTCCCCAAAGTCCCTCCTTTTTAGTCTGGCCAGTCCTTTTTCTTCGCACCAAGAAACAGAGTCTGGCAGTCGTTTTGGACACCGGATCCAAGAGGGTGCAGGAGAGGGTTTCAGGAGAGGCGAAGACGTTATTTGGGTCAAAGCTGAACTTTGCGCCCTCTCTGCCTTAGAGGTTCCCCAAGTACAGAGTTGGAGGGAAATGGGAACTTCTGCGGCCCTTTAATTCTGAAGCATGCTTGCTTTCTCCAGTAGGGGGCATGAGAAGCGCTGAGCGGCGAGACTACTGTGTGGGACCGGATAGACACGTTATATAAACAAACGCCCCCTCCCCCAGTTGTACGGAGTTGGGTTTTGTTGTTATTGTTGTGACTAGAAGACATGAGTTTGGGCTCAGGTTTTTCCAGATGGCATTTGGTCTGTACCTGCTCCAGGAACAGAAATGCCTGAAGGTGCAATAATAGCATCTTCTAGTTTAGGAATGTTTTCCATCCGCCAACATTCCTCTTCCTTCTTCTCACTCCCTATTCCTCTCTCCAATGTGAATGAAACCCAGGAGAAAACACAGAGCACCGGACACCACAAGCTGAAAGATCTTTTCCCCCCTTCGGGCCAAGCGATTTCCAGCCCAGCAGCCTAGAATCTTGATTTTTGATGTGCTTGAAACTACTTGAGTAAGAAGTTGTGTACCGTGGAAAGCAAATGTGTATGTTTTGTGTTCTCTTTTCTCTTATTTTTATTAGGAAAAGGTAATAAAACCAACCGCTGGCTCAGGTCTCCACAGAAAACGCAGGCTTTATTGTTGCAAATGTACATCAGTCTTCAGGCAGTAAGATTTCTGGTATATGATATCTTCTTAGGGCATTAGAATATGAAAACGTGGTCTCTGAATGTTAATCTTCATGAACATAATTCAGGGGCTCCTGGGAGGCTGACTCAGTTAAGCGGCTGCCTTCGGCTTAAGTCATGATGTCGGGGTCTTGGGATTGAGCTGCATTGGCTCCCTTCTCAGCAGGGAGTCTGCTTCTCCCTCCACTGCTCCCCCAGCTTGTGCTCTCTCTCTCCCAAATAAATAAGTAAATAAAATCTTAAAAAAAAACATAAAAGCATAGTTCAATTAGAAATCTGAACATATGGCAGATAGTTGTTTTTTCATTTTGTTTTTTGGTTTTTTTTTTTTTGGCTCCAAAGCTTAGACCCACAATGTTAGTTTAATTTTGACTCTGACCAAGACTAAGAATTAAAATAGCCCAAAGAACAAAAAATACAGCTGGCATTTTATTGAGCATTTACAATGGGCTGGGCGTGGTGCTAAGCTCTTTAAATGCACTATCTTATTTTTTTAGGGACCATGAATTAAACATGGTAAGTTGAGAGGACAAATGACACAAATATATTTCAGGATTCATTCAAGGAGTCAGGTTCTATTTAGGGGAAGCCAGAGCGTCCAAACACAGCCACACCAACCTAAAGAGGTATTTCCAGATAAGTCTCAAGCTCCCAGGATGCCAGACCAGGCCAATGAAATATCACACAAAGGGGATAACCCAGATGACATCTTCAGCCATTTGCAGCAGTCATATCCAATGAGTCTAAACCCCCTGGCTTAGTGAAAAATATTTGCAGCCCCAATTCCTACAGGGGAAGAAAATAGAGTTTTGAGAAACAGCTGAATTCGGGCTCCTTTTCCTGTGAGTTGGTGGAAGAGGCGACCTTGGAAAGGGCTGTCCCTGGCACAGCCAGCTGGAACCTGCTGCGTCTGTCCCAGCAAGTACCAAGTCACAATGCTGCAGGCATTGCCCTGATGTTCCCCAGGGCATGTCCTTTAAGAAGGGGGGAGGAGAAGGTAAGAGGTCCCCTCTATAAAGCTCTTTGCCCCCCCCCCCCCCAGGAGGTCCACTGGCAGCCTGTCTTTAGTGCTTCTACTTGGGGTGGGGCAGCAGTGAAGGATTCATCAGGAGATTCCATCAACTGGCCTTCGTCTTCAGGCCCTGCCTTAGCACTCAATCCATTACCCTGTACTTGACACTGATTTGCCAATAGCTCACGAAACTGAGGAAGTTCCCCTGGTCAGTGGCTTCTCTCTGGTGGTTCCTTTTCAGTCTCCTTAAAGGCCTACTCCTCTGTTTGGGCTCCATGCCCAGTCCTCGCTCTCGACATGCCCTGCCTCTCCAGGAGTGTCAACCTCAGCACTCCCGACACTGGGGCCAGATAATTCTTTATTGGCTCCTGTGCATTATGGGAAGTTTAGTAGCATCTCTGGCCTCCTAGATGCCAGTGGCGGCTTAGTCCCCACCCTGCTATGACAATCAAACATTTCTCCAGATATCGCCAATGGTCTCCCCTGCTGTTCTCCTCTTTGGCTTCAGTTATCACCCAGATGCTGACTGCTTCCCAAACCAGCCCTCTAGTCCTGCAGCTTTCTGGAAGTGCTTATCCAACTGTTCCTGGGGTATTTCCACCTGCATATCCCACAGGCATCTCAGAGTCAACCAATCCTAAACTGATTTGTCTTCTTTCCTCATTCAGGACTGAACTCCCAGGGCCCCAAACCAGAAAGCTCTTCCTCCTTCTGTTCCACCCTCATCTCCGTTCCACCCTCTCCTGCTGCCACCATCTCAGTTCAGACATCACTGTCCCTCATCTGATTTATAACATCTCCCTCCTCCTTCTCCCTGCCCATTTTCCACCCTCACATCTGACCCAGCTTCCTAAGGCCCACGCCTGATGGCGCCCCTCCCTGACTTTCAAGGCGCTGAGTGATCTGGCTCCAAATTACTCTCCTTAAAAGTGCTACACCCATTTTCCCTTGTCCCCATGTCCTTCGTCCAGGAATGTTCTCTCCTTCTTTCACCTGGCTCACTTCCTCATTCATGAAACACAGATGAACTGAAGAGATGCTATACATTAGGAAAGCAAGGGTCTTTTTTTTTTAAGTTGCTTCTTTTTCTTAATTCCATACGGTACATCCTAATATTACAAAACATAAACCATAAACCCAATTAACTTTGTTCTTGATGCTAAAATCCCAGAATCCCATACCTCTAGGGTTGTGGCCTTGTCAGGTGATGGGTGAGGGTAGCAGTCTCACTGCAAGCGTGGCCTCAAGGCGCTGTCCCTGACTCAGTCCTATGCCCAAGAGCCAGGGCTTGTCCCCTAGCCCCCTGGGCTCTATACTAAGAAAAGGGTCAGGATGAATGACTGACATCTTTTCTTCAGGAAGGGACCCTTCTTTCCATTTCGAATTTGGAGGAAGAAGCTGTCCATTTTGACAAAGGGGCAAGCGGTGTGGGGGCACAGCAAGTGCAGTAGCATGGCCTTCCCGACCTTGAACTTGACGTTGTCTCCCAGTATGTGGTTACCTGCCGCACACTGCAGTTAGTGGAGACACATGTTCCTTCCCACCATCCCGCTCCTCACCCCGCCCCCCTCTCAAACGCGGATGCCCTTCAGGATGCTAGTGGCACCGCTGCCACTGCATTTCCTGTTGGCAGCAGAGAGCAAGTGGAAACAGACGCCGCAGCGGCCAGCGGCCCAGGCAGGAACCGCTCCCGCGATTCACCCGGGCCTTCCCAGGCCCTGGTCCCGGCTCCCGCACCTCGCGCGCCTGACCCCAACCGCCGGCGGGGGCCGCGGCCGGAGGCAGCCAGCTCGCCGAGACCGCATCCCGCACCCGGCCGAAGGCTGCGCGGCGGCCGCGCGGTTCAGCGCCCCCTGCGGCTCGCGCTGGCTCTCGGGGGGCGGCGGGCGCCGCGGTCGGCGATGTCGGGGCGCGCTCGGCTCGGCGTGGCCCGGGAGGCCCTGGGCGCCTGGCTGCTGGGCGGCCTCTGCTTCTGGGCGCTGGGCGGCCTCTGCGGTCTGGGGGCGGCGGCACCGGGGGCGAGGGCCGGGGGCGCCCCGGGGACCCCGCGCCCGTGCCAGGCGCCGCAGCAGTGGGAGGGCCGCCAGGTTCTGTACCGGCAGAGCAGCGGGCGCAACAGCCGCGCCCTGCTCTCCTACGACGGGCTCAACGAGCGCGTGCGGGTGCTGGACGAGCGCAAGGCGCTGATCCCCTGCAAGAGGTACGCGGGCCGCGGGGTGGGCGGCCGGGGGGCGCGGGCCAGGTCGCGGGGCCGCTGGCGGCGCCTCCCTCTTGCCGAGGAGAAAGGTCGCAGGGAGGGTGGCCGGGGGGCAGCGCGGTGGGGGGCTGGGTGGAGGGCTGGGCCCTCTGCACGCTGAGCTCCTTAGCGCGGCGGTGGCCGGTGAAGAAGGAACCGGGCAGGGGCGGGATCGCATCCCCGCGGCCCGGGGCCCAGGTTCGGCCTGGTCCGCACGCTGCTGAGTCAGGCTTCAGCCTCGGGCGTCTCATCTACACCATCTCATCTCTTCCAGGAGCCATCTGCGGGGGAGGCACGCAGAATGTATGTATTTTAAGAATTCTTGTTGCAGTTTTAAAGGAATAGGACAACCCCGCAAAAGGTGTGGGGAATCAAGGAGAATATCGCCCACAAGCTCATCACCCTGCTACAACTATTGAAATTTTGGTCTACTTCCTTAAATGTTTTAAAGCAAATGTGACATATTGTGATCAAAAAACATCATCTTTTTTTAATATACACCATCTCTTATGCATTCTTAATCGCCATTTTCTTGGTTGGCCCCCGACCTATTTTTAATAGCTGCACAATATTCCATAGAGGAGCTATGCCATTCTCTTAAACCACTTGTCTCGTGATTCACCTTCCCACGTCTGCTGTGAGAAAGGGTGACCTCGTTCTGAGACCTGATGGCTATTTTGGGATCACCACCTGTCAGCTCCACAGCTTTCCTGTGGAAAGTCCTATGTGTGCTCCTCTGGGGGTTATGCTGGCCTCTCTGGGTGGCGTTTGTGTGGTTAGGAGGTGCCACGTGGTGTCCATGGTTTAAGGGTCAGGTGTGCTCAGGGGCAAATTTTGATGTCATTTCACCTAAAGCATTTGTTGGAGTGTTAGGTATCTTGAAGGAAGTACTGAAGGGACAGAACCTTTAGCAGTATATTCGAGAATGGAAGCTAATACATTTGGAAGGGTAAAATGTGAGTGCTGAGGAGAGCTGGAGGAGCCAAGTCATCACGGGGGCCCGGGAGGATCTCTGAGGCCTCTAAAGAACATTGTGGCTCGGCCTCAAAGGACAGAGTAACAACAACAAACAACAACCAGCGTGTGAGCACTTATTATATACCGGGCATGGTGCTGAAGAGTTTCCACATATTACATGAAAAGCTCACAACAGCATGATAGTGGAGGTTTTATGATCTCGGTTTTATAGACAGAGAATCTGAGGCCTGGGGAGATTCAGCATTTTTTTCCAGACCACACAGCTGGGGCTTGAGGAAGCTGGGTGGCTTCTGACACCTGCGCAGTTAACCACGCTCTCATGCATTCATCATGCGTTGTTTTCATGGCAAGCTCTTTGTATAAACAGAGTGGGTCCTGGGCCTCAGGGAGGTCACAGTCTGTGGGTGGAGTCACATGAAGGAAAATTCCCACCCAGTGAGATCAAGGGTATGCTGAGTGTGACACGAACACTTCAGATGGGCAGCTAACCCAGGCTTCCTGTAGGCACTTAAGCATGAGCGAGCCCCAAAGGCTTGCACTGGTGACCGGAGGAGGGAAGACTGCTCTGGGAGGATGCAGGTCTATTGCAGAACATGTTGGAGCAGACAGGGCTGGGGGTATTCCAAGACCTGCAGACCATTCACTGTTAGGACTGAAGCACAGAGGACATGGAGAGGTTGGGATCCACTGAAGGAATTTCAAACAGTGGAAGGTCATGACTGGATTAAGGAATGGTCACTGGGTGTATGGTTGCAAATAAAGGAGAGCAAGAGTAGAAGCAAACACATGACCTGGGAGACTTGTGTCGAGGTCCAGAAGGATGGGTAGTGGCCATGGTCATGGTGAGAAGCGGACTCATTAGGAAAGTATCGAAGAGGTTTATTGACAATGGAGGTGAGGGGGGGGAAGGGTCAAGGAGAGGCCCCCATTTTTGGCTTCTGATGGCACAGAATGGATAGTGATGTGGTTCACTGAGATAGGGTTGGCTTTGTGCACTTCTGATTGTGGATAAACTGCTAACTTTTCTGTGCACTGATGTGAAGCCTGGTCCAATAATGGTGCATTGATGACCAGTCATGTTGCAGACAGACTGGAATGGCTCCGAGCACACTGCTGAAGCAGAGGAGTGTGGCCAGGAGAAGGGTAAGGGTCCATTCCCCCAAAGGTCATATTTTCACAACATAAGAGATGAAGTGTTAGAGTCGGACAAATCCGAGTCTGAGTGTAGAATCCTAGTGTGGGTCTTTGGGTAAGTTGCTGAAGCTTTCTGAGCCTCAGTCTCCTCATTTACAAAATGAGAATGCTAATAGTGTCTAATGTATTGGATTGTTGTGGGGATTAAATGAGTTCAAGTATGTAAAGCACATTGTGCAGGGTCTGACGCCTTGAATGTGCTCAGTACATGGCTGCAGTTGTCCCCATGGCCACCACCATCATCACCATCCTGGTGAATTTACCGTGACCCAGAGACTTGCTGCCGGCCAGCCTGTGGGCTCAGAAACTAGACCGGGAAGAGCACTCAGGGGCCCTTCCTTTCGGAGCTGACTGCGAGGAAGCAGGCTTAACAGCTAAAATATATATTTCAGTGAGTCCTGTGGCTGGCATGGTGGCCAGGATTCTCGGATCCACAAGACTAGGTCATTCTCTCCCTGTAGGCTGAACTATGTGAGGAGCCAAATTATAATCAGGAGATTGTGAGCAAAGAGTTGGCGCAAAGTCACTGAATCTAATGATTGCTTGCTCTAGGCCAGGCTGTATGCTCAATGTTGAGCTTTCCATCATGAGTAAGACAGGCCAGCCCAGGGGAATGGGGCTGAGATTCAGTGATGCATTCATTTTTCACCAGAAAGATGCCTAGCCATTTTTCACCAGAAAGATGCTGGTTCTATGCTACCACAACCCTGCGGGTGCAGACTCCCTCCACTCTGCACGGAGCCTTTGGTGAGTGCTGTTCAGGCTGTCTTAGCAGCCCTTCTTCATTGAGGACTCCACGATCGATTCATATAGTCTTTATATGTGTGCATTATGTCTTTAGTGGGGTCACAGCCAAATCTTGCTGGCCTAGAACTTTTTTGTCCCCATGTGGTTGGTGATTTCTCATTTCTTTGTCCTGACCTATCAAGTGTTGATTTCACAGTTCAGATTTTAGGAGGCAGTTTTATTCCCCTTTTTCCCAGTTTCTTGGCAAGATGCTGTCTCACAGTCCCATCTCTGGCCCTCAGTCAGAGGTAGAAAAGAATGTTTAGTGCATAAATGCATTTTTAAGCTCTTTAAATGTAGATTTGCTGGAACAAACTCAGAAACTTCTTCAGGTATTAGCAGTCTGGCCAACAAACCAGATGTTATTTGAAGAAAATATGGATGGGTTGTCTCTTCATATTTATTAGTAAGTTGAGAAGTAAGTTTTAGAATTGGATCAACTTCTTAAGATTTTTATTTTGCATCCAGATTGTTATGGAAAATCCCACTGATAGTTACTGTGGAATGACTAGGACTTTCCAGGCTCTCTTTTCCCTGAGATGATGGAAAAGATTAAACAACTTTACAAGCTTCAGATAAGACAGCCTTAGCAGAGGATGGGGAATATTAATAATTGATACTATTTTGTTTTCTGGTTCCAGCTATCTTTCCTGACTCCTTGACTAAACTCACAAGTATTACATTTGGAAGAGGGAGGAAAAGCAAGAAGATTATTTTCATATTCCCGTGAACATGTTGAACTTTGTGGGAGAAGCAATACTGAATGAATTTTGTGAGGCCACCAGTAACTTACTGCTCTCACTTGCAAAATGGTGGCTGGGGGGTTGGGATTAATGGCACTACTGACGTAGAGCGAACAGAGAGGCATTAAGAGAATATGCAGGGGAACGTTAGGGATAATATCTTAGAAGACTAATCGACTCCCAATCTTACATGTTCGGGGACTTTGGGGGGGTAAAGGGTGAAAAGAAAAAATAGGTCTTAAATGGCGTGGCAAGTGGATTCTCAGTTCAAATTCTGACCAGATCATGTCTGTCTCAGTTTTCCCTGGGCATTCTATTTCTTGGAGAACAGAATATCATTTCTCTTCTGTATTTCTGGAGAGAGCCACCTAGTGTGGCGGAGAGAGGGCAGACATCCAATGAGCGAATCATGGGACACCACACATGGCTTTTCATCCTGGCTTCACCACGGCAAGATCTTAACTTCTCAGGATATCAGTTTTTTATCTTTGAATTTACTTTTAATGATCGACAGTGTTTATACGAAATAGCGTTTAGGCTTTCTTCCTTAAAGATGAAATGATACCACAGACGCACTCAGTGTGCTTTTATTATATCAGGCTGATTCCTGTTTCTACCATGAGGTAATGAACTTAACATGGATTCTACATTTTTTTCTCAGTGTGTCCCTTTGTGTAGATAAAACCAAAAGGCTTTTCCTTCCTTCTCCTTTTCACCTAAACTTGTGTTCCTGGGCAGAAGAACGAGCGGTCACCTTTAAGTGCTCTGGCTGCAGACTCAGAAGGCTCTGCTCTGTGTGTGTGGATGGGGGGTGCAGAATATTCCAGGGCATGAATAGCATTGCTTACAGAGTGCTCCTCCACGTATCTGCTGTGGAAGATTAATTCCAACGGCTCTTATCACACTAGGTAACTTCAACGATCATTGTGTTTGAATAGCAGGATAAGGGTGTTTTTCCCTCCAAATGTAGAGTGTTATTTTATTTTGGAGCTGTTGCATTCTTACAGAAAGTAAAGACACAGCCATTTCCGCCCCCCCAATCATTGGAGAGTGAGATATCCCCACCACCCCCATTTCCTGCAAACAGGGCTATTCTTCTGCACGACTGCAACATGGCCATAGAAACTGGGAAATTAACAATTAACACAGATTCAATTCTACCATCTGAAATTCGGGTCTCATTCAAGTTCTGCCAGTTGTTCATTTATGTTCTTTATAGCCAAAGGCCCCAGTTTATAGGTGTCCTGTCTTTTCCATGTTTTTCTGACTGGAACAGTTCCTCAGTCTTCCTTGCATTTTGATAATTTGTAAGATTAAAAACCAGTGATTTGGTAGAATGTGCCTTGAATTGAATTTGTTTAATGTCTCTTTAAGATGAGATTCTAATTATTGACCTGTGGTAGGTGAATAATTAGTATTACCATGGAGGTAGTACTCTGTTCTTACTGCATTGTGTTGTTCACTGGGGTCACTTGGGTAACTGACAGCTGCAAGGTTTCTTCAGTGTGAAGTGACACTTTTTAACTTTGTAATGAATAAGTATTTTATAGGGAATTCTTTTTTTTTTTTCCTTAGGGAGAAAGAGGGTGGGGAGGGGGAGAAGAAGAAGAAGGAGAAGAGAGAGAGAGAGAATCTTAAGCAGGCTCCACGCCCAGTGGGGATTCTGACAGAGGGCTCGATTTCATGACCCTGAGATCATGACTTGAGCCTTAATCA
This sequence comes from Mirounga leonina, assembly GCF_011800145.1. Classification (NCBI taxonomy): domain Eukaryota; kingdom Metazoa; phylum Chordata; class Mammalia; order Carnivora; family Phocidae; genus Mirounga; species Mirounga leonina. The sequence continues at coordinate 537,451 of NW_023270451.1, read as the reverse complement.
AGAGTTGGATGCTCAACCAACTGAGCCACCCAGGCACCCTATAGGGAGATATTTTATTTTTTATTATTTTTTAAAGGTTTTATTTATTTATTTGACAGAGAGCGGTAGAGAGAGTGAGAGAAAGCACAAGCAGGGGGAGCAGCAGAGGCAGAGGGAGAGGGAGAAGCACATTCCCCACTGAGCAGGGAGCCTGACGTGGGACTCGATCCCAGGACCCCAAGATCATGACCTCAGCTGGAGGCAGATGCTTAACTGAGCCACCCAGGTGCCCCTGTAGAGAGATATTTTAAAACCATGTACACATCCCATTTTTCATGACACTCAATTTATTCATTTATTTATATCAATAAGAACTCAAGGATTCTTACTGTATTGCATTTGTTCTCACTGTTTGTTTTGATGTTCACATTGTCCCAGATCTGGCCAGTGGGCATCTCTTCAAGTTGGCTTTTATATTCTTTAAACATGTATCTCTTATTCTTTGAGCACTTTTTCACTTTTTGCCACAATAAGATGTTCCAAAGTTATCTATACTCTCTCTGCTAGAGTCTTGGAATAAGCCATTTCTGAGCCCAGAGCTCTGGTTACTTTTACTGGTGAAAAATATTTGGAAGCCAAGGTCCCTGCTCTAGTTGTGCTCATAGCTGTTAGGTGGTGTGGCTCCCAGACCCTCTCAATGGACAAAGCAAGGGTATGATATAGGTTTGAACACACACACACAGTCACTTACTCCTACGTATACACAAATTTACGTGTAGGTACATCGCTAAGCTTCCAATTCTAATCCATATATATATTTATACCAGAACCTCCAATTCCGCTCCACCCCCACATGGTTCATTTTTGGAGGTCTCTTCTCAGAGAAAACTGGCTCCCATTATTGGTTGCAGTAGGTAACCAATTGTTCATTGCTGTGATGCGTGTTCCCTCCATGGGTGGCCCCCTCACCCCACTTGGCCTCTGCACCCTAGGCTAGACCATGCAGATGCTTACCTTGCTTGGCCCTACCTAGTGATTTTAGATTACATTGTTGAGCGAGAGGAAAGGGAAGATCAGGTTATGTTTGTCTTCTTTTGGATTTCTCAGGGTTATATCGTTGTAAATCTTCAGAATCCATCTATATGGCTGGGGGAGGTAAATTAGTATGAAGTGCTCAACAAATCAATTACTTATTTTTAAAGTTTTTATTTATTTGAGAAAGAGGGAGAGAGCGTGCTCAAGAGAGATCACAAGCAGGGGGCGAGCAGCAGAGGGAGAGCGAGAAGCAGACTCCCCGCAGAGCAGGGAGCCTGATGCAGGGCTCAATTCCAGGACCCCGAGTTCATGACCTGAGCTGAAGGCAACCGTTTAACCCACTGAGCTACCCAGGTGCCCCTCCACAAATTTATTTAATCACAACCCTGTTTTGCGTGGATTGGGCTTCCATTTTAAGAAATCCCAACTTTCAGACTTTCAGGAGAACGTCTCTTTTTGCCTTTGCTCCCTCCCCTTGATCTCTGGTGGCTGGGGCCAGTATTTTCTTTTATTATTAGCTCAGGAAGTCTGACTGCTTGTGGCCTTTTGATCCTCAAAAATGAACCATGCTGATTTGCAAAACTGAGTTTTTCTTCAAGAAAGAGATTTTCTTGGAAGCCCATAAAGTTTGCTTTGAGTCTTAATTCAGTGGGTCTGTTGACCCTGGATTTCAGAGGGTTGATGCTGGGATGCCGAGGAGAAGTGGACAGTGAGGAGCCTTAGTGCCAAGGAAGACAAGCCCCACGGTGTAATAGGACTGGTGGGGTGTAAGACTAACTTATAACTAGAAGCCAGAAGTGGTCGCCAAACTGCTCTGAAAACATCTTTACTTCTCTCTGTCAACCTTGAGCTGTTTCTTCCTGATTCTGCCCTCAAAGATGGTGGTCAGGGGCAGAGTGCCCAAAGATCTGAAAATATTCCACCAATTAGTGGTTTGTTTTTCCTGGAATAAATGTGATAGTGTTATATTTCCCCAATTCCAGTAAAAATCTTCTATTTTCCCCTTTATAATTTCTTTTATTTTACCCATCTTTGAAGAAAAAATTCCTCTCTTGATCCCACCAGCTGAAACCCCATTTCCCCCTTCTATTTAAAGCAAATCTCATGCTAAGTCCGGTCTCTGACCCCCATGCCCTCTCTAGCCCTCTTCAATCAAACCTTGAGCATCACAACTCTGCTGAGCCTGCTCTGCCCAAGAGCAATATGCTTCCCTTTATTAACCAGATGATCCTTTATCACTCCTCATTTTACTGTGCTCATTTCCTCCATCTTGGTATCTTCACAGACCACATTCTTCTGGTGTCCCTCCTTCCATCTCATTTCCTTTGCTTCTCAGTTCCCTTTGCTCTTCCTCCTCTTCTTGTGAACCATCAATAGTAGAATGTCCCAGGGCTTGGGCTTGCCATGCCTTTACTGTTCTGTCTACACCGCTTTCTTGGTGCCCTCAGCTCAGTCATGGCTTTAGCATACCCGAAACTAATGCCTCCCCTGCAAACAAACAAACAAACCAACAAATGTTATTCTTCTTGCAGGTTTCTTAGGTTCAGCTAATAGCAACTCCGGTTGCTCAGGATCAACCCTTAGAGTCATCCTTGAATTCTCCCACTTGCCATGAGTAGTCCATAAGTGAAACCTGTCCACTCTAATTTTGATATAGACCCAAAATCTGACCCCATGTTCACTGTCATCATGAATGCCCAAACCCTCATCATTCTTGCCTGGGCTTTTTGCACTGACCTCCTAACGGGTCCTCCTTCCATCCCTGCCCCCTTTGGTCTGTTCTCAACATAGCAGCTTGAATGATTCTGCTAGAAATATCGTATCATGTCACTCGTCCACTCAAAACCCTCCAATGCCTTTCTTTCTGTCAGAATGAATGTCCTTACAAGGGCCTGGCTGCCCTGAAGGATCTGCTGCCCACCCCCTCCATGCCTTGTCTCTGAGCATGCAGCAGCCCCTCGTTGCCAGCACCCCGCCCCCCACCCCCAGCTCAGCAAACTTCCCCCTGTTGGCACTTGGGTTGTTGTTTCCTGTGCATAGAAAGCCTTCTCCCTAAAAAGCCACATGGCCCCCTCCCAAATTAGACTGTCCTGCCAACATTCTCATACACCGAACCTCACTGCCTTACATGTTCAAGACACTTACCACCATCTGACATACTATTTAATGCTTTTAAAAAAAAAGATTTTATTTATTTATTTGAGAGAGAGAGAGAGCACGAGGTGGGGAGGTCAGAGGGAGAAGCATGCACCCGGCTGAGCAGGGAGCCCGAAGTGGGACTCAATCCCGGGACCCTGGGATCACGACCTGAGACAGACGCTCAGCCAACCAAGCCACCCATGCGCCCTATTTAATGCTTTTTGAACCCATCCCCTCATCTCTTCTGCCTCCCCTTGCCCAAAGCAAGATTCCACAGTTAAGAATTTTTATCTGGTTGTTGCTATTATCTCCAACACCACAGAATTAGATTTTTTTGGAGTAATTGAATGAGGAAATGAGTAATAATGATGACCTCTATTCATTGTAGAAGGATACCCAAAATGCAGGTATGCACGGAGAAAGTAAAAATTATCCGTAACTGCTCAACCAATATGACTACTCGTAATGTCTGATTTTTTAAAAATTTATTTATTTGAGAGGGAGAGAGAGAGAGAGAGACAGTGAGGTGGTTGATGCAGAGGGGCAGGGAGAGGGACAAGCAGACTCCCTGCTGAGCACAGAGCCTGACATAGGGCTCTATCCCATGACCCTGAGATCATGACCTGAGCCAAAACCAAGAGTCGGATGCTCAACCTCTGCACCACCCAGGCGCCTCTATCCTAGGTGATTTTGAGATGCAGACCATGCATACTGAAGGACTTACTGTTTCACAGTGGGCTTTTTTCCACTTTACAATATACTGTGCAAGTTCATCTATACTGACTAGTCCACTTCTATCATCTTTGAACTCCCGGCTTCTCATTCAGGTCTCAGCTCACCATCTCCTCAGAGGGACCTTCTGTGACCCTTCCCACCAGCCACTCCCCATCACATCTCCTGTTTTCCTCCGGACACGATCCCTGGGTGACATCATCTGGTCAGTTCATTTGTCTGGTGTTTATTGTCTGTCTCGCCTCCCTGAGTGACAGAATATTATTGATTTGATTTATCACCAAAACCCCAGCACCTAGAAGTGCTTGGTACGTCATAAGACTCAATAAATGTGTGCTGAGTAAATAAATACCATTTTCATGGCTTTTGTACTACTAGCATTGTACATGTTCATGTGGAAAATCTAAATAACACGGAAGAGCAACATAAAGAGAGTAAAGATGGCTCATCATCCTGCTATACGGGACTAAGGATCCTGATGTATGTGCTTCTGGATTTCTTTTCCTATTCCTGTGTATGTGATTTTGAAATTAAAATGGAAACATGCTCTGCATTTTTTTTATTTAACAAAATATTGTGCACATTTTTCATGCCATTTCTAAGGACTGCATGGTGTTCTAGCTAATGCGTAGAACATAGCTTCTTTAAGCTGTCCCTTGTTGTGGGATAGTCATGTTTGTTTCCTGTCTATTTCCCACTAGTATAGACTACTACTCGTGTGCAGTTAGATGCGTACCACTTTTTAATGTATTTTGGATGCATTGCTAGATAAGAAAATGATAGAAGAGGGATTTGCACATTTTTAAGTTGTGACAACTTTGCCCTTCGGGAAGGTTGCTCCAACTGGCAGACATTTCAGCTGGCAGAATGTGATTGTTCATGTTTCCCACACTCACACCTCTATGGAGTCTAATTTTTTTGGTCATTTCTAATATGATAAAGAAGAAACAGAAGGGCAAAATAGCATGCCTGCGGTGATGTCATACCCCCTTGTGATTCTCACTCTGTTGTGACTGTATCTAATACTCCCCAGGTGAGTCCCCTATGGGTTGTTGGTTTAACAAAGATACTCCATCATGTTCAGTAAATACTTTTCTGACCTACTTTATAAAGAATTTCTTCTAATCAGGATGGATATTAAACTTCACCAACTTAGTGATTTGTACTAATTGCTTTACATTAAACCATCTTTGCACTTCTAAAATAAATTCTCATTTATCGTTATGAAGTAGGCTTTTAATAGTCTGCTGGATTTGACTTGCTAACATTTTATTTACGATTTGTTTTTAATCCATAGCCACAATTTAGCTTGTTCTTTAGTTTTTATTTTTCTGCTTTCTATATTTTACTGAAGAAAAGCTTTGCAAAATTATTAAGGAATTGGCAAGCCTTCAATGTGTCTCTATGCTCTCCAGCCTTGAGGTTGGAAAAAATTAATTCCTGAAACCATTAGGACCTCACTTCTTTTGAAGAAATAACTCTTTGATCTCTTTTTAAGATCAAAGATCTAAGATCTCATAGGCCATTGTAAGGATATTTTCCTCTGGTTATTGATACACTTAACTTTCTACTTCATTCTGCGTTAGTTTGGGTTATTTATATTTTCCTAGAAAATCTTCCATTTCATCAAGATTATATTTATCATCATGATAAGTTTGTACATGATATTCTCTGGACTCTGAAACAACTTCACCCAATCTACTGATAGCCTTCCCAGTTTTCTTTTTCCTCATGATTACATTTTTAACAGTCAACTCGTGGATTTCTGGAATGGTTTTATAGTTTATTAAGTATTTATATTCTATATCATGTATCTTCTTTGTCAAGAACAGTTTCTGATATCAAATGGCACCGCCTACCCATATTTTGAAAAGTTCTTAGGCAGGCTTGTAGTGGCAACCCCTAAGAAGGCATACCACCACCTCTAGAAATGGATCCCCCTGGTTCCTTTCATCCATAAGCTACTCCCCTGCTCTTCCCTCATCAAACACTATCTTCAATGTTTCTCTTGCTCCTCAGTCCCAGTTTTAGAGAATTTCCCCCAATATGGGCTTTGGAAGTTTCCCGAGCACCAGTGGTTTCCTTCAGAAGCAGTGCCTCTTGGAACAGAGAGGCCATGTGAAGAATCAGACCCCCAGCAGGGTGACTCCATGGCCCTCAGATCCTCCAAAGATTGGAGAAGCTCTTGGACAGTTGGGTCCTACACAGCAGGCAGCTGCCCCTGGACAAAAAGGCTGTGGTGTTCCTTCACAGAAGGCTGCATTAGTTGTGGCTAAAGTTATGTGGACTGGGAAAGTTCCAGAGTGTGAGTTGTGCCAATGAGTGAGAGCCGTCAGCCTGCCCTAGAAGGGGCACCAAAGGAATCCCTCCAAGCTCCCCCACTGTCTCAGTCTGTTTAGTCTGTTGTAACAAATACCAGCGACTGGGTAGCTGATAAGCAACAGAAGTTCATTGTTAACAGTTCTGGAAGCTGGAAGTCTGAGATCAGGGTGCCAGCATGGTTGGGTAAGGGCCCTCTTCTGGTCATAGACTTCTCACTGTATCTTCACATGGTGGAAGGGGCCAGCTAGCTCTCCAGGGCCTCATGTATAAGGGAACTAATCCCATTCATGAAGACTCCATCCTCATGACCTAATCACCCCCCAAAGACCCCAATCGTAATGCCATCACCTTGGGCATTAGGTTTTCAACACATGAATTTGGCAGGGTTGGGGGAGGGACACAATCCCTCAGATCATAGTGCCAGAGACCCTGCTGCTCTGGAGCATCTCAGAAATTGCCAAGGAAGATGTTGTCAGATAGGAAGATGGTGGCACAGGGCCAAGGGGCACATTAGTTCCTTGGTCTGACATAGCATTATCAGCTACAGGTGAGCTATAACTTAGGAGGAATGTATAAGGCACCATGAACCACCAGACTAGTTGATGTGGCATCCAACTTCAGCCATGATGAAAGCAAGGCCTTCTGAGGTTGCTCAAAAATGCGTGCAGGGAGCTCTGGAAAACAGTATGGAGGTTCCTCAAAAAGTTGAAAATAGAGCTACCATATGATCCAGCAACTGCACTACTCAGTATTTACCCCAAAGATACAAAAGTAGGGATCCGAAAGGGTACGTGCACCCCGATGTTTATAGCAGCAATGTCCACGATAGCCAAACTGTGGAAAGAGCCAAGATGTCCATCGACAGATGAATGGATAAAGAAGAGGTGGTATATATATACAATGGAATATTATGCAGCCATCAAAAGGAATGAAATCTTGCCATTTGCAACGACATGGATGGAACTGGAGGGTATTATGTTGAGCGAAATAAGTCAAACAGAGAAAGACATGTATCATATGACCTCACTGATATGAGATATTCTTAATCGCAGGAAACAAACTGAGGGTTGCTGGAGTGGGGGGTGGGGTGGGAGGGATGGGGTGACTGGGTGATAGACACTGGGGAGGGTATGTGCTCTGGTAAGCACTGTGAATTGTGCAAGACTGTTGAATCTCAGATCTGTACCTCTGAAACAAATAATGCAATATATGTTAAGAAAAAAAAAAAAAGAAGAAGAAGAAGAAGGTAGCAGGAGGGGAAGAATGAAGGGGGGAAATTGGAGGGGGAGACGAACCATGAGAGATGATGGACTCTGAAAAACAAACTGAGGGTTCTAGAGTGGAGGGGGGTGGGAGGATGGGTTAGCCTGCTGATGGGTATTGAGGAGGGCACGTTCTGCATGGAGCACTGAGTGTTATGCACAAACAATGAATCATGGAACCCTATATCTAAAACTAATGATGTAATGTATGGGGATTAACATAAGAATAAAAAAAAAATGCGTGCAGGGAGGACTATGGTAAGCCGGACCATCTGCATTGATTTTAAAGCTTCTAAAAACAAGAACGAACCCCCCCCCCACACACACACTCACCAAGTCCCTTACTGAGGTACATCTTATATTCTCTGGAATTGTAAGTCCTTCTTCCCAGAGCGTGTCATCGAGAAGCTGGTGATCCAGGATGTCAAGGTGAGAAAGGCAGACATGCCTCTGAGGAAGATGCCTGGGCCGCCATGGAGTTACTGAGTTGGCTGAAGTCAAGAGGGAACAGGGTTTCCTTAGGAATCCCAGGGACAACTCTTGGAAGAGGGGTCCTGGTAGATGTGGGGAGGCAGTTGTAGAGAAAGCACAAGAGGCTGGAGCTCTCATTCCAGAAGGAACAGGGCAGTGGACAGTTTTACCAGCTTGCCCTCTGGGGAGCAGAGGTGCTGGGGAGAGAATGGACTCCAGATTGAATATCCACTGAAATGTCATGTCATGTGCTGTGTTCTGATGTAGTTTATGTGTTTCCTCTGGATATGAGAGGCCCCTCTCGCTCTGAATCGAGCCCACTCCCTGTCCCCTTTGTCACACACTGTATTTTGGACAGCGACCCCCCACCCCGTCCAGCTCCAGTTATTGTCTGGTGTGCCCTTGGGACCCCCAGAGAGCCTCCCTGGTGTTGTCTCAGTTCTAAGGAGTGAGGGGATGAAACTTGGGAATCCACTTTTCTGTCAACAGAACACAGTTTCTTCTGTAAAGGACAAGTATTTATTTAGGTCCCACTCAGTATGTTGAAAAGAATTTAAAGTGCTTGGGTGATTTCTTGTGCTCCTTCTTTCACTATGCCTCTATAAGGTCAACTGCTTCACCTGTTAAACAGAGAGGAATTTCTATTGTGTGAGTGTTTGTACAAACTTCTAAGTAGCGTTGCCACAAAAGAAACATAAATGATTTTACTCCTTTTATTATTCGCTGCAATATCTTTTTAAATTTAATTAATTTTATTATGTTATGTTAGTCACCATATAATACATCATTAGTTTTTGATGTAGTGTTCCATGATTCATTGTTTTCGTATAACACCCAGTGCTCCATGCAGTATGTGCCCTCCTCACTGCAATATCTTTTATGCTGATATGCTTATCTACCTGAATCCTCTATTTTGATTCATGTCTTGGTCAGCTAGAAAATGTATTCAATTAATTTTCTTCAGAGAGGGTATGGCTGTGGTGGTACAGTTCCAGAGATTTTGATAAAAATTTTATTTACTTATTAGAGAGAGAGAGCACGCACATGCGTGAGCACAAGCAGGGGGAGGGCAGAGCCAGAAGGAGAAGCAGTCACCCCACCGAGCAGGGAGCCTGACATGGGACTCGATCCCAGGACCCTGAGATCATGACCTGAGCCAAAGCAGACGCTTAACTGACTGAGCCACCCAGGCACCCCCACTTCCAGAGATTTTGAATGCCTGAGAACGTCCACTTACTGCCTTTTAACATAAAGCTAATTTGGGGGTGTACACAATTCATTGGGTACTAATAATAGTATTTTATGCTTATGGCATTTAGAGCTCTAGAAGGGAAGTCTGATACCAAACTATGTTTGGGTTTGTTTTAATACATTTTTTTTTTCTGCCCTTGTTTTTGTAGATTGTTTCTGTTATCCTGGAACATTATTAACATCCCCAGGTTATGTCCAGCTCTACGGAAATTTCATCTGTTGTTCCTGGAGGCGCAATACTCTGTCCTCTCTCTTTGTTCCTTGTAGACTCTCTCTCTACTTACATGGATTGGTTCTCTTACCTCTGTTACCCAGATTGCTTATCTTTCCTTTAGCCTTTTCATCACTTTATATGACTTTCCTAGAGTTCTAGAGTCGTACCTTTTAATTCACTCCTTCTGTTTTTTGTTTGTTTGTTTCCCGTAGTGAGAGCATCTTGTGCCACCTCCACTGTGTTTTCTACTTTGATAATCATGTTTTTCATTAGAGAGCTATCTTTGTGGTCACACATTATTCTTTATTTCTTAAATTCAGTATCATCCCAAATCCCAGTGAAAGTAAAAAATAAGATTTATACTTTAGACTTATTAACTGTCAGCTGCAAGGTGTCTGTGTTTATGTTTACACACAGTGACAACTGATATGTTTCTCCTGAGAAGCGTAGTACTGACTGGACGAACCTGATTATCCTTGTATGCTCCCAACCTCCTTAACACCACAGCCCCTGATGTGTAGTTCTAGAAATCACTGTGTACCATGGCAACATGGGTATCCTGGTACTAATGAGGCTCTTCCTTTCAGTGGTGAGAAAAAGACAGCTTGAACTATTGTCTCATGAGACACTTTTTTTATTATCTTCCATCAGATGAAAGAGTATATGGCTGCACGTTGCCAGTTTTCATGCTGAAACATTCTTGGAAAAAAGAAAGCTCTTCAGTTTCTTGAGCAACCTTTTCCTCTTTTGAACTGGAATCCAAGTGGTGGAAGCCCATCACCTTACAGCTCCTTAAACTGCACACATAATTATTCTTTGATTTTACTTTTCCTAGGGCTGCATTCCCCAGTAATTTAATCCCTTTTGTTATATGTGGTTGATATCAGCGTGCACAGTGAGTTTCTGTCTGACACAACAATTTTGAAATAATGTTTTTCTTTTATGTCTCATAAGTACCATAGAGTGTAACTAGCTCTCAGTGTGGACCAGAATGGCAAGTGGCTACCGCTCAGTTCTTCCCACTAAGAGTCAGAGAGCTGGCTTGCATTCCTAATCTGTTATACTGCATATTACACGAACCCAAAGTGTGTCCAATTTCTTCCCTAAAAGCCAAAGTCCTTTTTGTGATCACAATAGTATATTTGTCCACTCCCTTTTCTGCAATTTAAGACATCTTGGATGGCCAAGCAGTTATAGGTGGGTGGAAAGAATCACTCCTTCCGCCTGTGGAAGGAGGGGGAAGAGCACGGTGTTGGTGAATTAGAGCGAGTCTGGTAGGAGATCAGACCTCGAGTCCAATCCTGGCACATTATTTATGACTTAGTTATGCTCTCAGCCTCATATTTTCTCCTCTGTTTAAAAAAGAAAGAAAGAAAAGCTAATAACATGTCAGTCAGTGGAATTTGCCAGTCTATAACCTCTGCCACAGACTGGATTTTTTTCCCCCTTGACCACTCTGATTCAAGACAGAAAAACAGTTGCCTCTCGGCTACACAGGCAGTGGCCATTCGGATTTACCTACGCCCAAGCCAGGCTCGGATATTGTAGGTTCTGGGCTTAGCCAGATCCTTGGGCCCTGCTCATTCTGGAACAAAAGGATCTCAGAGAGTTGTTGAAAAGCATCTGATAGATCAGAACTATAAAGCAGTGGATTTTCCTTATTTAGGGTGCTTACAGCTGCATGTTTCAGAAAATCTGACTAACAGAGGCTGAAACTATAAGGATGTTTGTAGTTTACCTCAGAATGCTGGTGACGCATGTTCCTAGGTCTGACTCAACAGTATCATCAAGGCCCCAGGTTCTTCTCCATCCATCTACTCTACCATTCTCAGAGAAGGTTGGCTCTCAGTTGCAAGATGGCATGCTGACTTGTTGCCTCATGGCCTTAAAGTGGCTGTCCCCACTCCAAGCATTATTTCCTTATGTTCAAAGACAGGAAACAAAGGACGGAGAGTGGGATAGGGAGTGTTTTTTGGAGGGAAGAGAAATCTCCAGTGGATCTCCTTTTTCAACAGACTAGAAGGAGCTCCCACTGACAGAACTTGTGACAATCTGAGCATCGAATGGAATAATGACTTTACTTGTCATACATTGAATATATAAAAATTCTTGAGGCCAGGGTGATGACTGATAGATAAGTAGATAAAAAGAAAGATGTCATTTGCTATGCCATTGGTATCCCAATCTCCAGTGAAATAATTGATTCAGGAAATGGTTTGACCCAGAACCATTAGGTGACACTTAATGGCTAATAGACTCTTCCTAGCATCACTAAGTATTCCTGACCAATTACTTGCTAACTGTAAAAGGAAACGCCTTCATAATGGAGACATCTGGAGTAATCATCTAACTTGGTGATCAAAGTTAGTAGCAGGGATGGGATATCACCTGTCTTCGGCTATGATGCACCATGAACCACACAGCCTTATCAATTTCTTTCCAAAAATCTTTAACCAAATTACATCAAGCCTTTAGAATTCAGGTCTAGTTTGGAGGAATGACAGGAGCTTTAGGAGCAAGTTAAATGAGGAAACAGACAAAAATCTAGAATGGGGAATTTGTGCAGACCTGGAGTCGAGGCCATGTTAAAAATAAAAATGGTAGGAGTAGTGTTCCAGATTTTTAAAATAGTAGAGACCTAACAACCAAATATAATGCTTGAAACTTGATTGGATTCTGATTTTATTTTTTAAGAGATTTTATTTATTTATTTGACAGAGAGAGACAGCGAGAGAGAGAACACAAGCAGGGGGAGTGGGAGAGGGAGAAGCAGGCTTCCCACTGAGCAGGGAGCCCGATGCGGAGCTCAATCCCAGAACCCTGGGATTATGACCTGAGCCAAAGGCAGACACTTAACCGACTGAGCCACCCAGGTGCCCTGGATTTTGATTTAAAAAAAAAAAAAACTTTAAAATTCATTTTTGGGGGACAATTGAATATGGACCAGATATTAGCTGGCATTAGGGAATGAATTTTAATTTCTTAGGTGTGATAATGGTGTGGTGGGGAGGCAGAAAGTCTTTGTTTTTAGCAAATATTTAGAAAATAGATAAACAAATACAGAAAAATGTCAACATTATTGAATTTAAGTGGTAGATACAAAGGTGATCATTGTACTAGTCCCTTAACTTCAGCATTTTAAAAATAGTTCATAGTAAATTAAGAAAAACTGATTCCATAAATCTGTATTTTTTGACCTGGAAGGATATCAAGGACAAACTATTGAATTTAAAACATAGGTTAGAAAACATAATATTCACTCATTTTTGTAAAACGTGTCTAGTACACATAATGAAAAATCAATATGATATTTGCACAGCATGTTCATAGCAGCGTTATTCAAAATAGCCAAAAGGTGGAAACAACCCAGGGTCTATACACAGATGAACGGATAAGCAAAATGTGGTCTATACAATCAGTGGAATATTAGCCTTACAAAGGAAGGGAATTCTGACATATGCTACAACGTGGATGAACTTTGAGGACATGATGCTGAGTGAAATAAGCCAGTCACAGAAGGACAACTACTGTATGATTCCACTTATATGAGGCACCTAGAGAGTCAAGTTCACAGGGACAGAAAGTAGAAAGGTGGTTGCCAGGAGCTGGGGAGGGTGAAATGGGGAGTTGCTTAATGGGCACAGAGTTTCAATTTTGCAAAATGAAAAGAATGCTAGAGATTGGTTGCACAATACAAATTTACTTAGCACTATTGAACTACACATTTAAACGTGGTTAAGATGGTAAATTTTACGTTATGTGTATTTTGCCACAATTTAAAGAAAATTAAATAAAAATATCGGTATATGCTTAGACACAGAGGCTCAGAGTTGTTACCTCCGTAAGTGCGAGTTTCTGGGCAATTTTTACTTCATTTTCCATTTCTGTACTGTTGGGATTTTTTTTTTTTTTACTTTGAACATGAATCAGTTTTACAAAAACCGGAAGATATAAAACTTCTACAGGTTTTCAGTATTTGGGAAAATATGGGGATGGGAGAGACTAATTTTTAGGACAGTGGATTTTCAGGGAACAACAGAAATGGTCAGTGCAGCCTGAGAATTTTGTCAAAAGCAACAGGAATCCTTGGTCCCGCGAGGAGAGAGGCAAAATGGGGGCACTGGACACCTCTTGTGCACGGAGGCTGGTGTGGCTAGCTCAGCCTGCTGAGCCCTTGGCCGGGCCTGGCTGGCCTGACCTTGCTCACAGCTGAGGCCTGGCAGGGCCCTCCCGGGAACTGTGCTTTGCTTGGGGTCTGGCCAGCGAGGAGGAGTTTGCCGGCTGTTGTTGACCTGCCCGCCTTGTTCTCCAGGCCCTTTCCAGCACCTCACCTTGCTTGCACCCTGAGGGTGTGATTTGTGAGTCCTGTCCTCCCAGCTTCCTCCACTTGGGAGCCAGGCTTTGATCTTGCTTCCCGGGATCGAGTTTCGGTTGAAGACCGTCAGTCCAGTCCTTCGGGTCTACCGGTTATTACCCGCACAGCATCCCAGGCAGATGATTCATTTCAACCCTGGCTGATCTCTGCGTTTTGACCTAATGGCTCTATCAGGCTCCAGAGCCTGTATCCTCTTTGTGCTGGAGAAGCTTACCTCTGAACTAGGAATTATGTTCACCTCAGTACCCAAGCCGCAACAGCATTATCAAAAGCTTCTGTTCCAAAACTCAGTATGGGGCGGTGCTAGCCTTTGATATCCATATGGGATTTTGAAAAACAACCAAACAAACAGTTATACGGTTGTATTTGGTTTCCCATTAAATGAATATTTTCTGTTTTACTTAAGGCCCTGTCAACATAACCTCAATATCAGATGATGGCCTCTTGTGAAAAAATTAAATATTTTGAAAACAGCAAAGTACTGAGAACACTGTAACAAACACCTGTGTTCAGACCACCCAGAATGGATAAATGTTAATAGTTTGTGATGATTCTTTCAAGTCTAGCATTCTTCTTGGGAAATTAAATTTTCCCTCTGTGCATGGGCAGGGCTGGCCCCGGGACAGCAGTGATGTTTGCGGCCTTCCTCTCCTGCCGCCCCCTCCCCTCCCCAGTTGGGGGCTGACCAGGCGGCCGTGGCCCTGGCACCCCTGCAGGGCCACGTGATGTCTCTCCCAGGACAGCTGTGCTGGTGGCTGTCCTCTGGGGCTCAGAGTGGAACAGCAGGAGTCCTCCACTATATTAGAAATGAGCCCTGCTTCTGAGTCACACAAAAGTTTATTACAACAAAGGAAACAAACATCATAACTGTGCAGGGGGATCTCCAGACACTGAGCCTCAGAGAAGAAATGCGTCCAGCAAATGCACTGCCATTGGGAGTCCCAGCTTGCCAATGCTCCCGGCTTCCTTCTTTACTCCTGCTCAGTTCACATGTTGGAAACAGCCTCCCACGGCCTCTGAGTATACAGGGGACATGTCCAGCCACATAGACAGACTGCCTCGCAGTCCTGAGGTGGCAATCCCCCAGGTTCGTGGAAGGGCATCTGATCGTCTCGCCCTGGGTCACATGTCCTTCTCTGGTCCAGTAAGCTCTGCTGATGGTGGCCAGCTCCTGGACGGCCAGCCTGGCCATCCTGCTTCTGTGACCTGCGGATTCAGGGGCTAAGGGTTGTCCTCAGGAAGGAGCACCCCCTGCCTCTGCTGCCCATGGTGCGTAGCTTCCAGGGGACAGTCGCTGCCGTGTGAGAAGCACACCACTGGGGTTTCTGCAGGTGTGACGAATGACTGTCTAAGCTAGACAACCTGGGCTTGGGAAGGCACGAGAGGATGGTGCTGATGGTGAGGAGAATAAAGAAGAGAACCCCCCGAGGGCACATGGTGCAGGTGTTTTGTGGGTCCTGCCGCCCCTGAAAAGCCTGTGGAACAGGATTTGTGTACAGAGTCCCATATTTATGAATGGATAGTCCTCTAACACTAAGAGTAATGTGTCTGTACTCCATACATGAATGTTTAGACTGATGTGCCAGGGACTTCACAGGGCCCGAGACAACCCCAGCTCCTGCAAAGGGCTCACAGTACAGTGGGAACCCTGCATGCGTATTTTTATAAGAGGTTAGCTCCACTTTCATGTGAGCAATATCGCAGCAAATGAACACTTCCTTTTCTGTTCGCAATCACTCCCACTTCTAAAAGGCACTGACCCTCGTAAGCTATTTCAAGTGTTTGCTGGAATGAAGCAAAACGGATATATCTGAATATATAAAATGAGGTCATGTTTACATTTCCATACTGGCTCATAGAAAAAGGAAGCGTAACCCTAATAGTGGTACTATTTTGACCATGTAGACAGTGATCGTTTATAATAGTTTTTCTGAAGAAAATACTTTTTAAGTTCGGACTTGGGATGGCGAACATTTGCCCTGGAGGCAGATGGAGGCTGTGGGGTGGAATGACTCTCACATTGTTTGCTCAGGAAAAGCGCCCCCTCTCAGCTCTTTCGCCCTCAAGGGTTGTGAATTTCACTGGGTGTGGTCAGAGCCACGTCCTCACTCTGCTGGACCAGCAGCCGTGGCCTGAGTTTTGGATTGACAAACACAGGGAAGCCCAACCTGTTGGCTTCCCCCAACACCAAGATTGCTTAGCTTTAAGATCCACACAGGACTGGGGACAACGCGGCGTGCAGGGCGATGGTGGGGGTGTCTGCAGACTCCCCGCCCAGCCTGGGAGTCCGTCTGGCTCGCTCCACACATAGGCTGTACGCGTGGGCCGGAGAGGTGAGGACAAACTGTGGGAAACTAGTCGTTCTGGGGTCCCCTCAACTTTTGTCTGCGTCTCAGCCTCCTCCCGGTATTGGGGGGGGGCCTCATTCTCACGCAGCTGTGCCTTACTGAAGCCCATTACTTGTGACTGAGAGCCGAGACAATGGGGCACAGGTGTGTGGTATGACCTCCGCGGCTTCTGGATATGCTACATTCAGTGTACCCCAGTAAGTCCTGGTTTAGTGCTGCAGGGAGAACTCAGCCAAACCAAGGGTCAAATCCTCCTAGGTCCTTGTGGCTAAAAAGTCACAAACCAGGGCCCTGTCTTCCTCCTGTTTGTAGCCTAAGCACAGGATCCGGCATATAATAGGTACTCAATGATTCAATATCAATTTTGAACTCTGAATTTTAATGATTTCGTATTTAGGTTGTCAATGTGTCGAGTGCTCATAAATAAGTAAGTGATTGCCTCGTAAGCAAAACTATTTTTGTCTACTTGTTCTAAGAGTAATTTGTATCGAAGGCCTTTGGACCATATGCTGATAAGAGGCATGATGACTGTAACATGAAGTCCTGATCCATTTTCTTTCTGTCTTTCAGATTATTTGAATATATTTTGCTGTATAAGGATGGAGTGATGTTTCAGATTGAACAAGCCACGAAGCAGTGCTCCAAGATCACCCTGACGGAGCCCTGGGACCCTCTAGACATCCCTCAAAACGCCACGTTTGAGGACCAGTACTCCATAGGGGGGCCCCAGGAGCAGATCACTGTCCAAGAGTGGTCTGACAGAAAGTCAGCTAGATCGTGTAAGGCTTCAGAAAATAGCCAAGTGCTGCATCTCAGGAAGCGTGATGGGGAAAAAGTTTAAGTCCATTAAGGAAGGGTAGTTAGGACAATTTATAAGCTTAAGCAAATTGTTTAATGTCCCCCGCACCTGCTTTGAAGTCCCTCTCCCCGCCCCCCCCACCCGCTGGTTGTTTAGTTCCAGAATCTCAGCATCATATTTGAAACACCTCAGCCTTCTAGCACCCCCTGTACCTTTCTGCCATTGGCTGTTATGGGCTTGTCCTTGGCTCTGACATTGAATAGTCTTGAGATCTGTGACATGGAAGACATCTGTCTGTGGTCTACTTTAGAATCCTCGTATCACTTCCTAAAGTCACAGAGACCAGATCTACTCCTGTTATACCCGGTGTCTGCTTTTGCATATAGATGTGAAGCTCTTCTCTGCAATCCTTCAGACGCCTACCCCAAAACGGTTTCCAAAACACAGGCTTTATGGTGTATGTGGGAAATAGTAAAAAACAGTGTAAAAACAATCCCCCCTCCCCAAGTTTAGCATAGAATTATCATATGACCTAGCGATTCCACTTCTGGGTGTATACTCAAAAGAATTGGAAGCAAGGACTCAAAAAGATATGTGTGCACCCATGTCCATAGCAGCATTAATCATAAGAGCCAGATGGCAGAAACAACCCAAGTGTCCATCAGCAGATAAATGAATACCCCAAATGTGGTGTAAACAAACAATGGAATATTATTCAGCCACGGATAATATTGGCTGAACCTTGAGGACATGATGCTGAATGAAATAAGCCAGTCACTAAAGGACAAATACTATATAATTCCACTTGTCTGAGGTCCCTAGAGTAGTCCCGGTCATGGAGACAGAAAGTGGATGGGGGTGGCCAGGGGCTGGGGGAGGGGGGATGGGGAGTCAGTGTTAGAGGGCATGGAGTTTCCACTGGGGAAGATGACAAAGTTCCGGAGAGGGATGGTGGCGATGGTTTCATGTGAACGCATTAATGCCACTGAACTGTCCTTAAAAATAGTTAAAAGGGTGAATTTTATGTATATTTTAACACAAGAGAAAAAAAATACAGGCTACCTTCTATGTTAAAAAGTCAACTTCCCTTCCTCTGACAGATGAAACCTGGATCGGCATTTATACTGTCAAGGATTGTTATCCTGTCCAGGAAACCTTCACCAAAAATTACAGTGTGATATTGTCCACACGGTTTTTTGACATACAGCTGGGCATTAAAGACCCCTCGGTGTTCATCCCGCCGAGTACCTGCCAGGCGGCCCAGCCGGAGAGGATGAGCGAGGACTGCTCCTGGTAAGCCTGTGAGTGCCGAAGCCGGGCATCGGATGTCATCCCCACCTCAAAAGGGATTCGAGGCTTTTCAGAGGCAAGAACCTTCCTGGAGAGAAATGTCCAAATTGTAGGAAGATAAACACCGATCTGGGGTTCTTTGTATATATGAGTTTTGACTCCTCAAGCTATGTTTACAAAAGGGCAGAGCATTTGTTCAGCCTGTGTCTTCCGCGCGTGCAGGTGGATCTGGGTGCAGGGGCAGATGTGGGCGAGGGGTGGCAGGAGCGGCTTGCCTTGGCAGGGAGGAGGGTTTCGTTACTGACGTGACTGAGAATTGCTGGGTTGCTGCCACGTGGTGATAATAACATGCAGAACGGTTTTGGTCCGTTTTATGATAAAGTTTTATGTTCTCTACAGATGATGGCCCCAATATTGCCTGCACCAGGGGGGCGAAGGCTCCCTTGGCCACTGACAGATTCCTTAAAATCCCTTCCAGACTTAAGAGCTTTATGGCATGACCGGGTTGATGGAAATTTGGGGAGGAAATGAAAGGCTCCAATACAAAGTAATTATTCCTCAAAGAGACATTTTAAACAAGAGGGTTTGGACAACTTAATGTCTCTACCTGGGTAAGCATAAGCCGTGTATGTGTCCTTTTCTCTATGCAAGACTATTGCTATATGTGCTGAATCATCACATATTTGTCAGGAGACCTAGAAAGACAGATAGTATTCTAAAAATAGCATTGCACTGGGAGTCAGGAGACTATTGTCTTCAGTATCCAGGACTAGAATTCCTCTGTACTTGAACGCCTTTGATGAACTAAATGCACTATGCTTTCCCTCACCCAAGCCTTCCTGGGGCAGTTTCGCAACCTCTTTGTCTATGTGACTTCTGCTCATCTTTCCCAGGTCAGCTCACACTTGAGCTGACCCCAGAGAGCTGCTCCCAGGCCCGGCTTGGGTGCACTCTGTAGCTTGAGCATGCAGTTCTCACCACACTTATTAGGCTCTGTGCTAATTTCCTGCTTACTGGACACTGTCGCCCACGAGCCTGGCTATGAGCAACTTGAGTATGGGTACCATGCTCTGTTTACTTCTATATGCCCAGCGCCAAGTAAGTGCCTGGCACATGCTCAGTGCCCTAAACATTTGTAGGGGGGAGAATGCCAGTCTCTCCGGTCATTAGTTGCCTCATGTGTTCAAGGGTTGGGTTTGCTGACCTCTAGGGAGACTCTTAGTAATAAAATTTATTATTCTAGATTCTTCTACTGTTATGTTTAATCTGGCTATTATCTATTACTAGGAGAAATGTATGACATCTCTATCATGCGGAAAACAATCTGTATGACTCACAGTTTATTTCAATAAACATGTTTAATTGCATTTCAAAGTGTTCTTTGATATATATACTTTTGCCATATAGATGGATTATTTTGGTTATTCCGGAGTTAAAACTCTCTGATGAATAAATTGCTTCTAAGCCATGTTCAATACCCTCTTTCAAAGGCTTGCTCTTCGGCTCAAAGCCCAGTTGCCTGGGTTGGAAGCCTCAGAGGCCTTCTTGGCTCAGTCTTCACAGGCCATCAGTGTCCCGAGTCTGGTCAGAGTAGCCCCTGTCCAACTCCTCAGGCGCCATTCAGGTCCAGGCTCTTAACACCACTGGCCTTTGCAAGATCTTCAGGGCCTCTGTCTTGTCCTGGCCTTTTCTCCTCGAAGCCATCCTCTGCTCAGTCAGTCCCAAGCTGGCGTGGAGCCCCTGTGGTCTCCAGGGCCCATGGCCGTTCACGGAGTCTCAGAATAGAGGGAAGGCCAGGCAAGGCTGGCATCTGGAATGCACAGATGGTCACTTTCGCAGCTGCCTTCGAGGCGGTCCAGCCAGATAAAGCCTTTGTGACCGCATGTGCCCGTGTCCTATCTCTCCACCCATGGGATGGCCCCCCATCCTTTCTGAACCGCACAGGTCCCCTCAGCCCTGGATCTCTGTCTTTGACCACCGGAGGGCACATCTCCTCTTGCAGGAGAAGGAAAGGAACCCCCTTTACTTTATTCAGGGACATACGAGGTGGGTGACCTTTCAGTTCTCTGTTGGCCTATTTTAGCAGTTAAGCCATTTCGCAGATAGGAATAATAAGTCCCTCTCACAGAAGGATTTTACATCTGGTGGGACTTCACCTCTGTTGGCGCCCTGCTCCTGTGGGTCCCCATTGTGTCCAAGCAAAGGGGAGGCTCCTCAGCGCGATGCCCACGGCCCTTCTGATCAGGCCCCCCTCACTTTCCAGCGTCAGTGCTCATGCTGCTCTCCCTTGGCCAACCGCCACGAGAGCCTGAGAAGCGAGGCCTGGGTTACCCCTAGGTGGCAGGAGGCCTTCCTTGGTCACCAATCTTATGTCAAAGCCCTCCAGTGGACATCATAGTCAAAAAGAAGAGGGCTCGTGAACAGGCAGGGACTTGCTCCTGTGAATGAGGAGGAGTGCCCAATGTCTCCCTCATCTGCAGACATAGCATTCCTGACAATGAGCCCAACTAGGATGGGTACCACTTTGGGCCCACCCTGCCTCCTGTGTCTCTGACCTTCATGTCACCTTGGAGCCACTTCTACCTCTCCCAAGACAAACTGCCAGGACCCACGCAAGTGCTGAGGTGTTCTCTACCCTCCGCCTTCAACTCTGAGGGCCCAGTCAGAACCCTCCCTCCCACTCCCACTGTGGAGTCAAAGGAGCCCAGCCTTTCTGCCCCCAGGGTACTCTCTTATCAGGGTGACTCTCTTGCAGGAAGTTTTGCTATTTGAGATAATGCTGCACTTCCTAAAATTGGAACACATTTTAAAATTATTTAAATGTTTTAAGAAGGCCAAAGAGTTTAGATCTCTGAGGAGATTTCTCACAAAGTGCTCTGAATTGCCCACCAGGTGAAATTCCACACCGTTGGAAAGCTCATTACTCACCTCTTGCTGGATTTCCAAGTTCCACCCTGTCTGTGTTCCCTCTGTGACTTTAAATCACTTTGCCTGTGTATTCACCTGTAGCACAAAGGGTGTTTTTCAGTTTTCCCCAGTATGTAGACCTTGTCTTCCTCCATCTGTGGAAAGTACCTTAAATGTATGCATGGTGTCCTTGCTGTTCTCCCTGAGTTAAAATGACTTCAGCTGGAGGAGGCAAGGAGCTTCCTCAACCAAAGTCTTGTGAATAAAAGCCTTGTAAGTAAATGCCTCTTTAAAAGACAAACTTAGCTTTACATATGAATATTCTAGCATCAGTAATCTTTTCTACTAAGAAATATGCTAGGATAATAACAGCGAATATCATCTTCAATGGGGAAAAGCTGAGAGCTTTCCCTTAAGATCAGGAACACGTCAAGGGTGCCCACTCTCGCCACTATTGTTCAACATAGTACTAGAAGTCCTAGCAACAGCAATCAGACAACAAAAAGAAATAAAAGGTATTCAAATTGGCAAAGAAGAAGTCAAACTTTGTCTTTTCGCAGATGACATGATACTTTATGTGGAAAAACCAAAAGACTCCACCCCCAAATTACTAGAACTTACAGCAATTCAGTAATGTGGCAGGATACAAAATCAATGCACAGAAATCAGTTGCTTTCTTATACACTAACAACGCAACTGTAGAAAGAGAAATTAGAGAAACGATTCCATTTACAATAGCACCAAAAACCATAAGATACCTCAGAATAAACCTAACCAAAGAGGTAAAGGATCTATACTCTAGGAACTACAGAACACTCATGAAAGAAATTGAAGACAGAAAAAGATGGAAAAACATTCTATGCTCGTGGATCAGAAGAATAAGCATTGTTAAAATGTCTATGCTACCCAGAGCAATCTATACCTTCAATGCCATCCCGATCAAAATTCCAATGACATTTTTCAAAGTACTGGAATAAACAATCCTAAAATTTGTATGGAATCAGAAAAGACCCCGAATCGCCAAGGAAATGTTGAAAAAGAAAAACAAAGCTGGGGGCATCACATGGCCCAATTTCAAGCTATATTACAAAGCTGTGATCACCAAGAGAGCATGGTACTGGCACAAAAACAGACATATAGACCAATGGAACAGAATAGAGAGCCCAGATATGGACCCTCAACTCTACGGTCAAATAATCTTTGACAAAGCAGGAAAAAACATGCAATGGAAAAAAGACAGTCTCTTCAATAAATGGTGCCGGGAAAATTGGACAGCCCCATGCAGAAGAATGAAACTCGACCATTCTCTAACACCATACACAAAGAGAAACTCAAAAGGGATGATAGACCTCAATGTGAGACAGGAATCCATCAAAATCCTAGAGGAGAACATAGGCAGTAACCTCTTTGACATCGCCCACAGCAACTTCTTTCAAGATATATCTCCAAAAGCTAGTGAAACAAAAGCAAAAATGAACTTTTGGGACTTCATCAAGATAAAAAGCTTCTGCACAGCAAAGGAAACAGTCAACAAAACAAAGAGGCAACCCACAGAATGGGAGAAGATATTTGCAAATGACACTACAGATAAAGGGCTGGTATCCAAGATCTATAAACAACTTCTCAAACTCAACACCCAAAAAACAAATAATCAAGTCAAAAACTGGGCAGAAGATATGAAAAGACACTTCTCTGAAGAAGACATACAAATGGCTAACAGACACATGAAAAAATGTTCATCATCATTAGCCATCAGGGAAATTCAAATCAAAACCACATTGAGATACCACCTTACACCAGTTAGAATGGCAAAAATGGACAGGGAAAGAAACAACAAATGTTGGAGAGTTGTGGAGAAAGGGGAACCCTCTTACACTGTTGGTGGGAATGCAGGTTGATACAGCCACTTTGGAAAACAGTGTGGAAGTTCCTCAAAAATCGAGCTACCCTATGACCCAGCAATTACACTCCTGGGTATTTATCCCAAAGATGCAGATGTAGTGAAAAGAAGGGCCATATGCACCCCAATGTTCATAGCAGCAATGTCTGCAATAGCCAAACTGTGGAAAGAGCCGAGATGCCCTTCAACAGATGAATGGATAAAGAAGATGTCCATATATACAATGGAATATTACCTAGCCATTAGAAAGGATGAATACCCAACTTTTACATCAACATGGATGGGACTGGAGGAGATTATGCTAAGTGAAATAAGTCAAGCAGAGAACATCAGTTATCATATGGTTTCACTTATTTGTGGAACATAAGGAATAGCATGGAGGACATTAGGAGAAGGAAGGGAAAAATGGGCGGGGAATCAGAGGGAGAGATGAACCATGAGAGACTATGGACTCTGAGAAACAAACAGCGTTTTAGAGGGGAGGGGGGTGGGGGATGGGTTAGCCCGGTGATGGGTATTAAGGAGGGCACGTACTGCATGGAGCACTGGGTGTTATATGAAAACAATGGATCGTGGATCACCACATCAAAAACTAATGATGTATTGTATGGTGACTAACATAACATAATAAAATTAAGAAAAAATAACAACTGAAATAGATTTTTATTTATTTTAAAGCAGATTTATTAGCTCAGCTACATGTGAAGAAAAAATATTGGGCCTATAATTTCTTGTATATATATTTTTTTTTCAGGGAAAGTAATGCTTACTTTTACATCTCAATTTAAAAATTCGCATTGTTTCCATTAGAGCAAAACTTCATGCATCTTTGCAATATCTATTTCATGCTTAAAGGTGGAAAACATAATATAGCTTCAGCAACCAAAGAGTGGGCTATACTTATTCTATAACTTAGGAATAATACGCAGAATTTAGGTAATCTGGGCATAGATATGGGTACCATGCTGCCGCTGCCTCTCTCTTATTCCCAATGGCATACTCTTATTTATTTATTTATTTATTTATTTATTTATTTAATTTTTATTTTTTTTTATTCTTATGTTAATCCCCATACATTACATCATTGGTTTTAGATGTAGTGTTCCATGATTCATTGTTTGTGTATAACACCCAGTGCTCCATGCAGAATATGCCCTCCTCCATACCCATCACCAGGCTAACCCATCCTGCCACCCCCCTCCCCTCTAGAACCCTCAGTTTGTTTTTCAGAGTCCATCGTCTCTCATGGTTTCTCTACCCTTCCGATTTCCCCCTTCATTCTTCCCTTCCTGCTACCTTCTTCTTCTTTTTTCTTAACATATATTGCATTATTTGTTTCAGAGGTACAGATCTGAGATTCAATAGTCTTGCACAATTCACAGCACTTACCAGAGCACATACCCTCCCCAGTGTCTATCACCCAGTCACCCCATCCCTCCCACCCCACCCCCCACTCCAACAAGACTCAGTTTGTTTCCTGCGATTAAGAATATCTCATATCAGTGAGGTCATATGATACATGTATTTCTCTGATAGACTTATTTCGCTCAGCATAATACCCTCCAGTTCCATCCACGTCGTTGCAAATGGCAAGATCTCATTCCTTTTGATGGCTGCATAATATTCCATTGTATATATATATACCACTTCTTTATCCATTCATCTGTCGATGGACATCTTGGCTCTTTCCACAGGTTGGCTATTGTGGACATTGCTACTATAAACATCAGGGTGCACGTACCCTTTCGGATCCCTACTTTTGTATCTTTGGGGTAAATACCCAGTAGTGCAATTGCTGGATTGTATGGTAGCTCTATTTTCAACTTTTTGAGGAACCTCCATACTGTTTTCCAGAGTGGCTGCACCAGCTTGCATTCCCACCAACAGTGTAGGAGGGTTCCCCTTTCTCCACATCCCCGCCAACATCTGTCATTTCCTGACTTGTTAATTTTAGCCATTCTGACTGGTGTGAGGTGGTATCTCATTGAGGTTTTGATTTGGATTTCCCTGATGCCAAGCGATATTGAGCACTTTTTCATGTGTCTATTGGCCATCTGGATGTCTTCTTTGGAAAAATGTCTGTTCATGTCTTCTGCCCATTTCTTGATTGGATTCTTTCTTCTTTGGGTGTTGAGTTTGATCAGTTCCTTATAGATTTTGGATACTAGCCCTTTATCTGATATGTCATTGGCAAATATCTTCTCCCATTCTGTCGGTTGTCTTTTGGTTTTGTTGACTGTTTCCTTTGCTTTGCAGAAGCTTTTTATCTTGATGAAGTCCCAATAGTTCATTTTTGCCCTTGCTTCCCTTGCCTTTGGCGATGTTTCTAAGAAGAAGTTGCTTCGGCTGAGGTCAAAGAGGTAGCTGCCTGTGTTCTCCTTTAGGATTTTGATGGACTCCTGTCTCACATTGAGGTCTTTCAACCATTTGGAGTCTATTTTTGTGTGTGGTGTAAGGAAATGGTCCAGTTTCATTTTTCTGCATGTGGCTATCCAATTTTCCCAACACCATTTGTTGAAGAGACTGTCTTTTTTCCATTGGACATTCTTTCCTGCTTTGTCAAAGATGAGTTGACCATAGAGTTGTGGGTCCATTTCTGGGCTCTCTATTCTGTTCCATTGATCTATGTGTCTGTTTTTGTGTCAGTACCATACTCTCTTGATGACGACAGCTTTGTAATAGAGCTGGAAGTCCGGAATTGTGATGCCGCCAGCTTTTCTTTTCTTTTTCAACATTCCTCTGGCTATGCGGGGTCTTTTCTGGTTCCATACAAATTTTAGGATTATTTGTTCCATTTCTTTGAAAAAAGTGGATGGTATTTTGATGGGGATTGCATTGAATGTGTAGATTGCTCTAGGTAGCATTGACATCTTCACAATATTTGTTCTTCCAATCCATGAGCATGGAACATTTTTCCATTTCTTTGTGTCTTCCTCAATTTCTTTCATGAGTATTTTATAGTTTTCTGAGTACAGATCCTTTCTCTCTTTGGTTAGATTTATTCCTAGATATCTTATGGTTTTGGGTGCAATTGTAAATGGGATCGACTCCTTAATTTCTCTTTCTTCTGTCTTGTTGTGGGTGTATAGGAATGCCACTGATTTCTGTGCATTGATTTTATATCCTGCCACTTTACTGAATTCCTGTATGAGTTCTAGAAGTTTTGGGGTGGAGTCTTTTGGGTTTTCCACATAAAGTATCATATTATCTGCAAAGAGTGAGAGTTTGACTTCTTCTTTGCCGATTTGGATGCCTTTTATTTCTTTTTGTTGTCTGATTGCTGTGGCTAGGACTTCCAATACTATGTTGAATAGCAGTGGTGATAGTGGACATCCCTGCCGCATTCCTGACCTTAGGGGGAAAGCTCTCAGTTTTTCCCCATTGAGAATGATATTCACTGTAGGTTTTTCATAGATAGCTTTTATGATATTGAGGTATGTACCCTCTAGCCCTATACTCTGAAGAGTTTTGATCAAGAAAGGATGCTGTACTTTGTCAAAAGCTTTTTCTGCATCTATTGAGAGGATTCTTGTTCTTTCTTTTGTTAATGTATTGTATCACATTGATTGATTTGAGGATGTTGAACCAACCTTGCAGCCCAGGTATAAATCCCACTTGGTTGTGGTGAATAATCCTTTTAATGTACTGTTGGATCCTACTGGTTAGTATTTTGGTGAGAATTTTTGCATCCATGTTCATCAGGGATATTGGTCTGTAATTCTCCTTTTTGATGGGGTCTTTGTCTGATTTTGGGATCCAGGTAATGCTGGCCTCATAAAATGAGTTTGGAAGTTTTCCTTCCATTTCTGTTTTTTGGAACAGTTTCAGAAGAATAGGTATTAATTCTTCTTGAAATGTTTGGTAGAATTCCCCTGGGAAGCCATCTGGCCCTGGGCTTTTGTTTGTTGGGAGGTTTTTGATGACTGCTTCAGTTTCCTTAGTGGTTATAGGTCTGTTCAGGTTTTCTATTTCTTCCTGGTTTAGTTTTGGTAGTGGATACATCTCTAGGAATGCATCCATTTCTTCCAGATTATCTAATTTGCTGGCATAGAGTTGCTCATAATATGTTCTAATAATTGTTTATATTTCTTTGGTGTTGGTTGTGATATCTCCTCTTTCATTCATGATTTTGTTGATTTGGGACATTTCTCTTTTCTTTTTGATAAGTCTGGCCAGGGGTTTATCAATCTTGTGAATTCTTTCAAAGAACCAGCTCCTAGTTTCATTGATCTCTTCTACTCTTCTTTTAGTTTATATTTCATTGATTTCTGCTCTGATCTTTATTATTTCTCTTCTCCTGCTGGGTTTAGGCTTTATTTGCTGTTCTTTCTCCAGCTCCTTTAGGTGTAGGGTTAGGTTGTGTACTTGAGACCTTTCTTGTTTCTTGAGAAAGGCTTGTATTGCTCTATACTTTCCTTTTAGGACTGCCTTTGCTGCATCCCAAAGATTTTGAATAGTTGTGTTTTCATTTTCATTGGTTTCCATGAATTTTTTAAATTCTTCTTTAATTTCCTGGTTGACCCATTCATTCTTCAGTAGGATACTCTTTAGCCTCCATGTATTTGAGTTCTTTCCGACTTTCCTCTTGTGATTGAGTTCTAGTTTCAACGCATTGTGGTCTGAAAATAGGCAGGGTGATCCCAATCTTTTGGTACCAGTTGAGACCTGATTTATGATCTAGGATGTGATCTATTCTGAGAATGTTCCATGGGCACTAGAGAAGAACGTGTATTCTGTTGCTTTGGGATGTAATGTTCTGAATATATGTGTGAAGTCCATTTGGTCCAGTGTGTCATTAAAAGTCTTTATTTCCTTGTTAATCTTTTCCTAGATGATCTGTCCATTTCAGCGAGGGGGGTGTTAAAGTCCCCCACTATTATTGTATTGTTGTCGATGTGTTTCTTTGCTTTTGTTATTAATTGCCTTATATAATTGGCTGCTCCCATGTTAGGGGCATAGATATTTACAATTGTTAGATCTTTTTGTTGGATAGACCCTTTAAGTAGGATATAATGTCCTTCCTTATCTCTTATTACAGTTTGGTATAAAATCTAATTTGTCTGATATAAGGATTGCCACCCCAGCTTTCTTTTGGTGTCCATTAGCATGGTAATGGTTTTCCACCCCCTCACTTTCAATCTGGGGGTGTCTTTGGTTCTAAAATGAGTCTCTTGCAGGCAGCATATCGATGGGTCTTGTGTTTTAATCCAGTCTGAGAGCCTGTGTCTTTTGATTGGGGCATTTAGCCCATTTACATTCAGGGTAACTATTGAAAGATAGGAATTTAGTGCCATTGTATTGCCTGTAAGGTGACTGTTACCATATATTGTCTGTGTTCCTTTCTGGTCGATGTTGCTTTTAGGGTCTCTCTTTGCTTAGAGGACCCCTTTCAAGATTTCTTGTAGGGTTGGTTTTGTGTTTGCAAATTCCTTTAGTTTTTGTTTGTCTTGGAAGCTTTTTCTCTCTCCTTGTATTTTCAATGACAGCCTAGCTGGATATAGTATTCTTGGCTGCATATTTTTCTCATTTAGTGCTCTGAATAGATCCTGCCAGTCCTTTCTGGCCTCCCAGGTCTCTGTGGATAGGTCTGTTGCCAATCTAATGTTTCTACCATTGTAGATTACATATCTCTTCTCCCGAGCTGCTTTCAGGATTTTCTCTTTGTCTATGAGACTTGTAAGTTTTACTATTAGATGTCGGGGTGTTGACCTATTTTTATTGATTTTGAGAGGGGTTCTCTGTGCTTCCTGGATTTTGATGCCTGTTTCCTTCCCCAAATTAGGGAAGTTCTCTGCTATAATTTGCTCCATTATATCTTCTGCCCCTCTCTCTCTTTCTTCTTCTTCTGGGATCCCAATTATTCTAATGTTGTTTTGTCTTATGGTATCACTTATCTCTCGAATTCTGCCCTCGTGATCCAGTAGTTGTTTATCTCTCTTTTTCTCAGCTTCTTTATTTTCCATCATTTGGTGTTCTATATCACTGATTCTCTCTTCTGCCTCATCTATCCTAGCAGTTAGCGCCCCCATATTTGATTGCACCTCATTAATAGCCTTTTTGATTTCTACTTGGTTAGATTTTAGTTCTTTTACTTCTCCAGAAGGGGTTTCTTTAATAACTTCCATATTTTTTTCAAGCCCAGCTAGTATCTTTAAAGTGATGATTCTGAACTCTAGATCTGACATCGTACTAATGTCCATATTGAGTAGGTCCCTGGCAGTCGGTACTACCTCTTGTTCTTTTTGTTGAGGTGATTTTTTCCGTCTTGTCATTTTGTGCAGAGGAGAATAGATTAATGAGAGAACAAAATGCTAGCAGAGTAACAACGTCCCCAGAAAATATACTCTAAACAAATCAGAAAAGACCTGAAGCAGTGGGAAAAGAAAGGGAAAGAGACAAAAAAGAAAAAGAAAAAAAAAAAAAAAAGAAAAAGATAAAGATAAAAACCAACAAAACAAAACAACAACAACAACAAAAACCAGAATGTGATCAAATATGATCAGGCTGGTATATAGATCAGTGCCACACACTAGATTTTGGGTGTATTTTGGTTAGACGAAAATGACTCCCAAAATTTTAAAGAAAGAAAAACTTATATATGTACAAAAATAAGGGTTGATATGATGAAGGGTTGGAATATGACTGTAAAGATGGAAATTATAAAAAATTTTATAAAAGGAATTGATAAGAAGTTGTTTGAAAAAAGGAAGAAGAGGATTTAAAAAAAGAAAAAAGAAAAAAAAAGGGAGAGAATGTGATCAGGCAGGGGAGTAGAAAAAACCATATACTAGAGATTTAGGGTATATTTTGATTTGTTAGAAGAAACTATCTCAAAATTTTAAAGAGAGAACTTATATATATATGCCAAAAATACGGGTAACTACTATGAAGGGATAGAATATGACTGTAAAAATGAAAAATAAAAATGTTTTTTTTAAAAAGGGATTGATAAGATGTTGGTTGAAAAAGGGAAAAAGAAAAATTCAAAAAAAAAAAGAAAAAAGACAAAAAGACAGTTAAAAAAAATTAACTTTAAAAGACTAAAGAATCATGGTAAAAAAGCCGTGAATTCTATGTGCAGTATTCCCCTAGCGCTGGAGTTCTGCCGTTCTCATTGATCGGTAAACTCGGTCTGGGCTGGCTGTTCTCGCTGATCTTCTGGGGAGGGGCCTGTTGCCGTGGTTTCCAAATGTCTCTGATGGAGGCGGAAGTGCCCCGCCCTTGCCCCCTCCCGGCTAAGTAATCTGCTCGCGTTTGCTCTCCGGGGCTTTTGTTCCCTGCGAGCTTTCCGTACAGCTTTGGAGGTGGAGAGTGAATATGGCGGCCTCCCAATCTCCGCCCCGGAGGAGCCGAGAACTCGGGGCCCCGCTCCTCATTGAGCCCCCAGAGAAAAGCCTCCAGTCACTCCCATCTCCCTGGTCTCCAGCCGCACTCCGTGCTCAACCGGCCTGTGACCGCGCGTTTCTATCTCTGGCACCCGACCCCGGGTGGAGTCTCCAAACCCAGCAGATCCCTGCGGTGCACTCCCGCGCAACTCTTCCCGGGGGAGGAAGGTGAGTCTCCCCGGATCTGCCACTTGTTGGGTCCCTGCTGGAGGCGCAGGGGCCCGACTGTGCCGCGGATCACGGTTTATGGCCACCCCGAGCTGAGAGCCTGCGCCTGGGCTCCGCCTCTGCAGCCGCCTTCCTGCTCCGATCCCTGGGAGCTCTGCCGCCCTCAGGCACCCCTGGTCTTTCTGTGACCCCAAGGGTCTTGAGACCACACTGTCCCGGAGGGTTCCACCCCCCATTTAGCCACCAGAGTGACGTCCCTCAGCGGAGCAGACTTTTAAAAGTTCCAATTTTGTGCTCCGCGGCTCTATCACTTGCCAGAAGCGGCCGACAGAGGCCCCTCCCCCGTCGTCTATCCTCCCGAATATCACCGCGGATTCACTTCTCCGCACGTCCTACCTTCCAGAAAGTGGTCGCTTTTCTGATGAGAGAGTTGTTGCTATTCTTTTTTCGATCTCCTGTTGAGTTTGTAGGTGTTCAGAATGGTTTGATGCCTATCCAGCTGAATTCCTGAGAGGAGACGAAATCCAGGTCTCCTACTCTTCTGCCATCTTGCTCTGCCCTACTCTATATTTATTTTAACATACATTTGTTCAAATCACATAGCTAAGTGTTCTTATCCTTCCTTAGGATCATTTTTACTGCAAAAACAGGCATTCTTCTTACATGACTGCCATCATTGTAATTTTCAGTTGAGCTCTATAGTTTCAATATCAAAAAACAAAGAATAAATCAAAGGGTGATCTTGTGGAATGGTTTTTCGAACCTGAAGTTCTTTATTTCAGAACCTCTCAGTCTGGTTGATTCATTTTCTCAACCTGGAGAAAGTCTGGGAAAACAATAGTATTAGTTTCCCAACCAAAAGGATGCACCAATCTATTGAAAACTATTGAAAAGTTTCCAGTTAACTAAATACACAAACCTACTTGATTAACAGCATAGTTTTGGGCTAGACATGTGGGTAGCTATATATATATATCATAGAAATGTAGGGTCTCTTGATTTTGTTCCACTCCTTGTGATAGAAATGGTACCTTTGCTGTGGAGTCCTGGCATATTTGTCCTATCTTATTTAATAAGCAAAGCCAAGCTTCTTATCAAATTCCATTGTAATATGCAAAATTTCAGGAAAAACCAAGTTGCATAAAAACAATATTGAAAACTTTTGATGAGAAAAAAACGAACATAAAAGTAAATTTTTGAAACATTCTGTGATCACACTGGGTAATGGATATGTGTGATCAACAGTTGCAGTTTTGTCTCTTTTTAGCAAGGCTCTTTGTTTTGACAGAACCTTTTGATTCTAAAGCTTTAAATGACCTTTTCTGACTAGCTCCAGCCTCTTTGAAGACTTGGGGATAGTAATAAAGTGAACAAAATAGATTGGTCCATCTTGTACAATCTTGGGAAACTTTAATGACCTATGGTGTATATTAGCAACATGAAATAACTAAAAGTGATGTCTCAAGCCCACTAAAGCTGTATGCTTTTATGAAGTTTCTTTTTGGTTAAACTTCCCTTCACTTACAGGCTTCCATAATTTCCTCTCAAGTCAGCAACCACACACAAGCTCTTATCGCCACAACTCACACTACATGAAAAGCAACCGCTCGCCCCGCAAAGACTTCAGATGGATCCCAGTACTCCTGAGAGCTTGGCATGAAGGACATTGCTTAGATCCTTATGTGTCCTATGTTATATCATCAAATAACATGATTATAGAAATCCTATACATTCTAGCTCACACTATGTATGTCCCAAACAGCAAAGAGAACTGAAGAATAAGCATAGTTGAGGAGGAGAAAAGGGGAAGGGAGGAAGAGAGAGAGGAGAGGAAGAGAAGGAAGAGGAGGAAAAAGAGGAGGAGATGTCATTTGGTTTATCATGATAAATTCTCAATCCAAACTTATTGACGTGTATTGAATAAACATGGGAACAGCTTGAGCCATTACTGGAGCAACACCTGAGTGATTTTCAGCTCAGACATCTCCCCTCTAAGTTACCCTAATATAGCGCATTTCCAAAGTGACGGGTCTTCCTTAAACCATGAACCATTGGCCCTTCCTATCACAGATTCAGAATGATTCCCATGCCTATGGATCTATGCACCTTATGGTAGATGTTGCCATTTAGTGAAGAAGGAAAATAGCCTGAAGGAGAAAACCTACTGGTTTGGGGAATACTGCTTTTCAATTCAATAAATATAAAATGATTTTTATTTTGTCTACTAAGAACAACTGAAGTTCAGTCTTCTGGGGTGTTCAAATGTGTAGTAATTGAACCTTGTGGGACAGTCTCCAGTTTAACTTTTCTGGAAATATTATGCAGATAGTTCTTGGATAACAATGGGGTACCACATGATTTTGACAACTCACTATTTTATCTTACTCTTCCTTAAACCCCTTATCTTCCCAGTTCAGGCATGAGAACTTTGTATTTCCTGCATCAAGGGTTAGGCAGAGGGGGAAACAATTCAGATAATTCATATGGTTTGGATAATACAAGAATAATAGAGTTTATTACGGTATTTGCAGTGGATGCTTCTGGAATGGAGATAAAGTTTTCCCCAGATTCTTGCTGTATATAATCATTCAGCATAACCAGTCTGTTAAAAAATAAGTTTGTTAATGAATTTTCAATTTAGATGAATCCCATATATCTCTGGAAGAGTATAAGTAAGACATAAATGGGCTAAACTTATTTGCCTCCTAATTTGGAAATAAGGTTAAGTTCTGTGGTTGAAAGAATAGGACCAACTCATAATGAATGGATAAATGAGCTCTTCAGAGATTCAAGCCATGGAAAGAGAAGGTCTACATGTTCAGGGCTGAAAAACTGGAGAAATCATAAAGTTCAATTAAAGCAAGATTGCCACTGGAATGCAGTCCCAACAAGTTGCTGTCCAAATGGGGTTGATACACTGGAATGTTATCATTTTGTTAAAAGACTAAGTGTTTTAGAAGAAAGAAGTTGGTTTACATGGAGTTCAGTTAAGAAATCTAAGACCAAGGATTTGGCAGTGTTCATCTAACCATGTCCAGGAAAGAAAATAACAGGATCTAGCAGATATGTGGAGAATGTTGGGGACAAATAGGAGATTAAAGTCCTGTGTTGTTACTTTGGCCAAGATCCAGGAATACCCAGATTGTACTTCCCTCTTCCTGTCAAGGATCCATAGAGCAGCGAGCTCAGAAGACAGAGCCAAGCAAATCATCACCATTATTGAGCTGGGACTTTAACCTCCAAGTACTTCTGTAGAACTCTGGTGAATTAGGCTGGACTGACTGGAGGAAATAGAAGCCAAAGAAGCTGCAGCCTGGAGTAAACTAAGTTATTAGGTCTGTCTATTCTATGGCAAATCCCAGGTCAGGTAGATCTTATCATTTCCAGCTGAGCAAAAAGGCACAGAGAGCAGACCCACTGGCACCAGAGGAAAGGAGCAAGGACACAGGAAGAGAGTATTGGCCTCAGAGCCTAATGCCACCTTCCCTAGACCTGGGCAGGTCAGAGCCATAGCCAACCTATATGAAGAACATCCACAACTAAGAGAAAGATTTGGACAGGTCTATGGGACAGGTAGCATTTAATAAACTTGATGGCCTGGAATATTCTTACAGATTTGGTGGATTCCTTCCTGACTGGAAATTTACTTCTTAAGAAATTGGTCATCGCAGGTGAATGTCCTCAGTGGCCGATTTAAGTATGCCACTCACCAGAAAGGCTAAAAACACCATTGTACAATAATGCATTGTTGTTCTGGATTATATGCCAATCTCTTAGCAAAGTTAAGTTGCTTAGTATACATCAGCTTCTGAGAAAGGCCATGTGGTGTAATAGAAAGGACAAGGGTTTGAAATTGTACAGGCTTGAGTTCAAATGCTGATTAGGTCACTCATTACCTTGGACAAGTTATTGGAACTGTCCCTGAGCCTACGTTTTCTCTACTTAGTTTTTAAAGGGTTTTGTTAGGATTAAATGAAATCCCATTTATAAAGTTTGTAGCAGATAGCTTTGCAAGTAAGAGGCACCCAAAATGTTAGATACTTCCTACCTTTGGTGTCTTTCCTCTGAGAGTCTGACCGGTCCTCCACGGGCCAACAAAATCAAACTTTTGTGACCCTGAAAATCCCCTAAGGATTAGATCTGGGTTATAGTGACCCATCGAAGGTGGTGCCCTCTGTGGGCTCACCTTGGCCCATTAATTGGTCTGCTCTCTGAGATGTGTGTCTGTTCTCCATTGTTTCATACCCACAGGCAGAATTGTGTGCCTACCCCTAGTCACACTCAGGTACCATTAGGAATAAGACAACCTTAGTTTGTAAAATAACAGTGACTTTCTCTTGATAAATGTGGTTCCCACAGTTCTTGCCGTTTTACATACAATGCACTGAAGATAGAGAAAAAAAAAAATAATATCAACCTCAAGCTTAGAGAACACTAACCAGCACTTACTTTTGTCAGGATCTCTACTCAGAGTCTTATGCTGATTATCTCATTTAATCTTTATAACAACCCTTAAGCTAGATACTATTATTATTATTATTCCCATCTCATAAATGAGAAGATTGAGGTTCACATCAAATTATTTTGACTTGGGAGGATAATTGATAATAATTTTCAACTATTATTTATCTACTAGGAGTGTGCTATTGGCATGGTACTTATAAGAGTCACATTTATTAAATGAAGAAAAGGCAAATATGAATACATTAAAACATAATTCTCTACAGCCAATTCTGAACATGGGCTGAATATATAACTATGTCAATATCACCCTTGTTTGATTGCCAGCAGTGCCTGTAGACTTCTGGGTCATGGTAGCACCTTCTTACCTTTCCCCCAATTTCATGGTCAAATGTCCATTTAAACAAACAAAGAGATATAAAGTTATAATAATACTGGAAACAGGAAGTATCCATCAGGAGTTTGCCAAGCTGTGCAAGAGTTATCACTAACTGGCTATCAGAGGTGCCAGCTGAGCCATTTCACTTCTCAGGCTTTGAAGAGCAATAGCGCAAGCATGAATAAGGTAGAAGAATAGTCCCACCCACGATTATCACTTCTGCCAAAAGTCTGGCCTGATTAGTCAGAAAGCAGCCCGTGTCTCCCCTGCTGGGAAAGAGCTATTTCCTGAGCTCTATCACCTGCCCAAATTAAGCCTTTATTAATCAAGCTTTTCTGAGACTCTTCATTAATTAAGCATTAATTAAGCATTTCTGGGACCTTCATTCCTTAAGTATTACTGAGACCCTCCTGCGTCTGAGGCTCCCTTCTAGGCACTGGGATACAGTCAAGGACAAGACAGGTACTGTCCTACCTCAGGGAGCTTCATTCTGGTGGTGGTGGGCGGGCAGGCACAGACAGACCATTCAAAAAGCCAGAGAGGGACAAGAACTACACAGAGAATGAAAAGAGAGTGATGGAGCAGAGTGATCTCAACGTTAAGAGGCAGCTGGTCATGCCAAGACCCAGCGTCTGTATGCAATGAGTTCATCTTGTTTGAGGAAATGTACAGGAAATGTACAGGAAAGAGCTTTGTGGGCAAGAGCTTCAAACAGAGTGACTCTAGATGAGGCTGACGAGACAGACAAGGGGCAGATCCTAGATGCTGGGGCACAAGAGCTAGGAGAATGGACTTTATTCCAAGGACAGTGGGAAGCTGATGGAAGGTTTTCAGCAACGGACTTGCAAAATCTGACCTGCATTTTGAAAAGATCCCTGTGTCCTCCTTGTGGAAATGGATCTTAAGGGAATGGGAGGGAAAGCAAGAATAGAGGAGGCTATGCAGTCGCTCGGGTGGACAGATGGTGGCAGCTTGCATAAGGGTGGCCACAGTGGGCTGGGGAGAAGGGAGCACAGTAAGGATGTATTTGGAAGTAGAGTCAGCGTGATGGGTTGATGGATTAAATGTGGAAGGTGAGCAGGAAGAAGCAATCAAGGAAATTCTGGTTAAGTGTTAGTCATGAATAAATGTACCTCAGGTTCAGAGAACTAGATAATGAAAGCAAGAGAAAATCTTTCCTCGGTCTAGTACCTGGAAGAGTAGTGTGTGTGTAGCATTAGAACTATGGGGAATATTGTGTATAAATGCATGGCCATGTCTGTCTGTGATGATGTGTAATAGGATATCAAATTGAATTTTTCTTCTTTGCATGGAATTGTTCTGAGGACAAAGTTTAGAGAGCTACCAGCAGTCGAAGCCAGACACCTCTTTGTTTTACCAATGGAGAATTGGCCTGCTATAGATCAAATGTTTGTTTCCTCCCAAAATTTGTGTTGATATCCTGACTGCCAAGGTGATGACATTAGGTGGTTGCCTTTGGGACATGATTAGGTGAAAGGGATTAGTGATCCTACAAAACAGGCCCAGAAGAACTCCCTTGTGCCCTCCACCAAGTGAGGGCACAGTGGGAAGACAGCCGTCCATGACCCAGGAAGTGGGCCTCACCAGACACTCCTTCTGCCCGTGCCTTGCTCTTGGATTTTCCAGACTCCAGAACTGTGAGAAATGGATTTCTTTTGTTTATATGCCACTCAGGCTGTGGTATCTTCTAATAGTAGGTTGAATGGACTAAGACATGGCCCTCCCACTACCTTGTGCATATGTCTCCTCCCTGTCTTGTAAGATGAGGACCATGAAGAGACAAGTGTCATAGGGCGTGCATAGCTTCTGAATGGAGGCTCGGCTTTCCCCAGCCCATGGCACTTGTAAACATGCTTGTGTCTCCCCAGCAGCCTCCAGCTGCTCAGTGGAACATCTATTTTGATAGAAGAAATGTTAATGGTAAATATTTTAAAAATCAATAATTTTTAAAATACTAGACAATCAGAAATAAAATGAAAGCAAAGATTATATTCACACTAGCATCAGAAAATCAAAGACTCCTGAAAATAATAAGAAATTTGTGGACTCTATATTCTAAAAAAATAGATATGTAAACTTCATAAGTGTACAGCAGTATATAACGCTTTTTAAATCACCTTTTGAATTTACCTACTAGTCTATAGAGATAACTTTTTCCACTTATAATATAGAGATTCTAATTCAATTCCAATCCCCAAAGTGTTTCCTTTGCAATTTGACAAAATAATCTTAAAGTTTATCTGGTAAAATAAACAATTGGGACTAGAGAAGGAAAGAAAGCACAGTTGTGGACCTTCCCTATGAGATATCAGTTATAAAATGAAGCGTTAAATAAAAAGTTGGACAGACTTTAGAATTCACAGATAGATCACTGAGTACAATAGTCTTGAAATAGACACACAAATTTGAGATTTCATAATGAAGCATTGTAAGACCATGTAAGGGATGGGTTTTCTTACCAAAACCTACAGGGAAAATCATGCATTTCTTTTGGAAACAAAATCTATTTATAGCTTTGTCCATACCATGCACTGAAATAAATTGTAGTGCATTAAAAAGATGGATGCAAAAACCACATGAAACCACTTCAGAAATTTTTTAAGGCTACTAAGACAAAATGTAGGAAAACATATCTTATACTGAAAAATCTAAGCAAACAAAAATGCATTGAAAGAAAGCACACAGGAGAAACAGAACTGACTATATAAAGTTGTGTGTATAAAAAAATACAAAAATTATATATGTGATATACATAATATATGAAATAGATATGTAATATCACACATATGTATATATAAAACAAAGATGAAAAGTAGTTGACAGATGGAGAAAAATATTTTACAATGTACTTCCTATATAATACATTTTACAAATCAATTAAAAATATTTATAGCTTATTAGAAAAATAAGTGAAGGACACAAATACACAATTTACAAAGGAAGAAAGAAAAATGACTAATAAGCATTTTGTAGTGTCCACTTCAGTAATAATCAAAGACATGCAAGTTAAACAACAATATCATGACATTTTCATCCTCTTTGATATTAAAAAGTCTATAATCCTCAGTGATATAAGAAGGTGGATGATGAGGTAAGTACTCTGATACGCAGCTGCTGACCTGTACTTTCATGCATTTCTAGAAAGAGTCTTGGTGATATGAAATCAACAGTCTTAAAAGATTTCTTACACTGCCATCCCCCCACTCCCATCCCCAAATTATTGAGATGAGCATTTAACATCACCAACTTTAAACTTATTTCCAGCTAAATCCTTGCACTCTGGCTGTGTGCTGTAGAACTTTTAAGTTTTTTTTTAAAAGATTATTTATTTATTTATTACAGAGAGAGAGTGTGAGCACGAGCAGGGGGAGGGGGAGGAACAGAGGGAGAAGGAGAGGCAGACTCCCCGCTGAGCAGGGAGCCTGATGTGGGGCTCAATCCTAGGACCTCGAGATCATGACCCAAGCTGAAGGAAGATAGCTTAACTGACTGAGCCACCCAAGAACTTTGAGCTTTTAAGTTTTAATGAATCATTTGGCCATTTCTTGGAGTAGGCTCCACGTTTTTTTTTTTTTTTTTTTTTAAGAAAACATTGGCGCTCCCTTGATTTACCTTTGACAGTTGGGGCAATCATCTATCCATCAGTTTTCTATCTGTTATCAAAAGGTGTTAATTCAACCCGATAGGCTATTAAAATCTTGGAGTCTTCCCTTTCCTGGCCACGGGATCTTTAGATCCTCTTTTCTTCAAAGTGCACATATTCAGGCAAAAGCATCGCATGTCCTCCACAGGCCTTTGGCCAAGTTGGGGTGGGGGAATAAAGTAAAAGTCCTAGAGCAGTTGTTCTCAAATTGCAGCATGAATTGAAGTCACTAGAAAGAGTTGATAGAACAGATTGCTAGTTCCCACCCCTATGTTTCTGATTTGATAGAGCTGGAGTCAGGCCTGAGTATTTGCATTTCTAAGCTCCCACATGATTCTGATGCTGTTGGAAAACTACTGGCCTAGAGGAATTACTCCTCAGGGGAGCAAAAAAAGTAGTTATTTGACAGTTAAAAGAAATAAAATTATGGTGAAAGATCCATACACTGAAAACTACAAGACACTGATGATAGAAATTGAAAACACAAATAAATGGAAAGATATTCCATGCTCATGAACTGTAAGAATTAATTTTGTTTAAATGTCCATACTACACAAAGCAATCTATAGATTCAATACAATCCTTATCAAAATTTCAATAGCACTTTTTATAGAAATAGGAAAAAAAACACAGAAGACCCCAATAGCCAAAGCAATCCTGAGAAAGAAGACCAAAGCTGGAGGCATCACACTTCCTGATTTCAAACTATATTACAAAGCTATAGCAATCAAAACAGTATGGTATTGGCATAAAAACAGACACATTGATTGATGCAACAGAATAGAGAGCCCAGAAATAAACCCAGGCATATTTGGTTAATTAACATGACAAAAGAATGGAGAATATACAATGCAGAAAGGATAGTCTCTTCAATAAACAGCGTAGGGAAAACTGAACAGCCACATGCAAAAGAATGAAACTAGATCACTTTCTTATACCATGCACAAAAATTAACTCAAAATGGACTAAAGACCTGAATGTAAGACCTGAAACCATAAAACTCCT
Organism: Mirounga leonina; assembly: GCF_011800145.1. Lineage (NCBI taxonomy): Eukaryota > Metazoa > Chordata > Mammalia > Carnivora > Phocidae > Mirounga > Mirounga leonina. Next base: position 497,365 of record NW_023270451.1, on the reverse strand, counting down.
AGAAGAAATTATAGGTGGTAAGCTCCTTGATGTTGGTCTTGGCAATGATTTTTTGGATATGACACCAAAAGCAAAGGCAACAAAAGCAAACAACAACAACAAAAATAAGTGGAACTACATCAAAGTACAAAGCTTCTGCACAGCAAAGGGAACCATCAACAAAATAAAAAGGAAACCTACCGAGTGGGAGAAAATATTTGCAAACCACATATCTGATAAGAGGTCAATATCTGAAATATATAAAGAACTCTTACAATTCAATAGTAAAAACAAATAATCTAACTAAAAAATGGGTAAAGGATCTGAATAGACATTTTCCCAAGGAATATATGCAGATGGCCAATAGGTATATGAAAAGGTACTCAACATCATTAATCACCAGGGAAATGCAAATCAAAACCACATCGAGATATCACTTTGTACCTATTAGAATGACTATTATTAAACAGACAAAAAAAATAAGTGTTGGTGAGGATGTGGAGAAAAGGGAACACTTGTGCACTGTTAATGGGAATGTAAATTGATACAATCACTATAGAAAACAATTTCAGAAGTAAATTTCAGAAGTTCTCCTCACAAGAAAACAATTTGTAACTATGTATGGCGATGGATCTTAACTAGACTTATTGTGGTGACCACTTTGCAATCATTAAGTTGTATACCTGCAACGAAAACAATGTTAATGTCAATTATATCTCAATTAAAAAAATAAAATTATGATGGAATGCTTTCAATCATATTTCAGCCTGAGGGACATTTGGTAATTATACCAAATATTTTTGCCCTAATCCCCCAGCCAGACTTTGACAGTTATTTACTACTTTTTTAAAGATTTATTTATTTATTTGTGAGAGAGAGAGAACAAGTGCAAGCAGGGGGAGGGGCAGAGGGAGAGGGAGAGACTCTCAAGCAGACCCTCCTCTGAGCGTGGAGCCCAACACGGGGCTCTATCTCACAACCCCAAGATCATGACCTGAGCCAAAACCAAGAGTCGGATGCTCAACCGACTGAACACCCCCAGTCACTTACTACTTTTAATGTGAACCAGTTCATGGATTCCCTGTTAGACTTCATTTTCCTCAAGTGCAGTCCCTGTTTTAAACTTTTCTTAAATACTCTGTAGTTCTTTGCACAAGTATAAGATCAATATAGATTTGCTAATGGAACTAAATTCATAAAACAGCAAATTCTGAGAAGAAAGAGCCTGTAGAAAGTTCTGGGCCCATAACCACAGTTACGATTTAGGATTTAGTGCTTCGCCCCATCAAGGAATGTCGCTGAATCCCCATCTTTCCACTATCCCAGTTGTAGCCGAGGATAAGCTGAATAAACTTTGAGGTTGAAGATTTTAATGACTGTAAAGTGCCTTTAAAATTCTCTGGATGTGCTCTACTTCAGGATGCCAATAATAATGGTAGATAATCATGGGACAGAGATGGTATTATTCAGTTCATCCTTGTCCTTAATGAAGTTGCAGGGAAATGGGAGCGGGGATGTGAGAGACATAAATAATAGAATTAGCTTTTACTGGAAAACAATTTTTAAAAACCAACAGTTCTCATGTATCTGCCTTGGAGGGTTCTTTTTTTTTTCTAAAGGGAAGATGATTTCTTGGAATGAGATTTTGTGGTTGGGTATTGAATGTTGTCTTTTTAAAAAATTGTATTTATTTATTTATTTAATTATTATTATTTTTTAAAGATTTTATTTATTTATTTGACAGAGAGAGAGATAGCAAGAGCAGGAACACAAGCAGGGGGAGTGGGAGAGGGAGAAGCAGGCTTCGCACGGAGCGGGGAGCCCGATGCGGGGCTCAATCCCAGGACCCTGGGACCATGACCTGAGCCGAAGGCAGGCGCTTAATGACTGAGCCACCCAGGCGCCCCTGTATTTATTTTTTTATATTGATGTATTTACTTTCATCCAGAGACCTTGGACAATGTCCTATTTTGCCCTGATGAAGCTGAGACTTTGCTACTCTTTCTAGTTATAATAATAGTAATGGCTAACTTGTTTACAGCACTTACTAATCACTAGGCACTGTTCTAAGTATTTTACAAGTACTAATTCATTTAAATCATAACAGTCCTATTAGATGGATCTTTTTATTATCTATTTTATAGTTAAGGAATTGGACATACAGCAAGAGTAAGGGGCGAGTCCAAGGCCACAGAGCCAGGAAGTGATGCAGCTGGGATTCATAGAGGTCATGGTCTCACCACTGTGCAGAGCTTTGGGCCTAAAACAATGAAGTTGAACTACAGCAAGGGACAGGGAGCCTGTAGTCTTTTAAGTCAAACCACCCATGTGGAATTCTGGTCCAATCTACAAGACCTCTCTGGGCCACATTTTCCATAGCTGTGAAAATGAGAATCCTAATAATCACTTGACCGGTTTGAGTAAAAGGTAACGTATGGGCAAACAACTCTAATAGTTCCATGAGCACCGTGGGTACTCAGCACACATGAGATTTTGTCTTTAATGAAAATAAATCTTCAGAACAAGGAGAATCTGCTTTCTCTGGTTCCCATACATCTCTGGGTTCTATTCCCCTCCTCAGAAGCCTGGTGCTGGGAATGAGAACAGTATACATGTGATCTTAACTCTCAGGGCCCACGGCACTGCACATTTGGAAGAGGTGTCACTCATACCCACACTTATTTTGACTGAGTCTCTAAAATTGCCCGCGAAGGAGGCAAGAGGGAAGCCCTCCCCAAACTGAATTTTCTGGAATTTTTCTATGGCAGGTGAGGCAGGGTGATAATTTTAAGTATTACCTCCCTGAGGCCTCAATGAAGCAAAACCAAAAACCTTTTAAGCTTTTTTTTTTTTTAAGATTATATTTATTTATTTGAGAGAGAAAGAGAAAGAGCGAGAGCACAACCAGGAGGAGGGGCAGAAGGAGAGGGAGAAGCAGGGAGCCCGATGTGGGGCTCAATCCCTGGACTCTGGGATCACTACCTGAGCTGAGGGCAGACGCTTAACTGACTGAGCCACCCAGGCGCCCCCATTTTAAGCTTTTTAAAAAGCTACAAAACAAAGAAGAATTATGGCATAAAGATTCAGATGCATTCAGACGGTGAGTCTCCACCATCCCCCAACCCCAACCGAGATAAGCCTTGGTGATCTCCAAGCTGACACAGAGTGTGGGCCTCCCTGGGCCACGGGCCGCGGCTCACCACTGAAGGCCTCATCCCCTGGCCCCTGCCTGCAGCCCCGGCCCGGCGCATTGCCTGTGGATAGCCTGCCTTTGACCGGGACCTTGTCTGTGAGCGTGGTAGAAGGGAAAGCGTCGCTCTCTGCCTAATCGGACACACCTGTTGGAAATTTGTGTCTGATCCAGGGGGGCTGTGGGCCCCACCCCACGACTGCATTGCCCCTGAGGAGCCGTGCCCCGGAGACAGGTGGAATGAAAGGCATTGGGTTTGGAATAGTGCCTCCACCAGATCTGGTCTGTATTACTGTTGTAAGAGCTGAGGCGGCATGGCGCACGATTCTCAGAATACTGCATGGAATGAGTCATTTAGCCTCCATGATGGGCCTTATTATCTCTTGTGATGAAGCAACTGAGACTCAGAGAGATTAACTGACTTGCTGGATTTCTACAGCCAGTAGCCCTCTCTCCAGTACTCTCCCCTCTGTTGCCAATCTGTCATGGTTTCCCATGGCTCCCGGTTTCTGGAGGAAACCAGAGCCAACTCCATCACTCAGCTACTGTCAGGGACCTTCAGGTTCTAGCTCCTCGACACCCCTCCAGGGTTTACTTTTTGCCCTTCCCATTTCACATGCAGGATGTGATGAATTGTGTTCAGGGCTTCAAATGTATTATATTCTCTGTTGCCTCAGGACATTTGCACATGTTTCTTCTGCCTGGAACCACCTTTCTCTCTCATCTCCTGGTGCCGGGGTAATCACTATTCAGAATTTGGGATAAACTTAGATCCAGTTTTCTACTTGACTAGAAGTGAGTATTTACCCCCACATTTGCTATGTAGTACACTCTTTCTTTGCTTATAACACAATATTTTACTTTACTGTATTGACTGATGTCACTTGGTGTCTTCCTCTAGATTTAAGGCTGGATGTGGCCAGACTTTGTCCATAGAACATGGAGCCAGATATGGAGTGGGTGATCAGTAAGTTCTTTGATGAATGAGAGATTGACTTGATCTGCTGTCTTATCCATACTACTGTCCCATCTCTAAAAATCCTAAAATTCCTATTGATAATTATCATCAGTATGACTTAATTAATCCTTTATTGTCTCTATCTTTGCCTAGCAAGAGCAAAAATCCTTCGATACCAAAATCTTTAGTTCAAAAGAAGTTGTAATGGTAAACAATGAAAGGAAAGCAGCCGAAAGGAATGGCCTTTCTTTAACTTTTTTAAAAAAGCTGTTCTCCTGTTTCCCTCGAAGCCACTGACACATGTATAACCCTGGTCTCTCTGTAACCTCATAACCCCGGAAACCACACATCATGTGCTTTGGATCTCACATATCACTCATGCTCAGAGGCAGGGTGAGAATGGAAAAAGCATTGGTTTCAGAGTAAAACAAACTCAGGCCATATTCCCAGCACAGCCACTCTCTAGATGTGTGAGTTTGTGCATGATGTTCTGTCTCTCGGGGTCTCGATTTCCTCCTGCCTGAAATGAGGATGCTAACATCTCCTTCTCCAAGGGGTTATGAGGATTCGATGGAGAAGCAGATGCCAAGTGTCCAGCTAAGGCCAAACACCTAGCCAACAGTCCCTGATGTTGATATTCCACTCTGTCTTCTTTCTTTGTCCTTATCCCAGTGGGTTCGGGTGCAGGAATGTTATAGCATGTGTGCAGGGATGATTAACCTGGGCTTTGCTGGGTCTGTAAACACCCTGAAACTACATGCAGAGTTGTGTAATATGGGGAATGTGTGTCAGTTTCCTGAGTACCACCAACTTGGTGACTTAAACAACAGAAATTTACTGCCTCGTAGTTTTGGGGGCTAGAAGTCCAAAATCAAGGTGTGGGCAGGATTAGTTCCTACTAAGGCCTATGAGGGAGAACCTGTTCCAAGCCTTTTTCCCAGATTCTGGTGTCCTCAGGTATTCCTTGATTTATAGGTGGTGCTCTTGCTTTGCCTTCACATCGTTTCCCTCTCTATGTGTCTCTGGGTCCAGATTTCCCCTTTTTATATGGACATCAGTTATATTAGATGAGGCCTGACATAATGGCCTCATCTTAAACTTGATCATCTGCAAAGGCCCAATTTCCAAATACAATCATATTTGCAGGTACTGGGGGTTAGGACTCCAATATATCTTTTTGGAGGAGACACAATTCAACCTCTAGCAATATCCACAGCTTTAATTGGGTTCTTAAAGGAGTCCATAGACGTTCTAGAGATTAAGAACTAGTGGCCTGAAAATCTGCTTCATGGTTTACCTTGTATCAACCTAACCACCAACTTCATGGGGTGTATCTTAGTACCAAATCGTGGAGAAACACCACAGTGATTTGGATGTGGTTACTGATGCGCAGAGAATACATAAAGTCTCTTTCCACACCAGACTTGATTATGATTGGCAACAACTGTTGTCTGGTTAAAATCCTGATGGCTGTACTAAGAATTCCTTGAGTCTCACACTCAAAAAGTTTACAATCCAGTGGGTGAAATGTTTTTACCAAATAACACAAATGAATGTATAATTATAAATTGAGATTAGTTCTAGGATAGAAAGAAATATGATTTTATTGTAGCATATAATTAAGGAATTTGACTTGGTCTGGATCACTCAGGGAAGGCTTCATGGAGGAAATGATGCTTCAGCTGATATTGTAAAGACCAAGTAAAGTGCACTTCAGAGGAAGAGTATTCCAGGCAGAAGAACAGCATGTACAAAGGCCCTGTGGTACAAGGGAACATGGTACATTAGAGGAACTAAATGAAAGCCTGGAAAGGCTGGAACAGAGAGCTGGGGGTAGGAAAATGAGAGAACGGTGTGGGACGAGGCTGAAAAGCATTTGGGCATAGTAAGGAATCTGGGAAATTACCCTAGAAGAAGGAGGAAACCATAGAAAGGCTTCTCCATCTTATTTAACCTGTATGTTAAACTGTACTCTTAGCCCCCTATCGCTCTTAATTGCTTGAAATTCTTAGCCTTGTTTCTTTAAAGATACTAGTTTATTCTGGTATATTCCTATTACTCTGGCTCCCCTTTTAGTGTCATTTTTCCCTGTCTGCTTCTGAAATGTTGCTTTCCACTCTCTCCCTGAGTGATCTCCTCCTGTTGCATGCTTTCAGTTATCCTCTTCTGCAGCTGCTTCCAAAACTTTTCCCTGACTGAAGTTGCCCTTCCCATCTGCTTACAAAAGAAATACTGCACAATTTTGGTCAACGTGAATATCAATATGGTCTGTTTGAGAACTCTGGTAACTTCTTTTTAGAGGATGTTCTCAAATCCACATCGTTTGGACTATTAACATGGATTTGCCAGAGGGCAAAGGGGAATGAGTTACCTTTAGGGGAGCTTGAGCAGTGACTGGTGGGGTGCTCTCAGCAAGGCCTCCCCAGTCTGCAGTGGAAAGAGTTGCTAGGTGGTTTTCCCTTGTGCTTTTTCCTGACATATAAAACACATGCTTTGAGTTTGCTGAGGTTTCTGCTCATCTTTCCTGAGGGACCCTGACTCAGGGTTACAATCACCCTCTGCTTACGTCCATGTGGGCATGGAACATCACCCTCACTGAGCTGGTGTGGGAGGAAGCCAGCAGACTGATGCACTTGAAGATCACTGTGGCAAGGTCTACGTGAGTGCTGGAAACAAAGACTGAAGAGGAAGTCTTGGCGGGTCTGACGCTCAGGGAGTGATGCTCCTAGGGTACCTACTGTGGAAGAGAAACAGGAGGAATAGGGGAAGAAAGGGAGAGAGGGAGAGAAGAAAGCAGGGAGGCAGGAGAAGATTCAAACTAGTATTTACTGAACATTGCACAATCCCCTTCCACGCATACACTTTCTTTGATCCTCACAAATAGTCTAGAAAGGTCGGTATTTTTTCTATTAATGTTTACAGGCTCAGAACTATAAAATGGGTCTCTTGAAATAAAAAACGAATCACTTGTCAGATGCGTTGGCAATCCATCATGTTTCTTTCTTTTGTAGTTGATGTGCTTTCCGCTGTACCACAAAGCCTAGGTCATGGATTTGGTGAATTAACAAGAAGGCTTGAGTCATATTGGTTTCTGTCACTCCCCTGAGGATTCAGCCACACCATCGGGTTCTCTGGGCTCTTTCCTCAAGACACTTTGTCCTGAACCTATACATTTAACTTGAACTAACTCAGCCAGAAACCCAAACCACATGGCTGACAGGAAGTACCGGCAGGCTAGGGACCCAGTGGTTTAACGGGCACAATCACCTCTGTCCCATCTCTAGAATCTCTCCCACTTTGTGCAGTCCCTCCTAATTTCCGGTCAAGTTTTTCCTCCTGATTTGGCTCAGTTCATACTCTTTGACCATTGGATTTATTTTTTACTGACTGTAACCTAGTACTAATTAAGGATTTGCCTCCTGAGCCACTCTTGGGCCATACTGGACTTACTTAGGTCCTACCTGAAAGCGTAATTCTCATACTTCTCTACCTGGCTGATACTCCACATGCTCCAATGCTGAACCCTTCAAAGGCAGGAGAGCGATCACAGAGAACCATAAAGGGAAGAGCTTTGAAGGGCCTAAGGCTCTTCCAACAATAGCCTCCTTAAATAAACTGTACCTGCCCCATAGCAGGAATGTTAAGGAATTTGAATGGAAGTTCATCTAGCAAGAACTACCTGCTCTAGTCATCATTAATGGAATATATTGGGCAAATGCTCATTTGCCAGCATGAAGGGTGAATTCCTTTTTACTCAACTCAGCCATTCTGTCCTTGGGAACTCCAAAAGGTTTTTTGCAAACCCCCATTAACAATCACTCCCCAACAGTGAGTTCCCGTGTTGGGTAATCCCAATATACGTGTCTCTAGTTCTGAATTGCTTTCCCCCCTCCATGCCATGCCCAGCATTTTGCCTCCATTCCCTGTGCACTGTGAATTTCCAAAAGGACCCCATTCTCATAGTCACCTTCAGCCATGACTTCCAGACACTGCTGACTCATTCTCTGCCCCTCACTTGCTGTTATTCCTTCTTACCCATGTGTTGGCACTGATTGAGACATGGATCCAATCTTTTCCCATTGCTTCCACAAACAAATTATTCAAGGTCTTTACCGCAATTTTAGGCAGATAGAAGGGATTTATAGATAGCACAGAATATAGCCTAAGATCGAACATGAATACTAAGAGTCTCTTGGAAACTGCCCCTTGACGCTTGGCCATCTCCTTCGGCAACCGCCTCTCCTTCCGTTTCTCCTCTCCGCATTCCCGGATCCCTATCCTTTTCTAATTGAGAGCAGTTGAGCTCTCTCTTTTACTTCCTTTCTTTCCTAACCAATGTTCTCAGTGCCTATCTCAGCTGCTATCCCAAGGGGCCTGTCAAGGTATTTTGCTAAATTAAGACAGCTGTTTCCCTAAGAGCCAGTGACTAAGATGATAGTTGTCTTTGACAGAACGTAAACACAGAGCCGTTCTTGTTACTGGAGGAGTCGGACACCCATGTGGGTGTAAACGGAGATCTACCGGATGGCAGCCCTCGTTCACCCTGCTCTGCAGGTGTTTTTGCCTTTTTTAGAAAAGAGATATACTCTGGTCAGAGCACTCACATCCCTTCAGAAGAAGAATATTGAAGTCACTCTGTTTCTCCTTCCAAGCCGCATGGCAAGGAGCAGCGTGGGGACAAATGCACAGCATGGGGATGCCTCTGACCCACTCTCAGATGTTCTCTGCACAGAAGTCTCACATCTTCTGGGCTTCAGGGACGAAAAAGAAAATGCCCCAGCTGTCAAAACTTCAAGGTCATCCTGGACCCTAAAATTTGGGCAGGGGAGTTTATGAATTCCTTTACGTCACTGACAAAGCAAAACCAAATCAAGCAGTTACTAAGATAATTTTTTTTTTTTTTAAGTTCTCCACATCAACATTCAAGCCACTCTGTGTCTCTGGAAACTCATGGAACCCAGTCGGAGGGAGTCATGAACTTGGAAACTGGAAGGAGGAAAAGCAATGGACGTGCTATTGTGGTCATTGTAAATAATTAAAATATGCAAGCTTTAATAGAATTACATGTAACTTCAGCCACTTACCTGGTTTATGCATTTCAGTGTTTAAATTAGTTAAAATTTTTCTTCCTGGAGTTTTCTGAGAAATTTGACCATTATGACTGAGGGGCTTTCTCAATTATGATTATTTCCAAGTCTACCCCTCTCTTTAACTCTTTAGCTTCTTTAAGTGCTAATAAATGTAGATTGAATGAATAACCAAATGGATGTGGGAAAGAAGAAAGAGAGAAGGAAATAGGGGACACAGGCATGAGAGAGAGAGAAAGAGTTGATCTGAGTATTTCTTTTGATTAAAACATTATTCCTGAGGTATCTGGGTGGCTCAGTTGTTTGAGTGTCCAAGTCTTGATTTCGGCTTAGGTTATGACCTCAGGGTCCTGAGATTGAGCCCCGTGTTGGGCTCGGCACTCAGTGCAGAGTCTGCTTAAGAGTCTCTCTCTCTCTCTTTATCCCCTTCAGCCCCTCCTCCTGCTCACACCCTCTAAATAAATAAATAAATAAATAAATAAATAAATAAATAAATAAATAAAATCTTAAAAAAAAAAACCCAGTATGTAGAATAATCAGTATCACCACATAAAAATATGACATTTAAGGAGAACACTCAATCCATCAGTAATGAAAAACAGCTATTATATTCAGGATGATATACTGTATCATAAAGCAGCTCAGTATGTCTTACTAAGATCATTTGATTAATAACAGAAGCAGCTTTTCTGGTTAAAATCTCAGAAAAAAAGTATGAGGGAGCGCCTAGAAACAGAAATCAGTATTTGCTGTCTATTCAAGACCTGTGCACACAGGGGGAAAATGATTCTGGATGGCACTATTTCCCATTTTCATGACAACACTCCCTCAAAGTTCTCACAGTGCAGTACTATTGTTTTAAAGACCCATTGATCAAATACTGTTTTATCTAAAACTAAGCTAGAAAATATTTAAGGAGGAAAAAGCCAACTGGTGGTTTTATCCTCATCATTTTCTTTTCCTCCTTTCCCCCTTCCTTTCTTCAAAACTACCAATCAGCATAAGTACAAAAGAACCACGATCTAACCACAGGGTTTGGTTCAAGGAAGGCAGAAATTTCAGCTCATAAGCCCCAAAGTAATGAAGCCAGTGATTCAGTAAAGAAAGGGAAAGTAACATTCTCATGGAGAAAATGTGACCTTCTAATATGGAGGCAGTTTTCAGTTCAAGCTGCCTGGAAGCCTTGACAGGGATCAAGAGGAATGGTTTCCCAGGTAGCTTCCTGAAGGGCTGTTGCTAGATGCTTTCTGTTCCCTGCCCTGGAGTTATGTCTGGCATCACAAAGTGAGGCCCATGGCTGCTTTGGAACTGTTGGAGCTGAGCCCTGTTTGAGCTGAGCCACAAACCGAAAGGCATGGCTGGGGCCCCTCTCTGCTCAAGCCACATCTGTTGCTGACTGTCCTGTGTCATGTGTGGGGCTCTCTCTTTGGCTTTGTCTTCCATACGTTAGGACAGATATGAAGCTGTTTTAGGATGTCAGAAACCAAGGGATACAGATGGCCAACTCTCACAGAAGCAAATTACTAAATTTTCATTTCTGAACAACGGTGCAGCAATAATTTCAGCAGCAAATACTATTTCTGGAGCTTTTACTTTGACTCAGATAGTTTCATTGAATATAATGACCATCATTCTAGAGGGAAAGCCCTACTATTATCACATTCTGTTGTGCAGAAGAGGAACCTGAGGTTTATCCAGGTAAACTCATGTACTCAAGTTCATGAGGGCATACTCATGGCAGAGGTGTGGCGTGAAGCCAGGCCATCTGCATAGAAAGCTTATGTTCTTAACTGCTATGTGGTATTACATGTTTATTGAAGAGACATTTTATTTTATTTATTTATTTATTTATTTACTTAAGTGTTTTATTTATTTATTCATGAGAATCAGAGAGAGAGAGAGGCAGAGGCAGAGGGAGAAGCAGGCTCCCCACTGAGCAGGGAGCCCGATGCGGGGCTCGATCCCAGGACCCTGGGATCATGACCTGACCTGAAGGCAGATGCTTAACCATCTGAGTCACTGAGGCACCCAAAGAGACATATTTTAAAAAATCAGAGATGAATACCTGAATTTGTGTTCCATAACTTTGAACGTTTTGCCCACTGTTTTTTGAGTTGTGCTCAGGCTTAGAAGTACCAGCACTGGCCGTCAGGGATGGCCCTCCGGCCATGTTTTCAGTACCATTTGCAGCCATTCCTGCACCCTTTGCTACAAGCATCCTCCACTGCACACCTTCCTGGAATATACTTTATGCTGTTGTTTAAACTATGCCATCTGCCTTAAGTGTCCTTCTCCTTCTCCAGCAGCCCCAATCCTGCTGACTCTTGAGGGTCCAGCTCAATAGTCCCCTTCACTCAGTAACTGGGAAATGGCAGGACGTTGAAATATGGTTATCGAATTACGTCGTGAACCTAGCATGTGTTTTGGTGGAACTGATACTGGTCTGGGTGAAGTTGTACTGGTTTAAGGAGTCCTTGTCTTTGCCAAGTGAGGGCAGACAGTTCTAATTTTCGACATCCACTATAATTCTCTGAGAACAGAAGAGGATTTCTCTCTGGGACACGGAGAGGCAGGGCTGCAAATGCAGCAGGGGTCAATTTCTTTTTATTCAAGAGAGAAGACTGAACTGTGAGGGAGGCCAGCGTGTTCTTCCACATAAGTGGGAAAAGGAGTTTGTCCAACGGGCCCTAAGTCTTCATGAAATTGTTGATGCTCTGCTCCTTTTTTGCAGTTTAGCTTTATCAGAATGACCTCATAGCTGGTACACTGGGTTTCTGGGCCTTTTGTAAGAAAAAGTAATAAGCATACATGTGCATTTTTTAAAAAATCACTGTTGTTGGTTATCACACAAGGCACCTTCTGTGCAATAATAAACAATCCCTAAATCCCAGGGACTTAGACAAAAAAAATTTGCTTTTCTCCTGCATTTACACATTAGCAGCTGCTCATCATCTTGGCAGCTCTGCTTGTCAGTGTCTTCACTGGGGTATTAGGCTGAAAGAACAGTCCTTATCTGAGACATACTATCCTTGTGGCACACAGAAAGGAAAAAGAGAGTGGTGAAAACCATCAGTGGCTCTTCAAACTTCTGCTTGAGAGTGGGGTATGCCCCACACACTCACCCACCACGGACAAAATCAAGCCACATGGCCGAGCCAATGGCAGTGGAGCATGGATGACTATCCTTCTTCCTGGAGCTTCCAGTCAAATTGCAGAAGATAGGGATATATGCTCTTAAAAGAAGGGTGAGTGAGTTAGTTGTTAATGGTTATACAGTCTGCCAAAGCCACTTAGATATTACTTATAATGTGTGTGATGTCTATTGCTAATTGTGTCCCCTCAAAATTCACATGTTGAAGTACTAACTCCCAGGACCTATGGATGTGACTATATTTCAAGACAGAGTCTTTAAAGAAGTAATTAAGGTTAAATGAGTTCATTGAAGTGGGCCCTAATTCATAATGAGGCTGGTGTCCTTAGAAGAGGAGGAGATTAGGACACAGAAACACAGAGGGAAGACCATGTGAAGAGAGCGAGAAGGTGGCCATCTATAAGCCAAGCAGAGAGGCCTCAGGATGAAACCAACCTGCTGACACCTTGATTTTGGACATCTAGCCTCCGGAATTGTAAAAAAATAAAATTTCTGTTGTTTAAGCCACCCAGACTGTGGCACTTTGTTATAGCATCAGCAACTATAACATAATATGATGAACATATTAGCATATTTAATGACATTGATATTTCCTGTCTTTATTTTATTCAACTAACACCTATAATAATAATAATCCCTAATAAATATTAAGTATTTACTATGTGTTAAAGATAGCATTAGGCATTCTACATATATGATCTGTTTTATTCTCTCAAGACAATTCTATTATATAGGTACTAATATTATCCACATTTTGTATAGAGAAAATGTTATCAATATGGGTGGGAGGGTTTCAGAAACTTGCGCAAGTCTGTCCCCAAGTGGAGAGCTGTGATCTCATTCTACATCATCTGATTACAGAACTAGCTTCCTACTACCACCATCAGGGGACATTAGGGCATTTCATAGTATTATTAATCTCAAGAAAGTTAAGGGAATATAAAAATGTGAGTGAGCCACAGTGTGTGTCTTGAAGAGTTCGCATTCCAGTTAACAAGACAAGAGAAGAAAATATAATCCTAGGGAGGATAAGATAAATGTTATGTGAAAAGCTGTCCAGAATTGTTATTTATCACTTGGATGAAGAAATTGATGGCACAATTATAAATGTTGCTGATGATGCAGTTGGAAGGGGCAGCATATTCCTTGGATAATAGACTCGAAATTTTAAAAAGAAGATAAAACCATTGTGTCAGAGTGGAATGATTGGCCAAATCTAAAGAAATGATGTACAATGAATAAATAAAATGAACTTCTAAGTCCAAAGAACAGCTGGATCAGAACAAAAAAGTGAATGTAGACTGTTATGTAGGCAAAGGGCATTTTAGCTTTAGTAGCCAGATGTTTCACTCATTGTGGACTAAATCATTCAACAAACATTTATAGAGTGCCTCCTCTGTGTTTGGAACCAGAGATAGAAGGATGAGCAAGTCAAACTCAACACTCTCAGGGTGCCCTCACTCCAGTAGAGATAGAAACATAAGTATATCATTATAAAAGAATCTGATAAGATGCTTTTAAATGAGTCTGAATACAGAAGAGAGAGTAAATAACTTTCATAGGGTCAGTGGAGGAAAGTTGGGATGACATTTGAAGTTGAGAGTGGAAGAAGGAGCTTTCAGAGAAGAGAGTTCGTGACAATCCAGAAGGAAGGACCAGTAAGTAAAAATTCAACAGTATGAAAAAACTCAGGTTTAGAACAGCTCAAATATAGGTTTAATCATGGGCTGAGACATATGATGACACTGAAAAATTAGGCTGGGACTGGGTTTTGAAAGATAGTGCAGTCAATACTACAAAGTTTGACCTTTCTCTGGTATGTAACAGCAGGGTGATAAAAATTTCTAGAGTAGTAACATCACAACATTTGACTTTTTGGAAGATGGTTGCTGTAAGTCATGTAGAAAAAAGATAGGAGGTTAGAATAGTTTCAGTGAGATCAGTCAAGTGGTGGTTGTAATTCTCCAAATACGGAAAGTTGAAGCCTGTCCTAAGCATGTTCTATTAATATTCACACCAATGTAACAGGAGCGGGTTGTTCCCCCATCTTGGCTTGAAATGAAATTTTGAGCTATTTTTCCCACCCAGGATACCCAAGTTCAGGTGCTGGTTCCTCATACACCACCGCAGTTCATTCAGATGTCCAGGGTTCCATCTTCTTTTAAGGAGCCTTAGAAGGTTCTAGACTATTAAAAAGAAATGCAGTAGAGTTAAAATAGGCTGAGTAAAATCTCAGAATATACATGGGTGACACTCCTATTAGGAAATTCATGGGTCAGAGAGTGAGGTGCAAACAGCTTTCAGTGGAAGACCTTCATAATAGCAATGCTCCCAGGCAGGATAACATGCAGTGCTCTGGTGAATGATGATGGATAGCTCTCAGCATTGGCATGGCTCCATTACCTGTTCATAAATTGGCCATAATGGTCTTTCTTCCAGTAGAGACTGAGTTCTTTCTAAATACGATCTCTCCTCTTCTCTCTGTGATCTCTCCAGGTTGTTTAGAAGGTCACCATGACCTCGATCTTTGTCAGGTTCTCAATTTTCCTATCTACTCCCTGGAAAACTGCAGTCCTAATTTATTATTTATAAGCTAATTTTATAACTTGATCTTTTAAATCTTTGTGTTTTGGTTTTCAAAAATGATTCCCTTAAAAAGCTTGGTCCTTAAAAATCAAGAGCTTTCAAAACTATCATCTTCAAAAAAATTTGCTGTTTTTCTTTATATTGAAAAAAAAACTCTCCTTAAACTTTCCTCCTCCTATTCCCCTTAAACTAAGGGGTATCTCTGACAGGTTAGGTCCCTATATAGGGACATACTGGATCAGGCAAGTACTGAAAAGTAAAACATATTAATTAATTTTTTTCAAAATATAATTTTATTAAAATAATTGTTTTTAAATCTAGGTAAAATATATGACATTCTAGAAAAAGAAATTTCCCAAAATTGACTCAAGAAGAAACACAAATTAGAATAGGCTAATAACCATAGGAAAAAATTGAATAGGGTGTCAAAGTACTAAACTATCTCAAAATAAAGATGCCAAGTTTTATGTGTGGTGCCTTTAAGGATCATATATAATTCCTATAATTAGGAAAATGCTCTGAAGCATTGGTTTTCAAAATGTCTAGGTGCAAGAATCACTTGGGGAGTTTCGTAAACATACAGACTCCTGTTTCCCCATCCTCATCTTCTCTTTGAAACTTTGATGCAGTAGTTACAGGACAGGACCCAAGAATCTGAATTTTAAACAAACAGATGCTTGGAGAACCATGCAATCCTTTGAGAAACCTATTTACAGCTGTGGTCTTTAAAATGAACTAAGCATGAAAAATCTAATAGGGTGAGGAAAAATTTACCACTTCTATGTATTTTTTTCCTAATCAAAGAAAGATTTTATAGTGTATGTTTTACTGTTTGACCTGGCACCCTCTCTGAGTTCATAGGTCAGGTGGCCAAACTACACACAGGACCCAGCAGAGAAAGGTCCTTGGAGAAAAATATGGGTGTCACCTGGTCCTCTCAACTGTCACATTTGCCCTTACACACTGCATTGCCGTTGTCCTGGTTACATTATATAGTTGTCAGTAAATGAATCTCTACAGAAGTGACAAGTGGCATGATTATGTTCCTGAATAGAAGCCACAGATGGAGGAGAACACTGCTAATAAGATAATATTTTTACTGCTTGTAGTTCAAAGAAAAGACATCATCAATCATATTATAAGACAAAAACAAAGATGATCTAATCAGATATGAAAAACATCAGCCCAAATAATGTTAAATGATAAAAAATGTTACTAGTAACTAGGAGCCTACACATAGGATAGACAACAAATCTTATTTCCAAGTGTACATTGTACCTTGAGAGTTAACTAATGACAGGATGAGATCATCAGGATATAGGACATTTAAAATCTAAGCATCGAGAATATTATTAATTTCAGTTATACATATAACTTATAGATAAATGAAAATACATATATTGCAGTTATATTCTAATATCATTTTTCTTTTTTGTCTGATAGGTGCACATCATCAAAAATGTTAGACCCCTTCTTCAATCAGGGCTATTCGAAGGGCAGTCCATGGATAGGCAGCAATCATGAGCTATGTGTTGCTGGTCCATGATAAACAATTGAGAGTCAGTGTTCAGAAACTTTTACAGTAATTTGACAGAGTAATTATATCTGTTAAATCTAATAATAAATAAGTTTAATTTGTATTTTGATTGTTCTTGTTTTTTATTTAACTTTTCTAATAATTTCCTTCTATTTTAACAAACGCAGAAATGCATGATTGATTGGAAACTAGGAAAAAAAGGCCTTTAACCACAAACCATTTGCAAAACACTGTTCTAGGGCATAGAAAAACATGTAAACTATCCTAACATTTTTTAAAGTTAGTTTAGTCCTGATAGTAAAACCTGACAAATATCTCACAGAAAGAAATATACAGTGGAATATTATGCAGCCATAAAAAGGATGAGATCATGCCATTTGTGACAACATGGATGGACTTAGAGGGTATTATGCTAAATGAAATAAGTCAAACTGAGAGAGACAAATACCATATGATTTCACTCATATGTGGAATCAGAAAAAAAAAATGAATAAACAAAAAGCAGATTCAGACCTATAAATACAGAGAACAAACTGATGGTTGCCAGAGGCAGGGGGTTGGAGGGATAGGCAAAATGGATGAAGGGTGGTGGGAGATACAGGCTTCCAGTTATGGAATGAAACAGTCATGGGAATAAAAGGTGCAGAATAGGGAGTATAGTTAATGATATTGTAATAGCATTTTATGGTGACAATTGGTAGCTACACTTGTGGTGAGCAGAGCATAATATATAAACTTGTCTAATCACTATGTTATACACCTGAAACTAATGTAACATTGTGGATCAATTACACTCAAGTAAAAAAATTTTAAAAAGAAATATACAAATTAATCTCAGTTATAAGTGAAATATTAGCAAATCAATCCAGCCTCAAATTAAAATACTAATATGCCATGACCAAGTAAAATTTTGTTTTTTTCTCTTTATGTTTTGAATTATATAGTTCAATATTACAAAATCCATTAGGATATGTTGTTATACTAATTGTTTAAAAGAAACAACATAGTTATCTTAAGAAATACACAAAAATTATTTTATCAACAAAGCAGGTTATTAAAGAGTAATGAGTACACTTTTTCATAATTATATATCTAAATATATTTACCTTTATGAATGAGCATAAAACATCTGGGACATTACAAATCAAAATGCGTACAGGGGTTATTTTTGTTTTGGTTCACATTTCTTCTCTTTCCCCTCTCCCCAGCTTTATTGAGATATAATTGACATATAACAACGTGTACAGCATGATGATTTGATATACACATATTGTGAAATTATTACCACAATAAGGTGTTCACACATCCATCACTTCACATAGTTACCTTTTCTGTGTGTATGGTGAGAACATATAAGATCTACTCTCTTAGTAACTATCAAGTGTACAACACAGTATGGTTAATTATAGTCACCATATTGTACATTAATCCGCAGAACTTACTCATCTTATAAGTGGAAATTTGTACCTCTTGACCAAAATCTCCCCATTTCCTCTACCCCCAGCCCTTGGAAATTGCCAGTCAACTCTTCTTTCTATGAGTTTGGCTTTTTTAGATTCCATGTGTAAGTGAGATCACATAGTATTTGTTTTTCTCCATTTGCCTTATTTTACATGGCATGATGCCCTCAAAGTTCATCCTTGTCACAAATGGTAGAATTTCTTTATTTTTTATGGCTGAATAATATTCCTGTGTGTGTGTTTATGTGTGTGTGTGTGTGTATCACATCATCCTTATCCACTCATCTGTTGATGTACATTTAGGTTGCTTTCATGTCTTGGCTATTATGAAGAATGCTGCAATAAACATGGGAGTACCTATCTCTTTGAGATACAGATTTCATTTCCTTCAGATATATGCCCATAAGTGGGATTGTGAGATCATATGTAGTTCTATTTTTAATTTTCTGAAGAACCTCCATACTGCTTTCTATAGTGGCTGTATCAATTTACATTCTTACCAACAATGCATAAGTGTTCCCTTTTCTCCACATCGTCACTACATTTGTTATCTCTTGTCTTTTTGATAACAGCCATTCTAAAGATGTGAGATGATACCTCATTACAGTTTTGATTTGCATTTACCTGATGATGAGTGATGTTGGGCACCTTTTTATGTACTTGTTGGCAATTTGTATGTCTTTTTTGGAAAACTATTCAGCTCCCTTGCTCATTTTTAATTGGATTATTATTATTATTATTGCTGTTGAATTGTATGAATTCCTTATATATTTTGGATATTAATCCCTTGTCAGATATATGTTTTGCAAATATTTTCTCCCATTCTACAAGTTGTCTTTTCATTCTGTTGTTGGTTCCCTTTGCGGTGCAGAGCCTTTTAGTTTGATATAGTCTCACTTTTTATTTTTGCTTTTGTTGCTGTGGTTTTGGTATCATATCCAAAAATCGTTGCCAAGACCAATGTCAAAGAGTTTTTCCTTATGTTTTCTTCTAGGAACTTCATAGTTTCAGTTTTTACACTTAAGTATTTAATTCATTTCAAGTTAATTTTTGTGAGTGGTATCAGATAGCAGTCCAATTTCATTTTCTTGCATCTGAATATCCAGTTTTCTCAACACTTTATTGAAGAAACTGTCCTTTCCCCCGGTATATTCATGGCCTCTTGATTGTAAATCAATTGGCCGTATATTCATGGGTTTATTTCTGGGATATCTATTCTGTTCCATCAATCTATGTGTCTATTTTTATGTCCATACCATACTGTTTGATTACTATAATGCATATAATAATATGCTTTGTAACACAGTTTAAAATCTGAAAGTGTGATGCCTTCAGCTTGGTTCTTCTTTCTCAGGATTGGTTTGGCTATTCAGGGTCTTTTGTAGTTTCATACACATTTTAGGGTTGTTTTTTCTATTTCTGTGAAAAAATGCCGTTGGAAATTTGGTAAGAATTGCATCTAGATGACTTTGAATAGTTTGTGTATATTTACAATATTAATTCTTCTGATCCATGAATATGGTATATCTTTCCATTTGTTTGTGTCTTCTTCCGTTTCTACTACAAAGTCTTGTAGTTTTCAGTGTACAGATCTTTCATCTCCTTGGTTAAATTTATGCCTAAGTATTTTATTGTTTTTGATACTATTGTGAATGAGATTGTTTTATTTCTTAATCAGATACTTCATTGATAGTGTATAGAAATGGAACTGATTTTTATATTTTGATTTTGAATCCTGCAACTTTACTAACTTGTTTATTAGTTCTAACAGTTGTTTTGGTGGAGTCTAAGATTTTCTATATATAAGATCATGTAATCTGCAACCAGAGACGATTTTAGTTCTTTCTTTCTGATTTGGATGCCTTTTATTTATTTTTTTCTTGCCTAACTGCTCTGGCTAGAAGATTCAGAAACATTATATACCAAAATGTTTACAGTGGTTGTTTCTGTTTTAATTCACATTTTTGGTGGCTGTTTTCTAAACTTTCTGTAATAAATATAATTTTATGTAATAAGTAAAAAAATAGTTATTATAAGCATATAGCTTTGCATGTGTATGGAATTTAAGTTCCTATAAAACATGTAAAGAATTAATGTTACTCACTTAGAAGCTTATGCACTTCCACCAACTTGTTTTATGTATGTATGTATATATGTATGTATGTATGCATATATGTATGTATGTGTATATGCATTCATTCATTTATTCATTTTTCTCTCATGCTTTCTATTTTTATTCTTTTAGACAGAATTTTGGGAGAAACTCTGAGATTGATTTTTCTGTTCTCAGAGTTACTCTGTCACTATCCACATTTTCTTAGAAAAGAGAAAGTATGAATAAATCCAGATTTAGTTTTTAGGAAAAGAAGTCTTGGATATTAATCTGGTTTTATACATACATTTTCTTCTTTAATATTTCAGGGAGTGAGACTGAGGTAGGATGGGAGATAGAGGCCTACTTGGGTTTTAAGGGCTCTGTTACAAATTCCTGAGGTACAGCCACTTTTTTGCCATTGGAGTCTTTGAAACACTCTACTATCATTATAATAAATCTCAATTTTCACTTGTTACTTCTTAATTAAAAAGGTCAAGTGAAAGTTTCTTGCACCAATTATCTTGTTCCATAGCCTCATGCTTTGTTTTAAATAAGCCTTTTCTTTTAGAATGGTTTTAGATTTACAGAACAGGGGCAAAAAAGATCAGAGAGTTCTCATATAATGAGCACCCAGTTTCCTCTTTTGTTAATAACTTACATTACTATGGAACATTTGTAACACATAATGAGCTATTACTGATACATTATTACTAACTGAAACCCATATTCCAGTGAAATTTCCTTAGTTTTTACCTAATATTTTTCTTCTGTTCTAGATTCCATCTAGGATACCACATTACATTTAGTCATCTTGTCTCCTTATGCTCCTCAAGGCTGACGGTTTCTCAGAGTTTCCTTGTCCTTGATAGTTTTGAGGAGTACTGGCCAGTTGTTTTATAGAATGTCCCTGAAGTTGGGATTGTCTAATGTTTTCCTCCTAGTTAGACTGGGGGTTTGGAATTTTGGGAAGACCACATTAAACTGCCATTCTCACAACAATATATCAAAGGTACATACTGTCAACATAACTTAGCACTGATGATGACACCAGCTTGTTTTAGAAATAATTTGCTCAATGGCTCATTTGGGTTTCATTTTCAGGAATGCACAGTTTGCAGTTGACAAAAAAGGGGAAAAAACACTTTAGTATCTCTCAAACTACTGTTTTCAATGTATTCACATAATAAGGACTAACTTTTGTTCTCTGAAAATCATCAAGTCTTTTTACTTCCCTAAATAAATAAGTAGCCCTGCTTATTTTCCAGGTAAAGGGGTCTAGCATGGCCAGTCTTCTTCCTTTGAAATTTTCTTTCCCCTACCAGCTCACTGGTCACTCACTGGTGATATCTCAACAAACATAAAAGGGGGATCTTTGCTATTAAAGGGCCTACATACATCCATTTGTACATATATATAATAAATATCAGACTGCAACAAAAAGAATAAACAGTAAGAGGAGAGAGGGTGTACTAATTAATCTTCATGTATTCTTGTATCTAGATCTACTCTCTTCCATTTTCTCCTTGACTCCTGCAGTCTCCTATTTTCCACTGGTCATGGAAAGCTAACTCCCCTGCTCTTTAGGGATATATCATTGAGTCCCTATATGGCTGGCCAAGGAAGCAGAGCCCATGCCCTGTAGTGGGTGGCACTTCATCTAAGTATAAAAATGAGTGGAGATGAGGAACTGCTGGGACATTTACATCTGATTACTATCAGCTCTAGGGGGTCAACAAATTTGGCAGTGGTGTGGCATGGTCCAGGAGATAGGTGGCATCTCCAGAATAAAGGAAATAAGGGCATCTGAGGAGACATAGGTTTATGTTCAATATAGAAGGCTCTTTACAGAGGTGCCATTTAAGTTGAAGTCTCACTGAATTGAGAGAGCAAGTCATTCAAATAACTGAGTGAAGAGTATTTCAGGCTGAGGAAACCATAAGTGTGAAAGAAAGTTTGAGGAAAAATAAGAAACTTAGTGTAGTTGAGTGAAGTGACTGAGGGGGTAGTGACAGGAGATAAGGTTGAAGAAAGCAGCACAGAACCTCTTAGACTATTTTAGAGACTTAAAAAAAATTATGGCTGAGGGGGCACCTGGGTGGCTCAGTCATTTGAGCATCTGACTCTTGATTTCGGCTCAGGGTCATAAGATTGAGCCCCACGTCGGGCTCTGCACTCAGTGCAGAGTCCACTTGTCCCTCTCCCTCTGCTCCTCCCTTCACTCTCTCTCTTTCTCTCTATCTCTCTCAAATAAATAAATGGATAAAATCTTTCCAAAAAATATGGGTGAGATGGGAAGCATTTCAAAAGTTTCAAATTTGCCATTTGAGAGTGATAAACTCTGATTTGAATTTTAAAGGGATGACAGATAGCTGTGTGGAAAATAGACTGTCAAAGACAGATATGGAAATCGAGAGACCTAAGTCACTCCTAGAATAGATGAGTCATGATGGAGAATTGCACCAGGGTTACAAGTGGTTGGAGGTCCTGAGTGGGTCAGATTTGGAAAATATGTTAAAGGTGGAGCTTATAGGATTTGCTGGTAGATTGGAGAGAAATTGTGAAGTTGAGAATGGCTATGATTTTGACTTGAACAACTGGAAAAATGGAGTTGATATTTACTGGAATGGGGAAGACTGTGGGAAGGATTTGGGTCAGAAATGAGAGTTCTGTTTTGGACATGTTAAGTTGAGATGCATTTAACATATCAAATAGACTTGGAGAATATGCAGCTGAATATCTGAATTGGGAGTTGAATGGAGAGGTTAGGGATGAAGATAAAATGGGATTTGTTGCTGTATGTGGCATCTAAAGCCAACTGGATTGGATAAGATGTACATAGATGAGTGTACAAGTGTACATAGGTGAGCCCTAAGCCATGGGCACTGAAACATTGTGAGAATGGAAACGGGGCCAGATCCATGGGCACACAACCTGTGTAGTCACACAGGACATTATGCTTAAAAGGGCCCTGTGCTTGGTTTAAAGTTCTGTCTCACTGTCTTGAAATTCTTAATTAATTTTTAAACAAGGGCCCAGCATTTCCATTTTGTATTGCACCCTGCAAGTTATGCAACAGGTCCTGGTTGGGAACATGAGGATTCGGCAAGGTCAAAAGCCAATGAAGTAGACTGAAAACCAAGCAAGCATGTCAGTGGTTTCATAAAAGCCACATAAAGAAGTTGTATGGAGATGAACACAGTGATCAACAGTCTCAAAAGATGCTGCAAGATCAAGTTATTTTGGGCCTGAACAGGGATCACTGGATTTCACACCTTGGGTGTGATTGTTGCTCAGGTTGAACGGCGTTGTAGAAAGAAAAAGAGAAGAGAGTAAGAGCAAATGCTGTGCAACAACTCTGGCGAGCACCTTCCCTGTGAGTGGGAAAGCTTCAAACCGAACAGGAGCCTAGATAGATATGGGGTCAAGTCAAGGCTTTTCTAAAATGGAGATATGGCATATATTTTCTCTCGGAGATGACCCACTAAAGAAGGGGAGAAGTGATGAGGCAGGAGTGGAAATAATTACAGGAGCAAAGTCCTTGAGGAGGAGAGGGGAATGGGATCTGTTGCAAAGTGGAGGGTTTGTCCTAGGAGCAGATGGAAGGCGAACTGATGCATTTTGGACAAAAATCCATTCTGATTGTTTCTGTATAAGACTCAACGTCTTCAGCTGAGGGTAGAAAGCAGAGAGGGGATGCAGAGATTTGGGGAAAGAAGAGAGTGTGAAATCATCCTCTGTGAAGGGGCTGGAACTGACGGGCAGCACCAAGGCCTCTAAAGGGCTATGTGAAAATACAAACTGATGGTACGGTATGATAAACTGTTGATGTTGGCTATCTCTGGTGATTTTTTTGTTGTTGCAGTTTTCTGATTCCCTAATAGGCATATATTATTTCCATAATTAGCCTTTTAAAGCTGTATGGAAGGGTGAAAAGCAGGACATACAATATATAAGACAGGTGCTTATGATTTATGAGAAGTGAGTGGGGAATCACAAAAAGCATGGAGACATCATTCTGGAAAAGCACTTGTCTCAGAAAGCACTGTCCATGCAACAGATGAAGAGCAGTCCAATTTTCTGTGGAAACGAGGAACAAGACAAAATATCTTTTCCCCCTTTTCAGGCCTTAGGATTTACTCTGTTTCTAGGCCAGAGTCACCTCTTGTGTTTCCTTTAATAAACATCACTCACTCAGTGGAATGCTGAGTGAGGCTCCATCAGGGATGAGCCAAATACCTCTGACATCAGAAATATTTTAAAGTTTGCTTGTTAAAACAGTTAAAAGTAAGTGTCTCTTAGAAGTTGAGGTCCTTGATGTCTGCTTTCAGAGCATCCTTATTCACTCAGTACTTGTCTTGTTAACAGCTTTGACTGCTATATTTTAAAATTTCAAATCAAGATCATTGTTCCAAAAAGGCATTTCAGAGATAATACATTGTTAGGAAGAGATTACTACTAATTCCAAAACATTTTCACCCTGTTAGACCTTGTATTATTGGCTCATATGTGTTTTTATTTTGACCCATGATAGATGGGATGGTGAGTAGGGAATTCAGGACAATATTTTAAACTAAGTTCCTCTGAGCAATTTACCCTCATCTTTCTGTTGAAATCTTTATTGGGATCATAAATCTCAGTTCTCAGAACAAGATGTGAGAATTAGATCCTGTGATTGCTAAAACACCCCATGGAGCTCAGCTGTGTGGGCGCAGAGGCGGTGACTCTGCATGGGATTGTGAGGTAGGGTGTGTGTTTGGAACCCTGAGGGTGGTGAGTTGAAGACTGCAGAGCCAAGGGCAGCTGTGGAAGCCAAGTCCAGAGCCTAACATCAGGGAAAGGGGGGGGTGAGTATTTCTCTTGTGGCAGAAATAATATTTAACTTAACAATATGCATTTGGATTATGTCACTCTTACTTCATGAAATGTACAAACTCGTTGATGAGTTTCTTTTATCATTATGTTCCTTCATAATGAATTTCTTACATAAGAAACCTGTTTGATAAATTTTTCTATTATTTGTATTCATACATGAAAGTAAATTCTTTTTTTTAAAAGCAAATTCTTAAAAGGATAGCACAGTTACTTAATATTAGTTTATATATACTGTTATTGAGAACAAAGACAAATTGACGAAGAGTACTGTCTGAGCACTGGGTCTAATTTGAAATATGTAACTTCAAAACATGGGTTATTTTAATGGAGCTAACTACAAATCAATTGAAAGGAATTATTTGCAGCCAGGCATTTCTTTTCCTGAAGAAATGTCTATGACTTCCTACATTAGATGGGCTGAAATGTGAAGTAAGAGTTGTGGGTGAAAAGCTCAGGATATGCTCAGAAGCAGATTTTTAGGATCTTATCAGGAAAGGTTCAAAGAACAGCGTGATCAGTAACTGGAAGTTGATGAGCTAAAGATAGGGAATTTTCCTGAAAGAACCTGAATCCTCATTGCCTGGAAGTGTTGGCAGTCAGGCAAGCTTAAATTGGTGGCTTTGAGAAAATCAGGAAGTCTCATTTATCAACATTGGTTCAATGAAGATCACACCCACATTATAAGTTGGTGGGATTTAAATAACAAAATATCACACACACATCCTGGATGTAACACAAGTTCAAGACATTGCAGTTTATGATCAGGTTCCTGAGAGATGCCCATTTATGGCAAAAGGGTCATCAAAGTTAGCCCTTTAGAATTAGAAGACAACCCCAAATGCAGGGACAAGATGGGGGTCCAAATACCTGCAGCATGTGTGGATCTGTCCTCTCTCTTTTTTTTCGGGGGTAAAACTGAAATTTTTTTATGATTGAAGGACCTTGTCTCCATACCTGCATTCCTAGGTGTTTTGGGACTCCTGCAGATTTTTTCCAACACCTATAAAGTAAAAGACCATAGTTACCTCTTCTTTCTCACAGCTAGCACAGAGGACTAACCTTGGGCTTTTTTTTAGTGGGGGGTGGTGGTGGTCCTCATGTGAGGATGAGACTATGAAAATCATGGAAGACTGCCAGTTTGGGTGGAGGGTAACTGCAGGCCCTGCATGGCTGGTCAGGGAGTCCATCACTGGCTCAACTCCAGCCATCCAGGAGTCTGGTGGTTAAGGAGGATTACAGGGTGATCTGATAGAGAATTGTACAAGGGGAGGATCCAGTCAATTTCTTCCAGACTCATTACAGTCCCCTAAAGCATTAATGACCTTTTTCTTAAAACTTATACAGGGAAAATTTTAGTTCATTGACCTTACAAATAATTACGGTTCTTTTGGAAAGTTTTGTTCATGGAAACTGGGTAGCACTTCCAAACACTTTAATGATGTTTATTATCTTAATAGCACCTGTCCTTTACCCTGCCTGCATACTCCAAAAAAAAAAAAAAAAAGTTAACTAAAAGAGAGAATGATTCATTTTATATCCTGATGTTTTCTTATGACCACAGCTGTGGCCACTTCAGTGTCCAGCAAAGTATTTCTTTGGCGAATGATTTTGGGAGGGGTGGAAAGTGAAATGGAAGCAGTCTCTGGAAAATCTTTTAACACTGGGGCGTATTCTCTCCCTATTTGACTCCAAGGAATTCCCAGTCATGGAATCTGGCCTATCATAAAGACCTCTTCTGTACTTGATTCAACTTAATAAATTATGTCAACCAGCTGTGGTGAATGATGTCTGTTCTCCACACTACAGAACAATAGCCTTCCTAGTTAAACCTCTGGAAAGGGCAGGAATCTATCAGTTCCAGTTCCCTCCTGCTGGGCAGTCTTCTATGTCAGCTGGCTGGATCCTCTTGCTCATAGCTCCTCCCCTAGAACAAATTCTTCTTTTCTCCTGACCCCTAGGACACCCTGACATACATTCCTCCTCTAACTGCCTTTGTTGGCTTCAATTCTGAAATAACATCGCTTTAAGATACAGGAAAGTGACACTTGTCATCAAAAAGGCAAATCCTCAGTGAGAATAACTTGCCTTAAAAAAATCATGCCTAAATCAGCCAGATTTAGAAAATGCAGAAACTCTTCCAAGGCCCTTTTTAAAGGGAGGCTTTAGAAAGTAAATTTGTCCCATGAAATAAATGGTAACTGGTGCATGAAATGGTATGAGGATGAGAAGTATTTCCTTTACTTGTATCAACAACAGTTTGAGTGCCTGTTCTCCCCAACATATCACAAATTGTCAAATTTTGGTGCACTGTCACAGCATATTTGAATCTTTCCTAAATAATCATACTGTTTCCGAAGGCAGCTCTTTCTAAACCAAATCTCTCCTGGAGTCTGTCTCCACACAAAGGTTCTCTTACCAATTTTCTTCTTCTGATAACTTGGTGCTTATTCTTGCTCCCTGCTAAGCACACCCACCATTATCTCCAACCTTGTTCTTTACAACCACTCAATCATAGTCATTAGAGTTTTACTTCATTTCGTGTCTACCATTTTGTTTCTCTTCTCACTGCCACCATCCTGGCTCAGATATACACGTGGTCCCTGCTGTGCATGGTAATGAATGACCATAAAAATGACTGCATGAACAAAAACTGTGCAGAGCAACCTTACTAATCAAAGGAGGGGGGGGATTACAATTATTCTGGGACCTTTTTTTTGGCAACACATTAAAAATCTTTTGCTGTAGGTTATAAACATATAGGGAAATTTAAGAGTAGCAAAACCAATATTTATTTAGAACACTGTAATTTATTCATTTATGTTTTTAGTGCACTGTAACTTAAAACATTAGAAATAGCAGGAGGAGGAGGAGGACCAGGAGACCTGAATTTCGTCTGGTCCCAGGAATTCAGCTGGATAGGGATCAAACCATTCTGAACACCTACGAACTCAACAGGAGATCAAAGAAAATAATAGCAACAACTCTCTGAACAGAAAAGCAACCACTTTCTGGAAGGTAGGACGTGCGGAGAAGTGAATCCGAAGCGATATTCAGGAGGATAGACAGTGGGCGAGGGGGCCTCTGTCGGCCGTTTCTGGCAAGTGATAAAGCCGTGGAGCACAAAATCGGAACTTTTAGAAGCTGGTTCCGCTGAGGGACGTCACTCCAGTGGCTAAGCGGGGGGTGGAACCCTCGCGGGACAGTGTGGTCTCAGGACCCTCAGGGTCACAGAAAGACTGGAGGAGCCTGAGTGTGGCAGAGCTCCTGGATATTGGACCGGGGAAGCCAGCTGCAGAGACGGAGCTGAGGAGTGGGCTCTCAGCTCAGGGTTGCCATAAACCGTGATCTGCAGCACAGTCGGGCCACTGCTCCTCCAGCAGGGACCCAACAAGCGGCAGATCCGGGGAGACTCCCCTTCCTCCCCTGGGAGGAGCTGCCCAGGAATGCACCGCAGGGATCTGCTGGGTTTGGAGACTCCACATGGGGTCGTGTGCCAGAGATAGAAGCGCTCGAGAAACGCTCGGTCACAGGCCGGGTGAGCATGGAGTGCGGCCAGAGACCGGGAGATGGGAGTGACTGCTTTTCTCCGGGGGTGCACTGAGGACTGGGGCCTGAGCTCCCATCTCCTCCAGGGCGGAGATTGGGAGGCCGCCATTTTCACTCTCATCCTCCAAAGCTGGATGGAAAGCTTGCAGGGGAAAAAAGCTCCTGAGAGCAAACCCAAGCAGATTACTTAGCCCAGACCAGCAAGGGCAGGGCAATTCCGCCTCCAACAAAGACATTTGGGAAGCATGCAACAGGCCCCTCCCCCAGAAGATCAGCGAGAAGAGCCAGCCAAGACCAAGTTTACCATCAATGAGAATGGCAGAACTCCAGTGCTAGGGGAACACTGCGCATAGAATCCATGGTTTTTTCCCCATGATTCTTTAGTCTATCAAAGTTAATTTGTTTAATTTTTTTCTTTTTTTTTTTGAATTTCTCTTTTTCCTTTTTTCAACCAACATCTTATCAATCCATTTTTAAAAAAATCTTTTTTGTTTTTCATTTTTAGAGTCATATGCTATCCCTTCATAGTAGCTAACCTTATTTTTGGTATATATATATAAGTTTTCTCTTTAAAATTTTGGAATACAGTTTCTTCTAACAGATCAAAATATTCCCTAAATCTCTAGTGTATGGCTTTGTTCTAGTCTCCTGCCTGATCAAATTCTCTCTCTCTCTTTTTTTAAAATCTCCTTCTTTCTTTTTTCAACCAACTTCTTACCTTATCAATTCCTTTTATAAAATCTTTTATAATTTTCATCTTTACAGTCATAGTCCATCCCTTCATCATATTTACCCTTATTTTTGTACATATATAAGTTTTTCTTTCTTTAAAAATTTGGGAGGCACTTTCTTCTAACAGACCAAAATATGCCCCAAATCTAGTGTGTGGCACTGATCTGCGCACCAGCCTGGTCATATTTGATCATATTCTGTTTGTTTGTTTGTTTTATCTTTTTCTTTTTTCTTTCTTTCCCTTTCTTTTCCCCTGGTTTCAGGTCTCTTCTGATTTGTTTAGTGTATATTTTTCTAGGGTTGTTGTTACCCTGTTAACATTTTGTTCTCTCATTCATCTGTTCTCCTCTGGACAAAATGACAAGATGGAAAAAATCACCTCAACAAAAAGAACAAGAGGTAGTACCGTCTGCCAGGGACCTAATCAATACGGACATTAGTAAGATATCAGAACTAGAGTTCAGAATGATGATTTTAAAGATACTAGCTGGGCTTGAAAAAAGCATGGAAGATATTAGAGAAACCCTTTCTGGAAAAATAAAACAACTAAAATTGAACCAAGTCGAAATGAAAAAGGCTATTAATGAGGTGCAATCACAAATGGAGGCTCTAACTGCTAGGATAAATGAGGCAGAAGAGAGAATTAGTGATATAGAAGACCAAATGATGGAAAAGAAAGAAGCTGAGAAAAAGAGAGATAAACAACTACTGGATCACGAGGGCAGAATTTGAGAGATAAGTGATACCATAAGACAAAACAATACTAGAATAATTGGGATCCCAGAAGAAGAAGAAAGAGAGAGAGGGGCAGAAGGTATATTGGAGCAAATTATAGCAGAGAACTTCCCTAATTTGGGGAAGGAAACAGGCATCAAAATCCAGGAGGCACAGAGAACCCCTCTCAAAATCAATAAAAATAGGTCAACACCCCGACATCCAATAGTAAAACTTACGAGTCTCAGAGACAAAGAGAAAATCCTGAAAGCAGCTCGGGAGAAGAGATTTGTAATCTACAATGGTAGAAACATTAGATTGGCAACAGACCTATCCACAGAGACTTGGCAGGCCAGAAAGGACTGGCAGGATCTATTCAGAGCACTGAATGAGAAAAATATGCAGCCAAGAATACTATATCCAGCTAGGCTGTCATTGAAAATAGAAGGAGAGAGAAAAAGCTTCCAGGACAAACAAAAACTAAAGGAAGTTGCAAACACAAAACCAGCCCTACAAGAAATATTGAAAGAGGTCCTCTAAGCAAAGAGAGAGCCTAAAAGCAACATCGACCAGAAAGGAACACAGACAATATACGGTAACAGTCACCTTACAGGCAATACAATGGCACTAAATTCCTATCTTTCAATAGTTACCCTGAATGTAAATGGGCTAAATGCCCCAAACAAAAGACACAGGCTATCAGATTGGATTAAAAAACAAGACCCATTGATATGCTGTCTGCAAGAGACTCCTTTTAGACCTAAAGACACCCCCAGATTGAAAGTGAGGGGGTGGAAAACCATGTACCATGCTAATGGACACCAAAAGAAAGCTGGGGTGGCAATCCTTATATCAGACAAATTAGATTTTAAACCAAAGACTATAATAAGAGACGAGGAAGGACACTATATCATACTTAAAGGGTCTATCCAAAAAGAAGATCTAACAATTGTAAATATCTATGCCCCTAACATGGGAGCAGCCAATTACATAAGCCAAATAAGTATGCAAAGAAACACATCAACAACAATACAATAATAGCGGGGGACTTTAACACCCACCTCACTGAAATGGACAGATCATCTAAGCAAAAGATCAACAAGGAAATAAAGACTTTAAATGACACACTGAACCAAATGGACTTCACAGATATATTCAAAACATTCCATCCCAAAGCAACAGAATACACATTCTTCTCCAGTGCCTATGGAACATTCTCCAGAATAGATCACAGATCTCATCCTCAAGCCACAGATCACATCCTAGGTCACAAATCAGGTCTCTACTGGTATGAAAAGACTGGGATCATTCCCTGCATATTTTCAGACCACAGTGCTTTGAAACTAGAACTCAATTACAAGAGGAAAGTTGGAAACAACTCAAATACATGGAGGCTAAAGAGCATCCTACTAAAGAATGAATGGGTCAACTAGGAAATTAAAGAAGAATTTTAAAAAATCAGGGAAACAAATGAAAATGAAAATAGAACTGTTCAAAATGTTTGGGATGCAGCAAAGGCAGTCCTAAGAGGAAAGTATATAGCAATACAAGCCTTTCTCAAGAAATAAGAAAGGTCTCAAATACACAACCTAACCCTACACCTAAAGGAGCTGGGGAAAGAACAGCAAATAAAGCCTAAACTCAGCAGAAGAAGAGAAATAATAAAGTTCAGAGCAGAAATCAATGAAATAGAAACCAAAAAAAAAAAAAAAAAAAACACAAAACAACAACAACAACAAAAAACCCAAAAAACAAACAGTAGAACAGATCAATGAAACTAGGAGCTGGTTCTTTGAAAGAATTAACAAGATTGATAAACCCCTGGTCAGACTTATCAAAAAGAAAAGAGAAATGACCCAAATAAAATCATGAATGAAAGAGGAGAGATCACAACCAACACCAAAGAAATACAAACAATTATAAGAACATATTATGAGCAACTCTATGCCAGCAAATTAGATAATGTGGAAGAAATGGATGCATTCCTAGAGATGTATCAACTACCAAAACTGAACCAGGAAGAAATAGAAAACCTGAACAGACCTATAACCACTAAGGAAATTGAAGCAGTCATCAAAAATCTCCCAAAAAAACAAAAGCCCAGGGCCAGATGGCTTCCCAGGGGAATTCTACCAAACATTTCAAGAAGAATTAATACCTATTCTTCTGAAACTGTTCCAAAAAATAGAAATGGAAGGAAAACTTCCAAACTCATTTTATGAGGCCACCATTACCTTGATCCCCAAATCAGAC
Organism: Mirounga leonina; assembly: GCF_011800145.1. Classification (NCBI taxonomy): domain Eukaryota; kingdom Metazoa; phylum Chordata; class Mammalia; order Carnivora; family Phocidae; genus Mirounga; species Mirounga leonina. The sequence continues at coordinate 465,205 of NW_023270451.1, read as the reverse complement.
AAAGACCCCATCAAAAAGGAGAATGACAGACCAATATCCTTGATGAACATGGATGCAAAATACTAGCCAATAGGATCCAACAGTACATTAAAAGGATTATTCACCACGACTAAGTAGGATTTATCTCTGTGCTGCAAGATTGGTTCAACATCCACAAATCAATCAATATGATACAATACATTAATAAAAGAAAGAACAAGAACCATATGATCCTCTCAATAGATGCAGAAGAAGTATTTGACAAAGTACAGCATCCTTTCTTGGTCAAAACTCTTCAGGGTATAGGGATAGAGGGTACATACCTCAATATCATAAAAGCCATCTATGAAAAACCTACAGCGAGTATCATTCTCAATGGGGAAAAAATGAGAGCTTTCCCCCTAAGGTCAGGAACACGGCAGGGATGTCCACTATCACCACTGCTATTCAACATAGTATTGGAAGTCCTAGCCACAGCAATCAGACAACAAAAAGAAATAAAAGGCATCTGAATCAGCAAAGAAGTCAAACTCTCACTCTTTGCAGATGATATGATACTTTATGTGGAAAACCCCAAAGACTCCACCCCAAAACTGCTAGAACTCATACAGGAATTCAGTAAAGTGGCAGGATATAAAATCAATGCACAGAAGTCAGTGGCATTCCTATACACCAACAACAAGACAGAAGAAAGAGAAATTAAGGAGTCGATCCCATTTACAATTGCACCCAAAACCATAAGATACCTAGGAATAAATCTAACCAAAGAGGCAAAGAACCTGTACTCTGAAAACTATAAAATACTCATGAAAGAAATTGAGGAAGACACAAAGAAATGGAAAAATGTTCCATGCTCATGGATTGGAAGAACAAATATTGTGAAGATGTCAATGCTACCCAGAGCAATCTCCACATTTAATGCAATCCCTATCAAAATACCATCCACTTTTTTCAAAGAAATGGAGCAAATAATCCTAAAATTTGTATGGAACCAGAAAAGACCCCAAATAGCCTGCGGAATGTTGAAAAAGAAAAGCAACGCTGGCAGCATCACAATTCCGGACTTCCAGCTCTATTACAAAGCTGTCGTCATCAAGACAGTATGGTACTGACACAAAAACAGACACATAGATCAATGGAACAGAATAGAGAGCCCAGAAATGGACCCTCAACTCTATGGTCAACTCATCTTTGACAAAGCAGGAAAGAATGTCCAATGGAACAAAGACAGTCTCTTCAACAAATGGTGTTGGGAAAATTGGACAGCCACATGCAGAAGATTGAAACTGGACCATCTCCTTACACCACACACAATAATAGACTCCAAATGGTGGAAAGACCTGAATATGAGACAGGAATCCATCAAAATCCTTGAGGAGAACACAGACAGCAAACTCTTTGACCTCAAACCACAGCAACTTCTTCCTAGAACCATTGCCAAAGGCAAAGGAAGCAAGGACAAAAATGAACCATTGGGACTTCATCAAGATAAAAAGCTTTTGTATGGCAAAAGAAACAGTCAACAAAACCAAAAGACAACCGACAAAATGGGAGAAGATAATTACAAATGACATATCAGATAAAGGGGTAGTATCCAAAATCTATAAAGAACTGATCAAACTCAACACCAAAAGAACAAATGATCCAATCAAGAAATGGGCAGAAGACATGAACAGACATTTTTCCAAAGAAGACATCCAAATGGCCAACAGACACATGAAAAAGTGCTCAACATTGCTCGGCATCAGGGAAATCCAAATCAAAACCTCAATGAGATAGCACCTCACACCAGTCAGAATGGCTAAAATTAACAAGTCAGGAAACAACAGATGTTGGCGGGGATGCAGAGAAAGGGAACCCTCCTACAGTGTTGGTGGGAGTGCAGCCACTCTGGAAAACAGTATGGAGGTTCCTCAGAAAGTTGAAACTAGAGCTACCATACAACCCAGCCATTGCACTACTGGGTATTTACCCCAAAGAAACAAATGTAGGGATCCGAAGGGGTACATACACCCCGATGTTTATAGCAGCAATGTCCACAACGGGCAAACTATGGAAAGAGCCAAGATGTCAATTGACAGATGAATGGCTAAATAAGATGTGGTATATATACTCAATGGAATATTATGCAGCCATCAAAAGGAATGAGATCTTGCCATTTGTAACGATGTGGATGGAACTGGAGGGTATTATGCTGAGGAAAATAAGTCAATCAGAGAAAGACATGTATCATATGATCTTACTGATATGAGGAATTCTTAATCTCAGGAAACAAACTGAGGTTTGTTGGAGTGGTGGGGGGTGGGAGGGATAGGGTGGCTGGGTGATAGACCCTGGGGAGGGTATGTGCTATGGTGAGCGCTGTGAATTGTGTAAGACTGTTGAATCACAGACCTGTACCTCTGAAACAAATAATACATTATGTTAAAAAAAAGAAGATAGCAGAAAGGGAAAAATGAAGGGGGGAATCAGAGGGGGAGATGAAGCATGAGAGACTATGGACTCTGAGAAACAAACTGAGGCTTCTAAAGGGGAGGGGTGTGGGGGGATGGGTTAGCCTGGTAGTGGGTATTAAAGAAGGCATGTACTGCACGGAGCATTGGGCATTATACGCAAACAATGAATCGTGGAACAGTACATCAAAAACAAATGATGTAATGTATGGTGATTAACAAACTTAAAAAAAAAAAAAAGAAATACTTAGCAATAAAGTGTTTTTTTTCCTGTGTAGAAATCTTACTGAGTAGTATAAACAGTGCTTACCCCATTGTTCTCACTGTATTGCATACAGTATTGAGTGAGCATCATCATTAAGCCTTCGTGAGCTCTCATACTCCTTTCTAAATTTAGATTGGCTTTCAAACTTTCAGCTTCAGGAAATACCTCTGGAGTTTCTTCAAAGCAAGTTTTTTTGTATTTTGTTCTTCTTTTTCCCAGTATGCTTTCTTCTGGGACATCTTCATCCTCATTGTGTCACTAAGTTTGCCTTTACTGAGTTCTTCTGGTTGCACATATGGGAGTCTCTCAAACAGTGGCAGTGTCAAAATTCCCACAGACAGTGATTTCTTCCATATCTCCATTTATGTTCAATTTGAATTTCACTTGCAGTTTTATCAATTGCCTCTTTGTTGCACTTCCTGTCTTAGCCAATTTCCTTTTTTGGGTATCCATTTTTTTCAAACATTATATAGGTTTATCCCTGGAAGACAAGGAGGCAACACAACAGCATGCTTTGCTATCTGTGTGAATATAATAATTATTATTATATATTAATAAATATGTGGTGGCCAATCATGGATAGACTCTGCAAGAAATGATGTGTTTGGTCATGATCATGATATGCATTTATTAATATGTAGTGATTTTTGTATTGACAATATAGCAGAGAAATTTCTACTTTATGCAATTACTCAGAGTGGTAACTGGAATCTGAACTGTGATATTGGGAGACTGGTATCATTTAACTAAACTGGTAACTGAAGTCTGCCTATTTGGAACTGTGCAAAACAATATGGCCTGATTATTATTAGAAAAATTTTCTGCCTTCTCTTTTTATCTTTAGTGTTTCTGATCCACCTGCCATTCTCTAGTCCAGAGTTTCCTCCAGGATAACTATTGCCTTATTCATCATATGGCCACTCAAGGACCTCACAGACTCTTAATTGTAGTTTTTACCCTGACATAGGTGTTATAACCATCTCCCTGGTTGGCTTAAGCACCTGTACTTACATTCTGAGATTGCATAGCTCTTAAACCCCCAGGGATAAGAGGTGCTCCTGAATCCTGCTGCGGGATTAAAGAACTGAGGCTGCTTTGTTGCTGTTCATGATGACTTCTGTAGGAAGTGATTTAAAGGCCTCTGGTCCTTTGATAAACCTGGATTTTCTGCGCATCTTGTCTGAGTGATATCCCCAGTAAGCTGGATCTGAAGAGCTGTCTCTTTGGTTTTTGGGCCTTCTGCACAAGACTTGTTCTCCAAATATCCACAAGACTGTGAGAGTGACTGCTGAGCTCCCATGTGATAAACACATGGTTAGACTTTTCAAACTTGTTGCTTTGTAGTCAATAGCAACAGAGGCACTCCTGCCTGATGTCCTATCTGCCATCTCCCAAATCAGTCTGGGAAGAGTAATTTTGCCTGAGTTATTTTTGCTCCAGGGTACTTTTTTTTTTAAGATTTTATTTATTTATTTGAGAGAGAGAGACACAGTGAGAGAGGGAACATGAGCAGGGAGAGTGGGAGAGGGAGAAGCAGGCCTCCCGCGGAGCAGGGAGCCCGATGCGGGGCTCGATCCCAGGACCCTGGGATCATGACCTGAGCCGAAGGCAGACACTTAACCGGCTGAGCCACCCAGGTGCCCCGCTCCAGGGTACTTTTATGACTGCTATAGTGAGATACCAGTAACTCCTTCTTTATGGTCTCTTTTTTGGTTCCTGGGAAATAGGACGATATCCCTGAATTTTCCTTTGTATATACCATAAAACATCCTCTGAGAATGAGAGATGAATAGGAAGAAGCTTTCTGTCTTCTTATTCTGAACCCCCAAAGAAATACTTGTAGAGTCAAGCTGGGCAGAACTTTGTGACTATTTCAGCCAATAGAGTATAATGGAAGTGATGCCATATGTCTTCTGAGGCGAGATAATAAGAATGTCTTAAACTTGTGCCTTGCCTTCTTATGATGGGTATTCTTAAAACCCAGTTGCTATGTATGTTGTGAGGAAGCCCAAATTAGCCCACATGCAGAGGCCATGCATAGGTAATTTGTCCAGTAGCCCAGCCAATAAGCAACATCAACCGCCAGATGTTTGTGTGAAGATGTATCCAGATGATAAGCTGTTAACTTATCCCAATCTTGGAGTCTTCCCAGCTAATGCCCCAGACATGGTGTAGCAAACATAAGCAGTCTTCCCTGTGCCTGGACTAAATTACTGACTGACAAAAATCTGTGAATACAATCGTTATTTTATTTTATTTTATTTTTTTTTGCGAGAGAGAATGAGAGAGAGCACAAGAGGGAGGCGGGTCAGAGGGAGAAGCAGACTCCCTGCCGAGCAGGGAGCCTGATGCGGGACTCGATCCCGGGACTCCAGGATCATGACCTGAGCCGAAGGCAGTCGCTTAACCAACTGAGCCACCCAGGCGCCCACAATCGTTATTTTTAATACAATTATATGCCATTAAGTTTGGGGTGGTTTGCTGAGCTCCCACGTGATAAACACATGGTTTGCAATAGTAACTGGAACAGAAATGCTTGACTCTGTACAACACTTAAAATCATCTGAGTGGTGAGATAAGTGAATTTGTCTTTTCTTATCTCTACTTTCTAACATTTCCACAATGTACATGGGTAGTGGGTGTGGTCAATAGGAACATAATGAAGTAACTGATTAAATGTGGATGGGAGAGGGAGGGGTCTGGGATGCTGCCCAGATTTCATGTCCTTGGATGCTAGCAAGAAGAGGCTGTTGTGTATTAATTGTTTCCCTTATCTCATCCATATAAAGGACACTGGTAGGACATTACTTCTTGTTAAAGAACTTCTTTAGAAATAGTCCCAAAATTGTAATAAAATGTGATGTGATAATTTTCCACCCTTACCAAATACTCCCAAGAAGTAGCAGTCTCCTTATCCCTTGTAGCAAAATGGTTAATCAGAGGAGAGGCCCATCCAAATTCTATATACCCACCCAGTGGTCCAACAATGGACCACCTGTCTTTTTTTTTTTTTAAGATTTTATTTATTTATTTATTTGAGAGAGAGAGAGAGAAACAGCATGAGAGGGGATAGGGTCAGAGGGAGAAGCAGGCTCCCTGCTGAGCCGGGAGCCTGATGTGGGACTCGATCCCAGGACTCTGGGATCATGACCGGAGCTGAAGGCAGTCGCTTAACCAACTGAGCCACCCAGGCGCCCTGGACCACCTTTCATTTTCCCCATCTCCTGATTTTGTGGTGGAATTGATATACATGAAGATTTAGGATTTTTGTGACAAAAATCAAATGATAATTGTGGCCCTCAGAAGGATACAAAGCCATCTGAATAACAAGTAAGGATTAATTTGACTATTAGTTACCAAAGTCAAAACATTAGCATCAGGGAATAATCCAACTGCTGGCATAAGTGTATGTGCCAAGAGTTGCTTGTTTCAACTAATGGAATTCAGTAAATCATTGCCACTAGAGGGCTAGATGGTTCTAAGTACTTCATTTATCCTTAGTAAGTGAATATAACTTACTCTTACATCTCCTGGGGAAAACAAAAGCATTTTCCATCTCTGAAATGGAGTAAGCTGGATTAGGAGGAGACCCCCACAGCATCAGCAGCAAACAAATTCTATGGGCAAGTTTCTCAACCATTAGAACTTTAAAATTATATTCTGGTGGTACAATTTAGAAAAAATAAGAAATAAAGTTTTACCTGTATGATAAATTAGAGGCCAAATGGTTTTTTTTCCATATTCTTGTAATCTTAAGGGAGATAGTTTCTGAAAATCTAAAAAGTTTTATCTTGACCATTTGGACATAAAATAGGTGGAGATTGAAGGGAGGAATGACAAGGCCCTTGGAGGAATAAAAAATGAAAATAACCAAAATTACATCTTTGTTACATGAGTGGCCAAAACCAGAAAACTCCATACAAGTTTTCTGTCTTGGCAGCAAGTATTGCCCTTACAACACTGAATGTCATTGCAATCATATGGTATCAATAACAAATGAATCATGGCCAGAATGTCTAAGGTCTGTTCTTACAGACATTAGATCTGAATTCTCCTTTTCACAAATCTCAAAAGCATGTTCAGTCTGAACTCTGGCCAGTTTTTTGACCTTTCTGCTGACCTGAAAGGGTTATGCAGCAAGGGGAAGACACAAAGTAGTGCTTGGAACATCCCTCGAATGGACAAAATATTTTCTTTGTGACTGCAAAGCAATTTCCAAATCACATTGCTTTCTGTTGCAGAGTTTTCTAGACTATTGAGTACTACAGTATATCCCAGTATAATGACTTTCAATTTTTGTCTCAAGACTTGGGTTAGGCTCTTTCAAGATGGCCTAAGCACTCTACCAATTGATAGCATTATGCTGGGCCTACTGAGTTAGATTTTCTCCCAGAGGCCAGACATGGGAGCCTGTGTCTATTATTTATACCATTTTTATTGGTCTTTATGGGAAGCATGGTTGAGACATAAAAGCTTTAACTAAGGTGGTAGGAATGGAGAAAAGAAAATAATGAGAGAGCTTAATGACATTCTGAATGTGGGCTGAAGAGGAAAAGGAAACAAAGTTGACTAAGGCTTCTGGGTAACTGGGCTAGTAATAAGATACATTAGGTAACCCAGATGATTTAGTTTTGGGTAGTCTCTTGCTAAACTAAAAAATAAACTAAAAATAATAAAGTAAACTATAAATAATTAATATATGATTATTAAGAATATATTGTTAACATGCTTTAGCCAGGTCTTAGATTTATTTTAAAAACATACCTCATATAGTAAAACTGTTGTCAAATAATGTTGTAATTTAAACAATCCCTCCTAAAACAGAGACATTATATTGTACAACGGGTGTACATTTCAGAATTATTTCCTGCTGGATCTCAAAAGTAAACCATCCCAAAATTAGGTCACTCACTAAGCATTCTAAAACTCAGAGCCAGTGAAAGTGTCCTCACTTCCAGGTTTTATAAAGGCCCCTTTGTTTACTTAGCAACCCCAAGTGCAGGAAATTCTCCCATTACTACTAAAGACAAACCACTTTTTATTTATATTTAAAAATAACATTTTAAAGTAAGACTAAGCATTTTAAACTTATGTTGATTTAAAACTGAATAAAAGCTTGCTTTAAACATCATACTTAATGGTGAATTACTAAAGGAATTCCCATTGTAAGAGGAAAAATTATGACTACTTTCACTCATATTCAATATTGTTCTGGTTTTATTCCCAGTGTAATATGACAAGAAAAATAAGGTATATATTAGAATTAAACAAATTATTTGCCAATTATTTGCCACTGATTATTTGCCAGACTGTGAAAAAAAGCAGTAAGTTAAGGGAACAGATAAAAGGATAATACAAAACTCAGTTTTCAGAATTCTGGGAAGATGTTAGAGTAGCAGGGTCCCCTCATCCCATGGACACACCTTTATAATAATAGCCATGGCAGTGCAATTAACTCAGAAAACAACCCAAAGACTGGCAGGACAGACTTTTTCATGGAGAGGCCACATGAAAAAGGGTAGATGGGGTGGAGACTCAGTTGGGAACCATATTCCTGGACAGATTAACCACAAATGGGAGGGACTCCACAAGCATGGAGAGGAGAGAGGAGCAGACCCCACCCCAGGCACCCCAGGTGTGGGGGGACCTACACTGAGAAGATGAGCTCCCATAACATCTGGCTTTGGAAACCATCAGGGCTTAAACCCAGGTACTTTAAAAAATCAGTGGACTTAGCTTTGGGAGTGCCAGACAGTGATAAGAAACTGAATCCCCACCCTTTAAGAGCCAGTATAACAAATAACCCTGCCAAGATACAGCATAAAAGCAGCAGTCTGAAAAGTGCCTGGGGGTATACATGAAGATTTATTTACTAATTTCAGAACATTCCCTGGATTGGCAGGGATCTCTGGCAGAGACTTCTCCAATAACAAAAGAACTGGTGGATGCCATTTCTCCTCCCCTACCTCCCATCCCCAGCCTAGATGGCTGGATACTTGTGGAAACCAGCAGTGACACTCCCCACTGATCTTGCTAACACCATACACCCTGCCCTGGCATTCTTCTGTGGATCTGCTCCATCCAGCATGCCCCACTCAGGAGGCATCTCTCCAAAGTAGCTCCTGCCCTGGAGAGAAGGGAAGATAACCACACACACCAGTGCAACTGCAGCTGCAGCAGACAGACTGGGGACAGGCATCTGGTTGGATTGCCAGCCCCACCCACCAAAAAAACCGCTCAGGGAGAGAGCCTGGTGGTTTGGGGTGACTCCAGCCCCAGTGGTCAGACAGTGGGCAGGCATCTGGTCTGACTTCTGGCCTTGGCCATCAACAAACGCCTCTTTGGGGACAAGACAGGGAGAGTACCTTATAGGTCCATGATGCTACAGCCCCAACAGATGGACTGGAGGCAAGCATCTGATTTGACTGCAGGCCTTACCCATGAATGAAAGCCTCTGAGGGGACAGTGCAGGGAGAGTGTCCTGAAGTTTGGTGTGATTTCAGACCTGGCAGATAGCCTGAGGACAGGCATATGGTCTCATTGCTAATACCACACAACTACAAACCCATGGCAATCCAAGACTGGCCCCTGAACAGCACAGGGACCAAACCTGCCCAGTGTGCCTACTAAAGGCAAAGTGGGCAATTGCGACAGATTGGACTGAAGGCAAATGTGTCTCAGCCAGACAGTGTGGCACATGCAACTCACAAAGGAGACACCCCTAAAGCACCTATATGGTGAACAGGGGACATTATGCTACAGGGCACCACAGAATCTTTTTCTTCATAAGGCCACTACTTTCAAGACCAGGAGACATAGCTGACTTTCCTAACACATAGATACAAGCACAGAGAATTAGACAAAATGAAGAGACAGAGGGATATGCCCCAAATGAAAGAATAGGACAAAGCACAGCAAAAGAGCTAAGTGAAATGGAGATAAGTAATATGCCTGATAAAGAATTCAAAGTAATGGTAATAAAGATACTGACTGGACTTGAGAAAAGAGTGGAGGATCTCAGTGTGACCTTCAAAAAAGAGATAGGAAATACAAAAAAGAACCAATCAGAGATGAATAACCAATAACTGAAATTAAAAATACACTGGAGGGAATCAATAGCAGATTAGAGGAGGCTGAAGAATGGATCAGTGAGCTGGAAGACAGTAATGGAAAGCAACCATGCTCAACAGCAAAAAGAAAAAAGAATAATAAAAAATGAGAATAGGTTAAGGGAACTCAGCAACATCATCAAGTGTAATAACATTCTCATTATAGGGATCCCAGAATGAGAAGAGAGAGAGAAGGGGGCAGAAAATTTATTTGAAGAAATAGCTGAAGATTTTCCTAACCTGGGAAAAGAGACCTCTAGATCCAGGAAGGACGGAGAGCCCCCAACAAAATCAGCCCAAGGAGGTCCACATTAAAACAAGTAATAAATAAAATGGCAAAAAAGTAGTAATAAAAAGAGAATTTTAAAAGCATCAAGAGAAAAGAAAACCGTTAAATAAAAGGGAAACCCCATAAGGATCTCAGCTGATTTTTCAGCAGAAACATTGCAGACCAGAAGCAAGTGGAATGATATATTCAAAGTACTCAAAGGAAGAAACCTGCAACCAGAAATACTCTACTTAGCAAGATTATCATTCAGAATGGAATTAGAGATAAAGAGTTTTCCAGACATACAAAAGTTAAAGGAGTTCATTACCACTAAACTAGCCTTATGAGGAATGTTAAAGAGAATTCTTCGAGCGGAAAGAAAAGGCCATAATTAGGAGTAAGAAAATTATGAAAGAAAAAATTTCACAGGTAAATGCAAACATAATAAAAGTGGGAAATAAATCACTTATAAAACCAGTATGAATGTTAAAGCACAAAGCAGAAAAATCAATTAATCTATAAAAATCAGTCAAGTGACTCACAAAATAAAAGGATGTAAAGTATGACATCATATACATAAAACATGGTTGGGGAGTAAAAATTTAGTGCCCTTAGAATGTGTTCAAACTTAAGTGACCATCAACTTAATGTAGACTGTGATATGCATAAGATGTTGTATATGAACCTAATGGTAACCATAAATCAAAAATCAGTAATACATACACAGAAAATTAAAAAAAAAAAAAGAGAGAGGAATCCAAGTATATCACTTTTTTTTTTTTTGCTTTGTTTTGATTCTTTAATACAAGAGGTTTGGCAAGGGGCACCTGGATGGCTCAGATGGTTAAGCGTCTGCCTTCGGCTCAGGTCATAATCCCAGGGTCCTGGCATTGAGCCCCGTATCAGCCTCCTTGCTCAGCGGGAGGCCTGCTTCTCCCTCTCCTTCTACTGCTCCCCCTGCTTGTGCTCTCTCGCTCTCTCTGTCAAATAAATGAATAAAATCTTAAAAAAAAAAAAAGAGGTTTGGCAAGTTGACAGTGAGGAAATATCACTCATAATGTAAGTGGTAATGTAGTTGGTACAACATTTTGGAAGAACATTTGGCAGTATCTATACTTTAAAATGTTCTTAATTTTTAACTTCGCAATTCCACCTCTAGTAATTTTTCCTACATAAGACGCATAAAAGTATAAAGATATGTGGAAAGATGTTCACTGTCATATGATGTGTAATAACAAAAATTGGAAACTAACTTGCATTTGTTATAATTCATTTGTTATAAGTGGCAGAAAAACAAATGTAGCTCAAATAAGACCAGCATTCATTTCTCTCTCATGTAAAAGCCCAGGTAGACAGCCCAGGGTAAGTCTAATTCTTGATCATATCAGGGACCAGACTCCTTATATTTTGTGGCTCCACTGGGTGGGCCTCAACCTCAAGATACAAGATGGCAACATGCAGTTATAGGCAGCAGGATGGAAGAAGGGAGGTAGAAAGGCAGAGGTACACGTATAGTCATTCTGTCTCCTAGAAAGGGTCCTACAATCTGCTATTTGATGCTATACCTACACTACATTGTCCAATACTTAGTCACATGGCTACATCTAGCTGGAAGAGAGACTGGACATTATAATCTTTATTCTGGGAAGTCAAGTGCCTAGCTAAAAATGTGGAGGAAAAAGTGAGAATACAAAGAAAGGAGAATGGACTTAAGGAAACAACTAGCAGTCTCTGCCACATTACTGAATGACCAACAAGAGGGAAATATGGTATAGAATATCATATATTTAACTATTATTCAGTAATAACAAAATAAGGCAATTCTATGTGGCCTGACATAGAAGGTAGTTACAGAACTGCTTTATGTAACAGTTTCAGAAACACATGTGTGAGAAATGCCAGGATATGTTCACTGAAAGACATGTTAAAATGTTCACTTCAGCATTATTTAAAATAACCCGGAACTGAAAATGCCACAAACGTCCAGTAACAATAGAATGGGTAAGTGTGACATATTTACCTAATGAAATGCTGTAGGTGATGGGAATGAACAATGCTACCATATGCAGAAATATGGATGATTCTTAAAACATAATGCTAAGAAAAGAAGCCAGGTCCAAAACACATCATGTATATTCCACTTTATTTATTTTTTTAAAGACTATTTATCTGAGAGAGAGAGACAGAGATAGTGAAAGAGAGCATGAGCAGGGAGGAGAAGGAGAAGCAGAAGCAGGCTCTCCACTGAGCGGGAGCCCGACGTGGGGCTCAATCCCAGGACCCCAGGATCATGACCCAAGCCGAAGGCAGATGCTTAACCGACTGAGCCACCCAGGTGCCCCTATATTCCACTTTAGATAAGTTCAAAATCAGCAACATTAACTTACACGATTAGAAATCAAGATAAAGTTACCATTAAGGGATGGTAGTGACAAGAAAGAAGCATGAGGGAGACTTCTGAGGTGCTGTTAATCTTCTGTTTCTTGAACTGAGTGCTGGGTATTTGGGGATATTCACTTTCTGAAAATTCACCAAGTTGCACAATCATTTGTGGAGATTTTAGTATGCCTGTAACACATCAGTAAGATTTTTAAAAAGCATATGCATATTTGCACATATGTAGAAAATCTAGAACCGTATAAGCCATATTAAATTAGGAGTTGACAAACTTTTTCTTTAAAAAGCCAGACAGTAAATATTTTAGACGTTGCCATACAGTGTCTGTCACAGCGGCTTAGTTTCACCATTGTACTACAAAAGCAGGCCTTGATAACACATCAGTGAACAGGTATGGTTGTGTTCCAGTAAAGTTTATTTACAAAAACAGGTGCCAGGCTGTAGCTTGTCAGTGCCTGTGCTAAACTCTTCATGGTGGTTGCCTCTGGGGCAAAGGTTGAGGAGAAGGATGCTTTTTACTCTGTACATCTTTCTATAATGTCTAATATTTTATAATTAGCATTTTAATTAAAGCATCCATTTTTATTAAAAGCTCATTCATACAAATGTTTCCCTGAAACAAACAAACAAACAAAACTGGATTTACGTATAACCAATAGACATCTTAAGGTAGTAATTCAAATCTGATGCAATCCACGCAGCAAATTATTCGGCATATTATCTGTCAACTAAAATGCCTACAAGAATATAGAAAATTTTATTGGCAATTATTAAGAGAGGATTAGCAGCTGTTCATAATAAAAAGTCTATTCACCAAAAGTCTTTATCTATACTTGTAATTTTCCATTTAATCACAGATAGTAGCCATGACATGGTCATAGTGTCAACTTTCCATGTTTTAATAAGAAAATCATTGCTTTTACTCTGCATATGGAGCATGCATTTTGATCAAGGTAGAAGCATGCCAGTAGCATCAATGTGCATATTCAAAAGAACACTATGATTTATGGGCTAGAAAAGTATTCACAAATAAGATCACATTTGCTTTTGAACTTTGTTAAGATAAATTTCAACTATTTTGCCTTAGTAATAGGAAAACAAATGTAAGCCAGAGCTCATGGCTTCTAAGGATTTAAAATCCACTTGCAGACCCAAGATACACACAGACAATAGGTAATTAACCTTAGACAGTCTGTGCCTCCTATTTTGGCAGGTATATACCAGTGCTATAAAAAACAAGAAAGAAAAAATATTGTGACTCAGTGTAGAGGAGGTCAACTTTTCAAAGAAGCAGAATGGATAAGATTTGGGGAAAGGCAAAGGAAAACCAGATTCTCCAAGTTGGGGGGAATAGAGGGGAAACAGAGAACAAACTTCCAAACGAGCATGACCTCCTCAAAGGACAGTGAAACCAGTTTGCTTTGGGGGAAAGCCAGTTTAAAGAATATAGGCATTCTTCAGAGTTCAGTGAGAAGCCAGTGGGAGTTGAGCAAGGAATTAATGAGTTTTTAAGAAGATTAATTTTGAGACTATGTGTACAGCTCATGACCTTCTCCCTCACTCCCTTCCAAATATCCAGCCCTATAATTGTAAAAATTCAGGCCAGGATCTTAAGGCTGGACCAGAAGCTTAGAGGCTCCAATCAGGGTAATGTCAGTACAAATGGCTAGAAAGGGCAGGTAGTTTACTTTACTTTCCATGTCTAAATGACCAATGCTTTTAGTAAAACTGTCATTGGAAAAAGCAAGAGTCCATGCTAATGCTGTTTTTTATTAGCTGGTTAATTTGTTTTGATGTAAGTTTTTTCATCTTTATGATTTCTACCAACATCTCTGACAAAATTTTATTCAAGCTCAAACCTTAAGAACTCCTAACAGTTCAGATCGCTAGCAAAAGCATTTCTTAAGTATATCGGGTTTTTTTGTTTGTTTGTTTGTTTTGTATGGTTTTGTTTTTCTGTAGCCATTCATTCTTTTACTCCCATTAAACCTAAACTGTGTCCCAGCTTTTGGACCTTGTGAAGAATGTCAGAACTAGGAATGGTCTTGCTGAGGCTTCTCTCCTCCTCCCCAGGAAGCATGTTTTGTGTTTTCTTTCTTTCTTTCTTTCTTTCTTTCTTTCTTTCTTTCTTTCTTTCTTTCTTTCTTTCTTT
>NW_023270451.1:378264-450572 GCF_011800145.1 Mirounga leonina | reverse complement strand
TTTCTTTCTTTCTTTCTTTCTTTCTTTCTTTCTTTCTTTCTTTCTTTTTTTTAAGATTTTATTTATTTATTTGAGAGAGAGAGAAGGAGAGACAGTGAGAGAATACAACGGGGAGGAGCCCAATGCGGGGCTCGATCCCAGGACCCTGGGATCATGACCTGAGCCGAAGGCAGAAACTTAACTGACTGAGCCACCCAGGTGCCTCTTGTGTTTTGTTTCTAATGTTTTCAGGAATAGTTGCCCTGTGAGAGTAGAAGGTTACCCCAGTTACCACACTGATATTCTACTCTGAACTGCTTAAAATGCCTATCATTCCTAGAATCTTGAATGAGGCAAGACCTAGGACAAGACATTTTGGGGAGGAAGATGGAAAGGACCTAAGAGGGTCCTGTGCTCTCTCACTAATACAGAGTGGCCTTTCTCCTTAGAAGATAGAGGTGTAACTATGAGGTACAAAAATATAGAGGGGAATGGAGTCAAAGCATGGTAACAATAAACTTCAGGAAAGAGGTAGCACAGCCTCTGCAGAGGGAAGCCATATTAAAATGAAATGCCTTACGCAAACAGACATGATAGGCTCAGTGTGGCAGGAGTGAAGGGGACTGGGTGCAACAGCATTTTTTTCTCCATGGATATACTAGTTTTTCAAATCTTGGGGGAAATAAAGGTTTTTTATCTTCAAGGGGGCAATCTTTTGGAAAGATGAGATGGTGGGAATAAGTCCAAATTGGTTTACTCTCTGGAGACCACGGCTAAACCATCTATTTCAGCCAGCTTTCAGCTTCACATGGCCACGTAATTATAGCATAAGGTGATGGGTCATAGTTTTATGCGATCTCAGCTTCGACCATGGCTCTCACTAACCATTCAACCTCTGGAGCTCCTGCTATTTCCATCTTCTTATCCCCAAGCTCTTTGAAGGCTATTGTTCACTAGAAACAACATCTTCCCATTGAAGCTAGGATTTTGCATGATATTATTTTTCCATATTTTTACTATTAACCTATGTATTTGAAGTTTCTTATAGACAGCATATAGTATTGAGTCACATATTTTTATCCACCTTGAGAATCTCTGTCTTTTAATTTGTGTGCTTAGACCATTAACATTTAATATAATGGTGGTATTTTTGCCATTTCATTGTTTATTTTCTGTTTGTTACCTTTTTATTACATGTTTCCTCTTTTCCATTTCCTTAGGGTTATGTGAATTTTTTTTGGTGTTTAATTCTACGTATTGTAAATTCTACTATGTCTCTTCATATAGAATTTTTTATTGGCTAGTTTAAGGATTATAATATACATACTTAACTTTTCAAAGTCTACGTAAAATTAGTATTTTATCACATCAAGTAAAAAGTAGAAACAATACAATAATATGGGTTTTACCCTCCTCTCTTTACATTGTAGTTGTCTTTTGTATTATATCTATACATACTGAAAATTCCATCAGACAGTATAAATGGTCTGTCACTTACAGTGGTTCAACATGCAATTTTTTGACTTTATGATGGTGTGGAAGTAGTATGTATTTAGTAGAAGCCATACTTAGAATTTTGGATTTTGATCTTTTCACAGCTAGTAATATATGATACAACACTCTCTCATAATGCTGAGCAGTGGCAGCAAGCCACAGCTCTCAGTCAGCCATGCAATCACAAGGGTAAACAACCAATACACTTACAACCATTCCATAACCATACAACTATTCTGTTTTTCACTTTCAGTATAATATTCAATAAATTACATGACATATTCAATAGTTCATCAGAAAATAGGCTTGTGTTAGATGATTTAGCCCAACTGTAGACTAATGTAAGTGTTCTGAATATGTGCAGGGTAGGCTAGGCTAAGCAGTTATATGTGTGGTGTAGGTTAGGTATGTTAAATGCATTTTTGACTTATGATATTTTCAACTTATAGGTTTATCAGGATGTAACTCCATCATAAGTTGAGAGAGATGTATATTACAATTTTTGCTCTCAACGATCAAACATGTTTGAATGAACTCAAGAGAAGAGAAATAATTAGAATTACCCAGATATGTACCATTTCTGTTGCTCTTCTTTCATTCCTGTAGTTCCAAGTTTCCTTCTGTTATTATTTTCCTTCTATCTGAAGAATTTTCTTTAGCAATTCTTTTAGTGCAGGTTTACCAGTAATAATTCTCTTAGTTTTCTCTCAGCAGACAATGCCTTACTTCATCTCCATTCCTGGAAGATATTTTTGCGCATGTAGAATTCTGGATTGACAGTTCTTTTCTTTCAGCACTTAAGAATTGTTGGGCCACTTTTTTTGTGGTTTCTCCATGGTTTCTGATGAGAAATCCAATTATTAAAATTACTGTTACTTTGTATATGATGCACTGTTCATCCCTGGCTATTTTCAAGACATTTTCTTTGCCTTTAGTTTACAAAACTTGGTTATGTTGTGCCTGGGTGTGGATTTTTTTGGCTTATCCTGTTTAACTCACATGGGAAGACAACAGAGGCCAGTGCTGAGATGACACAGGTGTTGGAACCATGAGAGACTATGGACTCCGAGAAACAAAGTGAGGGTTTTAGAGGGGAGGGGGGTGGGGGGATGGGTTAGCCTGGTGATGGGTATTAAAGAGGGCATGTACTGAACAGAGCACTGGGTGTTATATGCAAACAATGAATCATGGATCAGTACATCCAAAACTAATGATGTATTGTCTGGTGTCTAACATAACATAGAAAAAGAAAGAAAAAGAAGAAAGAAAGAAGAAAGAAAGAATGAAAAGAAAGGAAAGAAAGAAAGAAAGAAAGAAAGAAAGAAAGAAAGAAAGAAAGAAAGAAAGGAGAGAAAGAAAGAAGAAAGAAAGAAAGGAGAGAAAGAAAGAAAGGAGAGAAAGAAAGAAAGAAGCAGTCCCAAGAAGAGTAGCAAGCACCCTTCCTGGCAGTGCTTAAGTTTTAGAAATCCCCATTAATGGGGATCAGTGCTATTCTACAAAGCAGTAGTGGCAAAATCCAAAATTCTCTCACACTACACATAGCACTTCCCTTGTTCTGCAAATAATTTTTAACACACAATTTCCATGGAATAAAGATCTCAAATCATTAAAATAAATAAATAAATAAAGCCTTTGCAAAGCTCTTTAGATCTGTCTTGAATGTGTGCCACCCAGTGGCCAATCTGGGACATGGGCAGTGGACTATCTCTTCTTTCAGTTCTTAACTGAACTGTTGGTGGGCTATTTAAATCAGATTCATGTATGTGCAGGGTGGGAGTGAGCCCAAGAGTTTATAAATTTACAGGGGTCACTTACCCAAGCTCCTCTACCTCCATGACCTATCTGTCACATTTTGGTTTCCTGTGGCTCCCTTTTTCAGTCTTCCAGACAGAAATCTAGGGTTTTATCCGCCCTGCTCTGCTGCACACTTTCCATAGCTACACCTGTATTTCAGCTAAGAGGTAGGAGAACAGAGAAGAAGAAAAAAGCAATGAGAGTTCACCTCACTCCCTCGAAGCCATGGGTCTTCTCATTGGAGAGTTAACATCCTCTTCCCTCAGAATTGAAGGCACCTGCAGGCCTCTGCTGCTGTGGCTGTCCTTACTGCCAATGCCATAGAGATGGGGTGTGAGAGAAAAAAAATAAAACCGAAAGAAAAGTAAGGGATTTTCTCAACTCCCTCTGAGCTCTCAGACATCCATTTCTCATGTCTTAGACCAGAACTGGAGGACTTTTCCTGTAGCTCTCTCTGTGTCAACATCCACCTCTGGGTTTCAGGCTGTCTTGAGTCCAGACTGTGGGATAGTGGAAAACAAAAAATGGTAAACTCACTACTGGTTTTGTAGTGTTTCAAATTCTGGTCTTCCCCAATCTCCCTGCTATTTTCTACTTTCAGTATCTTCAAATAGCTGCTGCAGACATTCTGTACAAGTTTTATGAGTGCATTCAGTTGGAGAGATAGGGTGGAATGTACTTTGTCTTAGTCCAATATTTTTTTAATAACATGACACAACATAAAAGCAAGAATGAAGTGAACAGTGTTGCATGCCAGAGTCAGTTGCAAGTAAAAAATTGACATTTTAGTTCTAGAAGCTAAAACTATTTGAATGTTTTGCTTTCTACACTGTAAGTAGTGACAAGAGCCAGATCTGGATTTCCTAGTTCCTCAAGGTCGTGGAATTCCCTATAAAACCCAGCATTCATTAGGTTAACTAAATTAACTTACCTGCTTAGGTTTCCTGAGTAGTTTTGTCTTGCTTTGGATTTGCTCTATGCTGGGCACTTTCACATACCAGAAATCATTTGATAATCACAAATCCCTGATTAGGTGGTGGGAATCACCTTCAGATTAAGTGACTTGCTTATTAAGTGACTTATTAAGTGAAAAATGCTGCCAGATGGATGGGGGGGGGGATGTGATTGACCTACTGAGTGGAAATCTGGGAACTAACAGAAGTAGGAGGATAACTAAGCCTTTTTCTCACCCATGGAATTAAGAGGAATTTACTTATTGGCATTTATTTTCTATAATAATGGGCAGTCCATATGCTGCATACAGTATAAATGGATAGAAAACTAACTACCTCTACTGGATCAGAGTGTACTGACCTTGCTCACCACCCCAATTTTTCCTTAGACTTCTAGACTCTAAACTCTCCATGTCTGCTAGCTTCTCTCTGCCTTAACTTGATCTGCTGTTTCACATGATCGACTTCTCTAGAACTAAATGTTACTCAGTACGTAGTATTTTCATGGTCACTTTTGTTTAGTGTTTAACAAGGAAAAAAAAAACTACTCTGGGTTAGAATTAAGTGCTTATGAAACCAATGAAAGCCTAAAGTAGAAAAAGTTGGTGGTTTTAGGTTTGCTGCTACAGAGAGAGAGAGTTGCTGCCACCCACACAGCAATCTGCAGAAATCTGCCACAGGTTTCAGAGCTACTTCATGGCATCTAGAATGGTGAATGGCAGTAGAATGCAGAAACTGCTACAAAAACTCATGCTTGGGAAATCCACACCTTCACGCATGCTCACAGAGTAGAGCATGAAAGTATATCTCATTGGTGGAATCTTGAACAAATTCAATACCCCGTTGGTAAGGGAGTCTTGGAAGTGTAGCTCCCTCCCAGGGCTCCTGGCCCTGACCATGTAAGAGAACTAAAGCGGTATGAAGAATATTGAGTGCCAGCAGTTAATAAAACTAGTAGTGTTTAATTCTAGGATGTAGCATTCTGTTGTTGGTGTTAAATGATCTGTCTGCTACAAACTATGGTGTGGAAAACCCCTAAGATACAAGGAGTCTATAAATGAAATTAAATATCTGGAAAATAGTGGGAAACATCTGAATTGACTGTAAATTGAGTTAATGTGGATATTTGTGATAAACAGTTTTATTTAAAGTCAGTTAAAGAATAAAATGCACCCAGAATTCAGAGTAAAATATGCTAATTATAGAATTACCACAAAGAAAGCATGATGCATGTGTGTGTTTTTTCTGTGAATAAGGCCAATATTTTTTTTCAATTTTAAAAATCTGAGCAAAAATAAAGGAAAAGTATTTTTAACTTGTGGGTATTTTATTCCTATAGATGTACAAATTCCAGTGGTTTTGAGTAACACTCACTGCACACTTGAATTTAACTACTTAAAATCTATTATGATTTAAAATCTTGATAAATTAAAAATAATTAAAAATTATTCTAGCAGCCTCAAAATGAATATTTAGGTACTTTCTCAGTCTACTAAAGTAGGACAGTACCTCATTTTCTATTATATGAGAGAATTACTGAAACATTAAGTACAGAATGGAAGATGTATATACATACATATATATGTAATACGCAGGTGATTTTGAAATTAAAATACCTTCTGGAGGAATGTTAATACTGAAAATAAGATGCAGTGATTTCACTTCAATTAGAACAGTATAAAATAACATTTAGAAAGAATGGATATCATATTACTAAATTTATATGTACATTGATTTTTTTTTAGGCTTTACATATCTTTATTTTGTTTACAGTTTGCTTCAATTTAGGGTCAAGGACTTCTACAGAAATATTTTAGGGGGTCCATGTAGGAGAAAGACTTCCGCAGAGATATTCATGTACATTTTTTTTATTGTTATGTTATGTTAATCACCATACATTACATCATTAGTTTTTGATGTAGTGTTCCATGATTCATTGTTTGCGTTTAACACCCAGTGCTCCATGCAGAACGTGCCCTTTAATACCCATCACCAGGCTAACCCATCCCCCCACTCCCCTCCCCTCTAGAACCCTCAGTTTGTTTTTCAGAGTCCACAGTCACTCATGGTTCGTCTCCCCCTCCGATTTCCCCCCCTTCATTGTACATTGATTTTTTAAAAGGGACTATAGCAACATGAAACATAATTTGTGTCTCTATAGATCAAAGTAAACTAAGCAATGGACAAACGTGTAAAAATTTTATTTTGGTGTAAATACGTTCCTAGACTTTAACTTAAACAAAACTATACACAGCTTGACATTGTCTGTTATATATTGACTTAATTGATCTTGGCAGTTTGTTTATTCAATATGATCTTCACAGTAAAATTGCCTTCTGGAGTCATTTCATACTGTTTGCCCTAACCACTCTACAGCAAGTGTTGAATGATCATTTTCTACTCTGCATTACTAAAAGTCTAGGTGAACCATACCTTGAGCAAATTGCTAAAGATCATTAAAAAGAAATTGTTACCCAAGTTAAAAAAAAGCCATTCAGGATACAATATATCAACCAAGACAGTACTAACTAAATGTGACCTCTAAAAAAATTTCTTAAGTTAGTATGTCATATTTCACATTTTAGACTTCAGCCTATGCATCCTAAATCTTGCTACTGTGGTTAAGTTTGGAAATGAGGTTGGCAGAGTTGTTAAGATGGCATACAAAAATTAACATATTAATTCACAGAAATAGTCTCATATTCAAAATAGAATCTTTTGGATATACTTAACTAGAACTATTTTTATGCTTCATGCTTCTTTAGTTCTCCCTGTGAAGAGGTCTACACACGCCATATCCACATGACCTGTGTTCTGTCTCTACTCTTCAATTTCAGTGGATGGTCCACATCTACTAGGGTTTCAGAGCATGAAACTCAGAATTGAAGGGACTGGATCTGAAGCTAAAAGTTCTCATATGGCAGTCCAATAAATGGTGGTTGTAATCATCACTATTCCTTTAAGGACTGTTGGACTTCATGGAAAAAATCTAGCATGGGCCCAACCTATGAGTTGTGGTGTCAGTGCGTCCACCTGTACACAATCATTATGCCCTTTGATTTATTGCTTAACCCAAAGACCTTCCTCCTTAATTTATAGATCTTAGTCCATCCAGGTAGGCAGAGCACCTTGTGATCTTACACTACAGACTTCTATAGCCTCAGCAGACCTAGCTCTGACCCAGGACTCCCAAAAGTTTGAAAACTCTGTTAACATTGGTGGTGACAAAGAAGAAAACATTTCAGATGAGAAGTGTCCTGTTTTTTTTTTTTTTTTTCAGAAATATGAGCATATAAAGTTTCAGTTAGAGGAGCCTTTTCTTCCCATTGATTCTAGAGATTCTGTGAGGCAAATGTTTACCTGATAACCCCTCCAAGAAAGGGCAATAACTTAATTATCTGACATTAGATAGCAAATAATGGTTGGTCTTGAACATAGAGCTCCTAACTCAAAGATCTCATGATCTGTCCACTACTGATAGTGGTTTTCAGATCTTGTTTCCATTTTGCTGACAACTCATATTTAAATCCACTGAAAGAGGCATTAATATTTCCCTACTCTACCTTTAAAAAATTCCCCTAAGAATTTCTTTTAAGCATACATGAAAACTACCCACAAGTCACAACTCCAATGAAGAATGCTTTTCTATCACATGGGGATGCCTCTAATCATGTTCCCAGTAGGGCTTGGGGAGCTATTTGGAGTGTGTTTATAAAGCCAACAATCATGGAATTACTGTGGCTAGCCTCTCAGTCTTGACACATGATGACCTTCTACTCTACTCTGTAAACAGCACTTTGGTAAATTTCTGAATGTCACCCCTTTCCTTTGTACTTTTAGAAAGCTGTGGAGAGTTCACAGAATCTGGTTCAATGAAAATGAGCTCCTAAGCAGCAAAGTAATTACACGATCAGAAGAAGCTGGCACTTCTGATTACCTTCCAGTTACCTTCTAATAACGTAGTGATTAAGAATCCACGAATTCTTCAGAATTCCCAGACCCAAATCAAGTTTTAGTCATGGCCTGCATTCATATTTTATTCCAACCTTCAATGGGAATATTTCCTATATTTTATTGTTAAGGATAATATTAAATGTTGACTGGTTCTTTATCATGTTAAGAAAAGAGCTCTCCATTCATTTTGTATAAAGTTTACAAAAGGAATGTTTGTCTTATCAAAGGCCTTTTTTTTTTAAAGATTTTATTTACTTATTTGAGAGAGAGAGAATGAGAGAGAGCATGAGAGGGGGGAGGGTCAGAGGGAGAAGCAGACTCCCCGCCGAGCAGGAAGCCTGATGCGGGACTCAATCCAGGGACTCCAGGATCATGACCCGAGCCGAAGGCAGTCGCCCAACCAACTGAGCCACCCAGGCGCCCTCAAAGGCCTTTTTAGGATCTTGATTGACTTATACATTGTGCTAAATTCCTAATCCTAAACCATTTTAGTAGTAAATCTTTACATAATCATATTTTCATTATTTTTTTTTAGATTTTATTTATTTATTTGAGAGAGAGAGAATGAGAAAGAGAGCACACGAGAGGGGAGAGGGTCAGAGAGAGAAGCAGACTCCCCACCGAGCAGGGAGCCTAATGCAGGACTCGATCCAGGGACTCCAGGATCATGACCCAAGCCAAAGGCAGTCGCCCAACCAACTGAGCCACCCAGGCGCCCATATTTTCATTATTTTTTTTAAAAAGATTTTATTTATTTATTAGAGAGAGAGAGTACGAGTTGGGGGCAGGGACAGAGGGAGAAGGGGAAGCAGACTTCCCACTCAGTGGGGGGCCTGATGCAGGGCTAGATGCCAGGACCCCAGGATGAGATCAGAACCGAAGGCAGATGCTTAACCGACTGAGCCACCCAGGTGCCCCTCATATTTTCATTCTTTTAATATCCAGCTTCCTTTATGTCATTTGTGCCAGCTTCATGAAATAAGTAGGAAACTTCCAGATTTTTATATTCAGCAACATTTTCAACATTGAAATTATTTTTTTAAGATTTTATTTTGATGCAGTTGATATCAAAAACTAATGATGTATTGTATGGTGACTAACATAACATAATAAAATAAAATTTAAAAAATAAAAGATTTTATTTGTTTTTGAGAGAGAGACTGTATGCGAGCTTGAATGGGGGGGAGGGGCAGACGGAGAAGGAAAGAATCTCAAGCAGACTCTGCACTGAGACTGGAGACTGATGTAGGGCTCAATCTCATGAACCTGAGATCATGCCCTGAGCCAAAATCAAGGGTCAGATGCTCAACTGACTGAGCCACCCAGGCGCCCCTCAACATTGAAATTATTGCATAAACATTACAAAGAATTCATCATTAAGTCTAACCTTGGTGTATTGGATGTGCTTTTTTGCTATTAATTGTCCAATTTATATTTTCATCCTTGCTTATTATTCTCCTGTATCCTTGCCTGAGTCCCATAATACTTTTGTTTTCTGAACCTTTTATTTATGCCTTAGTTTTAGTCTCCTCTTTTGGGGGAATCCAGTCTAAAACGGTATCTTTCAACCGAGCAGGGGACTGGATATTTATTTATTTATTTTTAAAGATTTTATTTATTTGTTTGACAGAGAGAGACACAGCAAAAGAGGGAACACAAGCAGAGGGAGTGGGAGAGGGAGAAGCAGGCTTCCCGCGGAGCAGGAAGCCTGATGCGGGGCTCGATCCCAGGACCCTGAGATCATGACCTGAGCCGAAGGCAGACGCTTAACAACTGAGCCACTCAGGCACCCCCTGGATATTTATTCTTTAGAAAGAATGAACCAAATAGGTTTTAGACCATTGCACCCCAGCCACGGTCAAAGAAAAGTGAGTTTCTGTACAGAAAACAGGAGGTTTAAATGAAAGTTAACATGATGAATGGTGAAACCTGGAGGTCTTCTCTTTGACTACATACCAGGATCTATTATCTCTCCTTATACATTGTATATAGAGGATTGAAAATTTTATTTTTAGGGATGATTTTTTATGACTAGATAAAGAAAAAAAATGCTTATAGATATTGACATTGTGGATGCCCCAAAACACTTTCAGTAGAGTTTTATAATTTTCAGCATAGAGATCTTATACATATTTTCTTAGATTTATATCTAAGTGCTTCATTTTAGGGTGCTATTATAAATGGTATTGTTTTTAATTTCAAATTCCAATTGTTCATTGCTGATATATAAGAAAACAATTGACTTTTGCATATTAACTTGTACCCTGCAAACTTGCTATAACCAGTTCTTAGTTCTAGGACTTTTCTTTCTTTCTTTTTTTTTTTTTTTTTTGGATTTTCTACAGAGACAATCATGTCATCTGTGAACAAAGACAGTTTTATTTCTTCCTTCTCAATAGATATACTTTTCTTTCTTTGTGTTATTGAGCTACCTAGGACTTCCAGTACTACATTGAAGTGGTGAGAGAAATTTTTTACCTCATTCCTGATTAGGAGGAAAACATCTAATTTCTCACTATTAAGTATGATATTAGCTGTAGGGTTTTGTTTTTTTTTTTGGTAAATTTTTTTTTTAATGTTATATTAGTCACCATACAATACATCATTAGTTTCTGATGTGGTGAGCCACGATCTTGGTAAATGTTTTTTTATCAAGCTGGGGATGTTCCTGTCTATTCCTACTTTGCTGAAAGGTTTTTTTGTTTGTTTGTTTGTTGCTTTTTTTTTTTTTTTACTGAATGAATGCATGTTGAATTTGGTCAAATGCTTTTTCTTCATCTATGAATATATTATATGATTCTTCCTGTCAAATCTTCATTGTGCAAAATTTGGGGAGATCCTGGAGTTAAAACTCCTGAAGTGTGGGGGAAGCCATTAAGACTGGACTGCCAGGATTTTTTATTTTTTTAACTCTCATGCTAGTTCATCTCAGCCTCCAGCAATTTGTTAAAATTAACATTTTGATCTTGTTACTAGCATACAGCTGTAGCATACAGCTCTCTTCTTAGAGAGTTGGTTTCAGCTGTGATTCTTTATATTCACCTGTCTCTCAAGATTTCTGTCTTAGAGTGGCAGTCTGCTCTGTGACCTTAGTTCTCTGGTGAGTCTAATAAAATTCACTTTAGTTTGTTTTGATTTTTTTAAATAATGTTATCACCGGTAAATCCTATCAAACATTTAAAGAAGATTAATTCCAGTCCTTCTCAAACTCTTCCAAAAAATAGAAGAGGATGGTTCAATATCCATAAGTCAATTTGATACACCACATTAACAAAATGAAGTATAAATATCATATGATCATCTCAATAGATGCAAAAAAAGCATTTGACAAAATTCAACAGCCATTTATAATAAAAACTCTCAACAAACTGATAGAGGGAACATACCTCAACATAATAAAAGCCATTTATGACAAGCCCACAGCTAATATCATACTCAACAGGGAAAAGCTGAAAACTTTTCTTCTAAAATCCAGAACAAGACAAGGATGTTCACTCTCACCACTTTTATTCAACAGAGTACTGGAAATCCTAGCTGGAATGATTAGGTAAGAAAAAGAAATAAAAGGCATCCAAATTGGAAAGGAAGAGGTAAGACTCTATTTGCAGATGACATGGTTTTATATATAGAAAACCTAAAGACTCCACAAAAGAACTGTTAGAACTAATAAACAAATTCAGTAAAGTTGCAGGATACAAAATCAATATACAAAAATCAGTCGTATTTCTATACACCAATTACTATTGGAAAGATGAGTTAAGAAAACAATCCCGGGCGCCTGGGTGGCTCAGATGGTTAAGCATCTGCCTTCGGCTCAGGTCATGATCCCAGGGTCCTGGGATCGAGTCCCACATCGGGCTCCCTGCTCCTTGGGAGCCTGCTTCTCTCTCTCTCTCTCTGTCTCTCATGAATAAATAAATAAAATCTTAAAAAAAAAAAAAGAAAACAATCCCATTTACAATTACATTAAAAAGAATAAAATCCCTAGGAATGAATTAAACCAAGGAAATGAAAGGTCTGTACACTGAGAACAATAAGACATTGATGAAAGAAGTTAAAGAAGACACAAATAGATGGAAAGATATTCTGTGTTCATGGATTGGAGGAATTAATATTGTTAAAATGTCCATATTACCCAAAGCAATCTATAGATTCAGTGCATTCCTATCAAAATTCCCATGGCATTTTTCACAGAAATAAAAAAACATAATCCTAAAATTTGTATGAAACCATAAAAGACCCCAAATAGCCAAAGCTATCTTGAGAAAGAAGAACAAAGCCAGAGACATCACATGTCCTGATTTAAAACTATACTACAAAGCTGTAGTAATCACAACAGTATGATTTTGGCATAAAAATAGACACAGAGATCAATAGAACAGAATAGAGTCCAGAAATAAATGTATACAGATATGGTCAATTAATTTATGGCAAAGGAGTCAGGAGTATACAATGGGGAAAGGATAATCTCTTCAACAAACGGTGTTGAGAAAACTGGACAGCCACATGCAAAAGTGAAATTGAACCATGATCTTATACCTACACAAAAATCAACTCAAAATGGATTAAATACTTGAACATAAAAACTAAGCTCATAAAACTCCTAGAAGGAAACATAGGAAACTCCTTGACATTTGTCTTGGCAATGATTTTTTGGACTTAACACCAAAAGCAATAATAAACAAGTGAAACTACATCAAACTAAAAAGCTTTTGCACAGCAAAAGAAACCATCAACAAGATGAAGAGGCATACTACCAAATGGGAGAAAATATTTGCAGACCATATGTCTGATAAGAAGTTAATATCCAATATATGTAAGAACTCATATAACACAATAGCAAAACAAACAAACCAGTTAAGAAATGGGCAGAGGAACTGAATAGACATTTTTCCCAGAGAAGATGTACAAATGGCCATCAGGTACATAAAAAGGTGCTCAACATCACTAACCATCAGGGAAATGCAAATCAAAACAATGACACATCACCTCACTCCTGGTTGAATGGCTATCATCAAAAAAAAAAAAAAAAAAAAGACAAGAGGTAACAAATGTTGGCAAGGATAGAGAGAAAAGGGAACTCTTGTACACTGTTGATGGGAACATAAATTGATATAGCCTCTTTGCAAAGCAGTGTGGAGGTTCTTCAAAAAATTAAAAATGGAACTACCATATAATTTTGTAAGCCCGCTTCTGGATATACTTTCAAAGGAAGTAAAAACAAGTTATTGAAAATATATACCATATTTATTGCAGCATTATTCACAGTAGCTAAGATGTGGAAACAACCTTAGTGTCTGTCAACAGATGAGTGGCTAAGAAAGATGTGGTATATATAATGGAATATTATTCAGCCATGAAAAGAAGGAAATCTTGGCATATGTGACAACATGGTTGGACCTTGAGGGCATTATTCCAAGTGAAATAAGCCAGACATAGAAAGAAAAATACTGCATGGTATCAATTATATGTGGAATCTTTTTTTTAGAAGATTTTATGTATGTATGTATATACATATGTATGTATGTACATATGTATGTATGTATGTATTTAGAGTGTGAGAGCTGGGGGAGGAGCAGAATGAGAGGGAGAGAGAAATCTCAAGCAGACTCTGGACTGAGTGCAGAGCCTGACACAACGCTTGATCTCAGGAGCCTGAGATCATGACCTGATCTGAAATCAAGAGTCAGACGCTTAACTGACTGAGCCAACCAGGTGTCCCACATGTGGTGTCTTAAAAAAAATAAAAAGATAAGTGTGTGAGGTGATGGATGTATTAATTACCTAGATGGAGGAATTCTTTCCATAATGTATACATATATCACCATGATGCACACTTTAAATATCTCATAATTTTATATACAACTATACCTCAATAAAGCTGAAATTTAAAAAAGAAAGAGGAGAAAATTAGAGAATCTGCAGTGATAATGCTTTTTAGAAGTATTAAGGAAGAGGTCCAAAAACTAGCATAAAGGATTCATTAGATACTCAGTGTCGTAAAGGAATTCTTTTAGTAGCCACAATAGGGTGGTGTATCAGTCCTTTGTCTTCATTTCTAAGACCCTACTATGAATAGAGAAGGACTTCACAGTCTCTCATGGGTGGCCATGATTTTTCCCATCTGGAGCTGACCAGAGCTGATCATCATGATCTAGAGATATAATTGTGATGTTTCCTGGGCTGTAGAGCAGTGAAAATTACACTGTTGCTAATGAGCAGTCAGGAAAACACCAGACAACCAAGAAACATCTGTTTTCTCAGGCTCAAACCTCTGGAGAATCTTCCTAGATCTATAATGTGGTGATCATTCTAAACACCCCAATATGCTGAAACCTCTGCCAAAAGTGGGTAGGGGCACATAATTCACATTTCTTGATAAGGCTCCTGGAAATCTAAAGTCATGATAATCTTATTTAGCTCATTCCGATGTTAAGCTTTTTTCCTGCCATACCTCTTTTATCTAAAATACTGCTGTATCGCCACTCACTTCCTTCTCTACCTTTGTGTTACCTGGAGTCTATTTTTTCTTAGTGTTAATCATGTAAGGAAAGTTTAAAAAGCTAAAGTAAATCTGTAGACATTGTTGCTTCTGCCAAATAAAAATCCCATACAACCCTAGGCACCTCCATTATCTGGTGTCCCATCTATTCTTCCCAAGATCTTAATATATGTCATATATTGATCCCTGAAGATCTGAGTAAAGGCTCTTCTGTCTGAGGTAACACTTACAATTTGCTTGCTCATTTTACAGCTTCTACATTTTCTTGCAAAAAACTAACTCTGGAAGTTTGATGAGATAAAATTTAAAGAATCCCAAATCCAATCCTGTCACATTCTTTTTTATCATATCTAGGTAAATGCCCATTTTGGCCTATCTATAATAGAGAAGGTAGAATATTTTTCAACAAAGGTGACATTATTTCAAACCCTTTATCTTCCGTGCTCTCTTCAAAAGCACCACTAAATCACCTGTTCACACACATCTCTTCTTATGGAAAGAAAGTTATGGTACAGGGCAGCATTTTAGGTGACTATTGAATTTTTTCCCTCAGTTTTTGGTATTTCAATAGTAGTTGGCCTCAATATTCACAATGCTTTATCAGTGTCTCAAGTTATGTTTGAAAAAGAACTTGTCCAAATTCTCCACTTCGCCTCCACATCATGCAGCTGGTGGTGTCATGGAAATTCTCTTCCAGGTAAACATGAATAAACCCTAAGGCCTTGCCCTTCAGTTGGAGTAATTACCTGGCCTTTACCAATTGTAGACCTTTGGGTGTTGAGAGGAATCATTCAACAGGTTCTTTTAAAAATAGGCAATGATCTTTAAAGGATGAAACCCCATTTCATAACATGCAATTTTGTAAACCACTCTGTTTAGAAAACCGGGCTCCCTCTGGTTTCCCAGCGCCGGTAGCTTCGCTTGACGCATGAGGTTGGGGCTGCATCGGTCATGCCACTTTAGATTACTGGATCTCACAGGATGCTACAAGGCAGACACACCCCGGGCTGACTCACTGAGTGGGAAGTTTAAAAAGATGGTTTTCCTCAGCCGTCAATTAGATAAACCACATTTTCCAGGAGAAAAACAGCATCTTGAAAAGTTCTTTACAAACAAAGCTCTCTTGCTCATAATGCCTTTGGTCATGTTTTCTTGTGAAGGGAAGTATGACTTTAACCTTAATTGCACTTACAAATTAGCAAGTAAGATATAATGCCACCCTTTTCCCTTTCCTTCCTTCCTTCCTTCCTTTTTTTTTTTCCTCAGCAGGAGACACTTTCATGATTTTAGCCCTGGTAAAATTAGAGTATTCTTCCTCTTTGTCTTTCTCCTCAAAGCTGTGGTTTTGACCAACCACGTGGTGAATAAATTATAGATGCAGGCCTGGGTTCTGTTTCTTCTGTCCTGATTACTCTTCTTTATACGTTTTCTTTCTACCCTTTATTGCAATATTCTTGAAAAGGCATGAGGAGAAGGCATTTATAGATTGTGCCTTTTTGAAAATGGTGATTTGGATTTAAGATGTATGTCAGGAAGAATCAAGAAGCAAATAGTGATTTGAATCTTCTTGTCTCCTGTTTTTCCAGTGCCGGCTGCATGTGTGGAAAGTATTGGGTAAGACTCTCCAGTTGTACTATACGATTCTCAAGGACATAGGACAGACATATTTGTGGTTTCTATCTCCTGGTGTACAATGTACCTAATGCACATTGAGTGACATATTCAAATGCAGACCTTCTTTATCATGTAAAAGAATAAGAGAAAAACCACGCACTCAAATATTTTGCACAAAATAGGACATAGGAAGCATTGTCCTGTTGGACAATAAATGGGCAATATAGTCACCTTGCAGTGGGTGCTTACCTGAAGGGAAGGATGACCCATGGACATCCTTAGGTCAGCTCACAAAGGACTCCATGGTGCTATATGGTGCTGATGGAGCAAAGGCTGAGCAGACTTTAGATACTGATTTTGCTCCTTTCCTCCAAGTTTTGAAGGTCCATCATAGGCATCCATCCTACCTCCTCCATCTTTTTCTCTCTCCCAGCTAAGATAATCTACCAAATACTTATGATTAACTGATATGCTCTTCCAGGCAGCTGTAGGAGTCTGTTTTAGAAGTCAGTGCTGAACACTGTTTTTGATGAATGTTTCATCACAACCATCCTAATATTCTCCAAGGTAATAGATGGACTGGGGAAATTCATGAACAAGGAAAAGCAAAGGAAAAAAAGAAAGTCACATTAATAGGTTCTAAAATATCACAATGTACCCATGACCCCAGAGGATCTAACATAAGCTTTTTTCCACAATACATTTGATTTTGAGTAACATGATGTTAACATCATGTTTTCAAAAATTGTTAGGTTCCCTTAGACTCTCTCCTGACTTTTGGGCCAGCATCCATAATTGGTTAAGACATCCACTAAGAGGTAACAGGTAGGTTTTTAAAAAGTAACTAAGGTGGTTTAGCAATAAATGGTAGCATTTTTGGGTCCTGGACCCCAAAACAATGACCTATTATTTAATGTTATGTCAAAGAAACAGGTGACCTTGATGAGGGACCTAGCTAAGACCTTAAATAGCTAAGACCTCTGACTGGGTAACTTCTCTTACTAGTTAGTTAATGGTTACTTTTTCTTCCTAAAATGTTACCACTCTGGGTCATAACCTATTTTGAGTTGTCTATAGACTAAGTTTTCATTTTTCTTCACAATAGAATTTTGCAGTGTCCTTGAAAAGCACTACTGGATAATAAATTGGGAAGAATGAAACAACTGACTGCCCATTCCCTTCCTGGGAGTTCCCTATACAGACCCTCAACACTGCTCACTCTACCATCCCAAATCTCAGATCCATCCAGTTGTGTGCTCCTGGAAATCCACATAATCAAGACAACTTGGCCCATTTAAAGCTTGTTGTCCAACTGCAACTTGATCCTGAATACTTTTGGAAATGATGTTCTACTCCCAACTTAGCATTCCTCCTTAACCATCCTACTTGCCTGTCATCACTGTCATTTTGTTTGTCTTTCAGAATATAGTTATAACATGACTTCCTTATTTGTTCTGGGTAATTGATATATTAAGCACTTACTACGTTCTAGTAGCTATCAATCAAATGATGCTTGAGATAGGAACCATTATTATCCATATTTTACAGATGTGGAAGCTAGTTTCTGAAGGTCACTAGTAAGTGGCAGCTAGAAGTGGCAGAGTTGGCTTACTAACCATGGTTGTCCCTCTCTAGGATCCCAAGCTCCAAAGCACCTATTAACTATATGTATCCTTCTTTATTCTCTTCTGATAAAAAATAGATGTATCTTGAGGGTACATGTGGTGGTGAGCACAGGGTGTTATATGCAACTAATGAATCGTTGAACACTACATCAAAAACTAATGATGTATTATATGTTGGCTAATTGAACATAATTTAAAAATAGATGTATCTTCTCTGAGCCCTGTATGTTACTTATATTTTTATTATATATTTGTTATCAGAATCCTGTTCTCTGAAATTCTTAGTAATTACATTTGTCTGTCATTGTGAAATGATTTTTTTTTTTTAAGTAGGCTCCATGCCCAGCATGGAGCCCAGTGCAAGGCTTGAACTCACCATCCTGAGATCAAGACCTGAGCTGAGATTAAGAGTCGGACACTTAGTGGGCTGAGCCACCTAGGTGTCCCCTGTGAAGTAATTTCTAATAAGATGCTAGGAATTCTGCTATAGAAGCAGAAATATTCAGTAATCTCTAACCACTGTTGGTGGAAATTCAGTAAGTATATTCTCTCCCGTAGATAATGATGTTGGTATAATTTGGTAAAGTAAAACTATTATGATTCACCTGCCAGTGAATTAGTGTCTCAGAAAATACCAATTTTCCTTGAGTAAAGATGATTCAAAGTCAATAAAAATTGTTTCACAAAGAAAACATCAGACCCAGACAACTTTACAGAATAGTTCTACCACACATTCAAGGGAAAAATAATTTCAGTCTTTCACAAAACTCTTCCAAGAGAATAGAGAAAGAGAAAATACATCCCATCTCATTTTATGATGAGCATTTTGATGTTCAAGCCTGACCAGAACAGTCAAATTATACAAATTACATAACAACTACACTTTTGAACAAAAATGCAAAATATTAGTAATTAAATAAAATATTAGCAATCTGTGTATAGTAAGATATAAGAAGTGAAAACATCATAAGGTAGGAAAGTTAATATTTGGGTTGCAATGTTGGTTTAATAATAAATCAATTAATATAATTTATCAAGTTGTTAAAGGGAGAAAGACAGATAATTACCTTAATAGATACAGAAAAAGCATTTAAGGGGCACCTGGGTGGCTCAGTTGGTTAAGCGACTGCCTTCGGCTCAGGTCATGATCCTGGGGTCCCTGGATCGAGTCCCGCATCGGGCTCCCTGCGCAGCGGGAAGCCTGCTTCTCCCTCTCCCACTCCCCCTGCTTGTGTTCCCTCTCTCGCTGTCTCTCTCTCTGTCAAATAAATAAATAAAATCTTAAAAAAAAAAAAAAGAAAAAGAAAAAGCATTTAAGAATTCAATATCCATAAAGACCTAAATGTGAGAGCTGGTATCACAAAACTTCTAAGAGAAGACATAGGCAGTGATCTCTTGGACATCACCCTTAGCGACATATTTATGGATAAGTCTTCTTATCCTTATAAAGGAAATAAAACTCCTGGGACTACACCAAAGTAATAAGATTTTGCACAACAAAGGAAACCATCAATGAAACAGAAAGAAAACCTAGTGAATGGAAGAAGATATTTACAAGTGATATATCTGATAAGAGATTAATACCAAAATATATAAAGAACTTACACAACTCGACACCAAAAAAAAAAAAAAAAATCTGATTAAAAAACTGACAGAGGACCTGAATAGACATTTTTCCAAATACGACATACAGATGACAAAAAGATGCTCAACATTACTAATCATCAGGGAAATGTAAATCAAAACCATAATGAGGTATCATCTCACATCAGTCAGAATGGCAAGTATCAAGAAATAACAAATGTTGCTGAGGATGTCGAGAAAAGGGAACACTTGTGCACTGTTGGTGGGAATGGAAATTGGTGCAGCCACTCCAGAAAGCAGTTTAAAGTTTCCTCAAAAAATTAAAAATAAAAATACCATATGATCCAGTAATTCAGTAATTTGAAAAGATATATGCACCCCTATGTTTATTGCAGTGTTATTTACAATAGCTGTGATATAGAAGCAACCCAAGTGTCCACTGATAGATGAATAAAGAAGATTTAGTATATATTATATATATATAATGGAACCTTAATCTGCTATAAAAAATGAGATTTTGCCATTTGTGACAACATGGATGGAAATAGAGGGATTACGCTAAGTGAAATAAGTCATACAGAGAAAGATGAATGACATATGATTTCACTTATACATGGAATCCAGAAAACAAAACAAATGAACAAACAAACAAAATCCAAAAAGGCTCCTAAATACAGAGAATAAACTGGTGGCTTCCAGAGGGGAGGAGGGTGGGAAGCTGAGCAAAATAGATAAAGGGGGTTTAGAGGTACACACTCCCAGTCATAAAATAAATAAGTAACAGAGATGAAAAGTACAGCATTGGGAAAGTAGTCAATAATACTGTAATAATGTTGTATTGTGACAGATGACTACATTTATCGTGGTGAGCACTAAGTAATGTATAGAATTGTTGAACTGATATGTTGTACATCTGAAACTACTATAACATTGCATGTTAATTATACTTTGATAAAAATATTTATTATGCATACACGATTTAAAAAATATTTTTATAGCTATAAAATAGCTATAGATGCAGTGAACGTCCAATAAAAATCACGAAAATGATTGTAGATGGCACTGTGGGGCTGCAGGGCCAAGTCAGGATGTATCAGTAGGAGGTGGTAGAAGACCCATGGAACTGGACTCTGAAGGTGCTGGATCAAGTGAGTCAGATTATAGAATTTGATAAGAGAGAGTTTTTTTATTTGGGAACACATTTCTACCTTAGACAACCTAATCCCTTAACAAGGACTCTAGGAGACAATGTTAATACACAGCTAGGATAATTCTTGGATGCCTAGAAAAACCAACAACACCTACCAAGTGAGGTAGATGTGCCAGAATTGCCATAGCAGGAAGTGGAGAAAGTGGTCAAAAGTTCACAGGAGTAGACACTCAAAAGTAGATATAGTATAAAGACCAAAAATCCTATCAGCTGACTATTCTACAGGAGGGTCTGGAGGACACTCCATTTATTAGAACAATAAAGAATGTGCTAATGAGATAGACACCAGCATCACTGAGGAGCTCTTTCTCTTTAAGCTTGAAGTTGTCATTACAGACCTGGGCTCACAGATAACAATGGGGATGATCCCAAAATACTAGAGGCCATGAGGTGTGGCTTAACCATCAGAATGGAGGTGGGCACAGTTACCACAAACAATGGCAGGTTACAGTGACAGCCAGGAGCAGCCACGGAGATATTTAATAGAAAACAGTCTTCCTAGGTGCCCAAGAGATGGACACTACTCTGACCCAGACATATTGGGCTTAAGTAGAGGCTGGGTGACTAGAAGATAGGATCCTACACCACCACAGCACTCAGTAGTCATTTTTCTAGTCTTGCCTCAAAAGATGTAAAAGCCATTTACCAGTGGGGTAAGGAGAAAACCCAAACATATAGAGGAATGTTGGGCACAGGGACTGAGTTGACATGAAGTGGTAAATAGTTCTCCTCTTGGGATGAGGGTATACAAAAGTTAAGTAATAAGAGGAATCCTGACCCAGGTCCAGCTCACAGAGTGTCCACTGAGTCTATGGATTTTCAGTCAGTGATCATTTCTCTCAGTCCTGAATTTAAAATGGAAACAGTGTACTTGGTAGTTGGCTTAACCTTCACTCTATTTTTTGATCTGTAGAAGGCCAAGTTGAAACCTCTGAATGTTCTCTCCTTTCTCCCACCAAAATAACAACTTACAAACAATATTGTGTCTTAGAGTTGAGGGCGGATGCCAGACATGAGTGCTGCCCTTAAAGTCCTAAAGTGTGCAGAGTTGCTGGTCTCTGCCATACACTCATTTTTTAAAGATTTATTTATTTTATGGGGGAAGGGGGAGAGGGAGAGAGAGAGAAAATCCCAAGCAGAATCCCTGCTGAGAGTGGAATCCCATACGGGGCTCAATCTCAAAAGCCTGAGATCATGACCTGAGCAGAAATTAAGAGTTGGACACTTAACTGGCTGAGGCTGCCAGGCACCCCTGCCATACCCTCATTTAATTCACTTTTGTGGTCCTTACAAAAACTAGATGGATCTTGGTGGATGACAATAGTCCACTGCAAACTCAACCAAGGGGTACTCCCAGTCACAGGTGCTATGTCGGATGAGGTATCTTTGCCTTAGGTACATGGTATTTTAAAAAAATTTTTAAATTTTATTTATCTTTTAAAGATTTTATTTATTTATCGGAGAGTGAGAGAGAGAGCACAAGCAGGGGGAGCAGCAGAGAGAGAGGGAGAAGCAGAGTCTCCACTGAGCAGGGAGCCCAACTCGGGGCTTGATCCCAGGACCCTGGGATCATGACCTGAGCCAAAGCCACTTAACTGACTGAGCCACCCAGGCACCCCTGTACATGGTATTTTAAATTCACATGATAACACCTATCAGTGAGCATTTCCAATATAAGAAATGCTAATGGCCAACAGATGAATGGTGTAAACAACAGACCCAGCCAGCCTCTGCCATTGGTCACCTCAGTGCTAGTGTAATGGACTCAAGAATGAAGTAGTTTGTGGTGGCAGGGATGGAGGCTGTGCATGGGTCCAACACCAAGTGCTCTTACTCACCAAGGGTGGGCAAGCTACTGCTGCTACCAGATGTTCAACCTTTTAGCAACAGAGAGCTATCCTAAACCCCCAATTCATGGAGAACATATCATGAGGAACAAGCAGCCACTTGGAGGCAAATTGATTACAGTGGATCTGTTGTGGCTTGAATTGTGGTTCCCAAATATATATGTTGAGGTTCTAACATGTGGTATCTGTATATGTGTCCTTGTTTGGAAATATGGTCTTTGAGGGTGTAATTAAGAGGTAAGTTAAGACGAGGTGGAGTAGAGTGGGTCCTTAACCCAATATGACTGATATCCTTATAAGAAGAGAAAAAGAGACACAGAGGCAGACACAGAGAGGAGAACACATGTGAAGACAAAGACACATGGGGGTAAGATGGCCAGGTGATGACAGAGGCAAAGATTAGGAGTTATATAGCCATAAACTAAAGAACGTGAAGGATTGCCAACAATCACAAGAAGATAGGAGAGAGACTCGCCACTATTGTTTAACATAGTACTAGAAGTCCTAGCAACAGCAATCAGACAACAAAAAGAAATAAAAGGTATTCAAATTGGCAAAGAAGAAGTCAAACTTTCTCTTTTCGCAGACGACATGATACTTTATGTGGAAAACCCAAAAGACTCCAACCCCAAATTACTAGAACTCACAGCAATTTAGTAATGTGGCAGGATACAAAATCAATTCACAGAAATCAGTTGCTTTCTTATACACTAACAACGCAACTGTAGAAAGAGAAATTAGAAGAACAATTCCATTTACAATAGCACCAAAACCCATAAGATACCTCAGAATAAACCTAACCAAAGAAGTAAAGGATTTATACTCTAGGAACTACAGAACACTCATGAAAGAAATTGAAGACACAAAAAGATGGAAAAACATTCCATGCTCATGGATCAGAAGAATAAACATTTGTTAAAATGTCTATGCTACCCAGAGCAATCTATACCTTCAGTGCCATCCCGATCAAAATTCCAATGACATTTTTCAAAGTGCTGGAACAAACAATCCTAAAATTTGTATGGAATCAGAAAAGACCCCGAATCGCCAAGGAAATGTTGGGAAAAAACAAAGCTGGGGTCATCACACTGCCCGATTTCAAGCTATATTACAAGGCAGTGATCACCAAGACAGCACGGTACTGGCACAAAAACAGACATATAGACCAATGGAACACAATAGAGAGCCCAGATATAGACCTTCAACTCTACGGTCAAATAATCTTCAACAAAGCAGGAAAAAATATGCAATGGAAAAAAGAGTCTCTTCAATAAATGGTGCTGGGAAAATTGGACAGCCACATGCAGAAGAATAAAACTTGACCATTCTCTAACACTATACACAAAGATAAACTCAAAATGGATGAAAAACCTCAATGTGAGACAGGAATCCATCAAAATCCTAGAGGAGAACATAGGCAATAACCTCTTTGATGGCAGCCACAGCGACTTCTTTCAAGATACATCTCCAAAAGCTAGTGAAACAAAATCAAAAATGAACTTTTGGGACTTCCTCAAGATAAAAAGCTTCTGCACAGCAAAGGCAATAGTCAACAAAACAATGAGGCAACAGAATGGGAGACAATATTTGCAAATGACACTACAGATAAAGGGCTGGTATCCAAGATCTATAAACAACTTCTCAAACTCAACACCCAAAAAACAAATAATCAAGTCAAAAAATGGGCAGAAGACATGAACTGACACTTCTCTGAAGAAGACAAAGAAATGGCTAACAGACACATGAAAAAATGTTCATCATCATTAGCCATCAGGGAAGTTCAAATTAAAACCACATTGAGATACCACCTTACACCAGTTAGGATGGCAAAAATGGACAGGGCAAGAAACAATAAATGTTGGAGAGGTTGTGGAGAAAGGGGAACCCTCTTACACTGTTGGTGGGAATGCAAGTTGGTACAGCCACTTTGGAGAACAGTGTGGAGATTCCTCAAAAAATTAAAGGTAGAGCTACCCTATGACCCAGCAGTTGCACTCCTGGGTATTTATCCCAAAGACACAGATGTAGTGAAAAGAAGGGCCATATGCACCCCAATGTTCACAGCAGCAATGTCTGCAATAGCCAAACTGTGGAAAGAGCTGAGATGCCCTTCAACAGATGAATGGATAAACAAGATGTGGTCCATATATACAATGGAATTTTACTCAGCCATCAGAAAGGATGAATACCCAACTTTTACATCAACATGGATGGGACTGGAGGAGATTATGCTAAGTGAAATACGTCAAGCAGAGAAAGTCAATTACCATATGATTTCACTTATTTGTGGAACATAAGGAATAGCATGGAGGACATTAGGAGAAGGAAGGGAAAAATGAAGGGGGCGAAATCGGAGGGAGAGATGAACCATGAGAAA
Source organism: Mirounga leonina (assembly GCF_011800145.1). Taxonomy (NCBI): domain Eukaryota; kingdom Metazoa; phylum Chordata; class Mammalia; order Carnivora; family Phocidae; genus Mirounga; species Mirounga leonina. The sequence continues at coordinate 425,639 of NW_023270451.1, read as the reverse complement.
CTATGGACTCTGAGAAACAAACTGGGGGTTTTAGAGGGGAGGGGGTGGGGGATGGGTTAGCCTGGTGATGGATATTAAGGAAGGCATGTACTGCATGGAGCACTGGGTGTTATATGAAAACAATGAATCGTGGATCACCACATCAAAAACTAATGATGTATTGTATGGTGACTAACATAACATAATAAAATAAAATTTAAAAAAAGAATATAGGAGAGAGCCATGGCCCTGCAATACCTTGATTATAGACTTGTAGCCTGCAGAATTGTGGAGAGAATAATTTTCTGTTGCTTTAAGAAGTCCAGTTTGTGATAATTTGTTACTGTAGCCCTAGAAAACTAACACAGGACCACTTTCACCCTTGGCAGGGGCAGCGGTTTATCTCATCTAGAATTGATATATATTATGGGTATAGTTTACCTTTCCTGCCTGCAGGACTTTGGCCAGCACAGCTGAAGGCTCACAGTGACTGAGCAGCACAGAACAGAGAATACTACCTAATACTGTCTTGGACCAAGGGCTCAACTTTACAGCAGTAGACACATGTCCATGGGATCTATGGGTCCTATCACAAAATACACTCTCCAGAATAGACTGGTCTAGTAGAGCAACTGAATGGCCTTTTGAAGGTACAGCTGAGGCATGAACTTGAAGTTGATACCTACAAATGATGGAATGCCATCTTCCATAATATATCTCTGCAACTCGTAGGTCTAGAGTTTCTGTTTCCCAGAGGAGGAGTTTCCATTACAAAACAAACAGCTAGAGTTCAATTCAACTTTAAACTATGGCTACTGCCCAGTTCCTGACTTCTTGTGTCAAGACAACAGCAGACAAGAAAAAAGCATAATCAACTTTAATCATATTCAGGAGGAGGTAGGGCTGCTGTTATACATTCAAGAAAGAACAAGTTTGCACTTAGGTAAAACACTCTATAATCTTTTGCAACCCACTTACCCAGTTTTGACAGTAAATGGACAAGCATAGGAGCCACGTCCTAGGAAGGCCTTGATAATCACAGTCTCAAATATTTATGGATAAGGGTCTGAGTGATGTTTTCCGTAAGTCACCTAGACTAGCAGAGGTGCTAGCAGAGGAGGAGAGGAATCTAGAAAAGATGGTGGAGAAAGGGAATTATAAGTTACATCTTCAAGTAACTTAAATAGTTGAATAATTAGCACAGTCTATAGTCAATTTCATTAGTCTTCCTTTTGGGAATTCCCTCAGAAAAGAGGACAAGCAGAATCCTGAAAGGGCTCAGCTATAGTGGATGTTGAAGTATACTACCTAAAACCACAAAGGCACTCATTCCCCCACACTGCTGGAGTATTGAGCACTGACAGTTTATAATTGGCTCTCTCTGTAAGAATTGCTTTTGGCTGAAGGGAACTGCCTTACCCAATGTTATATTCCCTTTGCATAAGTAGTCTATGTGCAACATTTGGTAGATGTGGGCATTAAAAGGCCTGGTTCCTTTACCTCAATTTGGGATATCTCTGAAGGACACCCTAGCTCCAGGGCTCCCTATGATATCCCCTGAGGCCTCTAACAAGCTAAACCACAATTAAACTTCTTCCTCTGCCCCATCCTGCTTGTCTTGCTCCTTCTCAGGTATAGACAGCAAGGCATAAGCTCCTGCACATGAATCCCCATCTCAGAGTCTATTTCCCAAGAAAACCCAGGCAGACCAAGATAAGATTTATTGTATAGGAAAGATATTCCATGCTCATAGATTGGGAGAACAAATATTGTTAAAATATCTATACTACCCAAAGCAAACTATAGATTTAATGCAATCCCTATCAAAATACCAATAGCATTTTTCACAGAACTAGAAAACATAATTTTGCAATTTGTATGGAAGCATAGAAGACCCTGAATAGCCAAAATAATCTTAAACAAACCTGGAGGTATCACAATCCCAGATTTTAAGATATATTACAAAGCTGTAGTAATCAAAATAGTATGGTACTGGCACAAAAATAGACACATAGATCAATAGAACAGAATAGAGAGTCTAGAAATAAACCCATGATTATATGGTCAATCTACAACAATGGAGGCAAGAATAAGCATTGAGAAAAAGACAGTCTCTTCAATAAATGGTGCTGGGAAAACTGGACCGCTACATGTAAAGACCACTTTCAGGAGGAGCAAGATGGTGGAGGAGTAGGAGACCTAAATTTCGACTGGTCCCAGGAATTCAGCTAGATAGGGATCAAACCATTCTGAACACCTATGAACTCAACAGGAGATCAAAGAAAAGAATAGCAGCAACTCTCTGAACAGAAAAGCGACCACTTTCTGGAAGGTAGGTCGTGCGGAGAAGTGAATCTCAGGCGATATTCAGGAAGATAGACGGCGGGGGAGGGGACCTCCGATGGCCGCTTCTGGCAAGTGATAGAGCCACAGAGCACAAAAATCTGAACTTTTAGAAGTCAGCTCCACTGAGGAATGTCACTCCAGTGGCTAAGCGGGGAGCTGGAACCCTCTCAGGGACAGTGTGGTCTCAGGACCCTCAGGGTCACAGGAAGATGGGGGGTTCCTGAGTGCAGCAGAGCTCCCAGGTATCAGAGTGGGGAAGCTGGCTACAGAGACAGAGCTGAAGAGTGGGCTCTTAGCTCGGGATTGCCATAAACGGTGATCCGAGGCACAGTTGGGCCACTGCTCCTCCAGCAGGGACCCAACAAGTGGCAGATCCAGGGAGACTCCCCTACCTCCCCCGGGAGGAGTGGCACGGGAGCTCACCACAGGGATCTGCTGGGTTTGGAGACTCCACACGGGGTCGGGTGCCAGAGACAGAAACACTCAGTCACAGGCTAGGTGAGCATGGAGTGCAGCCAGAGACTGGGGAGACGGGAGTGATTGATTGCTTTTCTCTGGGGGCTCACTGAGGAGTGTGGCCCCGAGTTCTGGGCTTCTCCAGGGTGGAGATTGGGAGGCCGCCATTTTCACTCTCATCCTCCAAAGCTGTATGGAAAGCTTACAGGGAACAAAAGCTCCTGAGAGCAAACCTGAGCAGATTACTTAGCCCGGACCGGCAAGAGCTGGGCAATTCTGCCTCCAGCAAAGACATTTGGGAACCATGGCAACAGGCCCCTCCCCCAGAAGATCAGCAAGAACAGCCAGCCAAGACCAAGTATACTGATGGATGAGAATGGCAGAACTCCAGCCCTAGGGGAATATAGCACATAGAATTCATGGCTTTTTCCTCATGATTCTTTAGTCTTTCAAAGTTAGTTTTTTTAATTTTCTTTTTAATTTTTCTTTTTCCCTTTTTCAACCAACATCTTATCAAATCGTTTTTTAAAACAATCTTTTTTATTTTTCTATTTCAGAGTCATATTCTATCCCTTCATAGTAGTTAACCTTATTTTTGGTATATTTGTATAAGTTGTTCTCCCCTTAAAATTTTGGGATACAGTTTCTTCTAACAGACCAGAATATACCCTAAATCTCTAGTGTATGGCTTTGTTCTAGTCTCTTGTGTGGTCACATTCTCTCCCCCCTTTTTTTTAAACCCTCTTCTTTCTTTTTCAACCAACTTCTTATCAATTCTTTTTATAAAATCTTTTATAATTTTCATCTTTATAGTCATATTCCACCCCTTCATCGTATTAACCCTTATTTGTACATATATAAGTTTTTCTTTCTTTAAAATTTTGGGAAGCACTTTCTTCTAACAGACCAAAATACGCCCAAAATCTAGTGTGTGGCACTGATCTATGCACCAGCCTGATCATATTTGATCATATTCTGTTTTTTGTTTTTTTTTTAATTTTTTTTTCTTTTTCTTTTTTCTTTCTTTCCCTTTCTTTTCCCCTGGTTTCAGGTCTCTTCCGGTTTGTTTAGTGTATATTTTTCTGGAGTCGTTGATACCCTGTTAGCATTTTGTTCTCTCATTCATCTATTCTCTGGACAAAATGACAACATGGAAAAAATCACCTCAAAAAAAAAAGAACAAGAGGCAGTACCGACTGCCAGGGACCTAATCAATACAGACATTAGTAAGATATCAGAACTAGAGTTCAGAATGATGATTTTAAAGATACTAGCTGGGCTTGAAAAAAGCATGGAAGATATTAGAGAAACCCTTTCTGGAAAAATAAAACAACTAAAATTGAACCAACTCGAAATGAAAAAAGCTATTAATGAGGTGCAATCACACATGGAGGCTCTAACTGCTAGGATAAATGAGACAGAAGAGAGAATTAGTGATATAGAAGACCAAATGATGGAAAATAAAGAAGCTGAGAAAAAGAGAGATAAACAACTACTGGATCACGAGGGCAGAATTCGAGAGATAAGTGATACCATAAGATGAAACAACATTAAAATAATTGGGATCCCAGAAGAAGAAGAAAGAGAGAAAAGGGCAGAAGGTGTATTGGAGCAAATTATACCAGAGGACTTTCCTAATTTGGGGAAGGAAACACGCATCAAAATCCAGGAGGCACAGAGAACCCCTCTCAAAATCAATAAAAATAGGTCAACACCCCAATATCTAATAGTAAAATTTATGAGTCTCAGAGACAAAGAGAAAATCCTGAAAGCAGCTCGGGAGAAGAGATATGTAATCTACAATGATAGAAACATTAGATTGGCAACAGACCTATCCACAGACACCTGGCAGGCCAGAAAGGACTGGCAGGATATATTCAGAGCACTAAACGAGAAAAATATGCAGCCAAGAATACTATATCCAGCTAGGCTGTCATTGAAAATAGAATGAGAGAGAAAAAGCTTCCAGGACAAACAAAAACTAAAGGAAGTTGCAAACACAAAACCAGCCCTACAAGAAATATTGAAAGGGGTCCTCTAAGCAAAGTGAGAGCCTAAAGGCATCATCGACCAGAAAGGAACACAGACGATACACAGTAACAGTCACCTTACAGGCAATACAATGGCACTAAATTCATATCTTTCAATAGTTACCATGAATGTAAATGGCCTAAGGCCCCAATCAAAAGTCACAGGCTAACAGATTGGATAAAAAAACAAGACCCATCGATATGCTGTCTGCAGAATACTCATTTTAGACCCAAAGATTGAAAGTGAGGAGGTGGAAAACCATTTACCATGCTAATGGACACAAAAAGAAAGCTGGGGTGGCAATCCTTATATCAGACAAATTAGATTTTAAACCAAAAACTATAATAAGAGATGAGGAAGGACACTATATCATACTTAAAAGGTCTGTCCAACAAGAAGATCTAACAATTGTAAATATCTATGCCCCTAACATGAGGGGAGCAGCCAATTATATAAGGCAATTAATAACAAAAGCAAAGAAACACATCGACAACAATACAATAATAGTGGGGGACTTTAACAGCGCCCTCACTGAAATGGAAAGGTCATCTAAGCAAAAGGTCAACAAGGAAATAAAGACTTTAAATGACACACTGGACCAAATGGACTTCACAGATATATTCAGAACATTCCATCCCAAAGCAGCAGAATACACATTCTTCTCCAATGCCCATGGAACATTCTCCAGAATAGATCACATCCTGGGTCACAAATAAGGTCTCAACCAATACCAAAAGATTGGGATTATTCCCTGCATATTTTTAGACCACAATGCTTTGAAACTGGAACTCAATCACAAGAGGAAAGTCGGAAACAACTCAAATACATGGAGGCTAGGGAGCATCCTACTAAAGAATGAATGGGTCAACTAGGAAATTAAAGAAGAATTTAAAAAAATCAGGGAAACAAATGAAAATGAAAACACAACTGTTCAAAATCTTTGGGATGCAGCAAAGGCAGTCCTAAGAGGAAAGTATAGAGCAATACAAGCCTTTCTCAAGAAACAAGAAAGGTCTCAAATACACAACCTAACCCTACACCTAAAGGAGCTGGAGAAAGAACAGCAAATAAAGCCTAAACTCAGCAGGAGAAGAGAAATAATAAAGATCAGAGCAGAAATCAATGAAATAGAAACCAAAAGAACAGTAGAAAAGATCAACAAAACAACAAGCTGGTTCTTTGAAAGAATTAACAAGATTGATAAACCCCTGGCCAGACTTATCAAAAAGAAAAGAGAAATGACCCAAATCAATAAAATCATGAATGAAAGAGGAGAGATCACAACCAACACCAAAGGAATACAAACAATTACAAGAACATATTATGAGCAACTATATGCCAGCAAATTAGACAATCTGGAAGAAGTGGATGCATTCCTAGAGATGTATCAACTACCAAAACTGAACCAGGAAGAAATAGAAAACCTGAACAGACCTATAACCACTAAGGAAATTGAAGCAGTCATCAAAAATCTCCCAACAAAGAAAAGCCCAGGGCCAGATGGCTTCCCAGGGGAATTCTACCAAACATTTCAAGAAGAATTAATACCTATTCTTCTGAAACTGTTCCAAAAAATAGAAATGGAAGGAAAACTTCCAAACTGATTTTATGAGGCCACCATTACCTTGATCCCAAAACCAGACAAAGACCCCATCAAAGAGGAGAACTACATACCAATATCCCTCATGAACATGGATGCAAAAATTCTCACCAAAATACTAACCAGTAGGATCCAACAGTACATTAAAAGGATTATTCACCACGACCAAGTGGGATTTATCCCTGGGCTGCAAGGTTGGTTCAACATACACAAATCAATCAATGTGATACAATACATTAATAAAAGAAAGAACAGGAACCATATGATCCTCTCAAGAGATGCAGAAAAAGCATTTGACAAAGTACAGCATCCTTTCTTGATCAAAACTCTTCAGAATATAGGGATAGAGGGTATATACCTCAATATCATAAAAGCCATCTATGAAAAACCCACAGCAAATATCATTCTCAATGGGGAAAAACTGAGAGCTTTCCCCTAAGGTCAGGAACACGGCAGGGATGTCCACTATCACCACTGCTATTCAACATAGTACTAGAAGTCCTAGCCACAGCAATCAGACAACAAAAAGAAATCAAAGGCATCCGAATTGGCAAAGAAGAAGTCAAACTCTCACTCTTTGCAGATGATATGATACTTTATGTGGAAAACCCCAAAGACTCCACCCTAAAACTGCTAGAACTCATACAGGAATTCAGTAAAGTGGCAGGATATAAAATCAATGCACAGAAGTCAGTGGCATTCCTATACATCAACAACAAGACAGAAGAAAGAGAAATTAAGGAGGCGATCCCATTTCCAACTGCACCCAAAACCATAAGATACCTAGGAATAAATCTAACCAAAGAGGCAAAGGATCTGTACTCAGGAAACTATAAAATACTTATGAAAGAAATTGAGGAAGACACAAAGAAATGGAAACGCATTCCATGCTCATGGATTGGAAGAACAGATATTGTGAAGATGTCAATGCTACCTAGAGCAATCTACACATTCAAAGCAATCCCTATCAAAATAACATCCCCTTTTTTCAAAGAAATGGAACAAATAATCCTAAAATTTGTATGGAACCAGAAAAGATCCCGAAGAGCCAGAGGAATGTTAAAAAAGAAAAGGAAAGCTGGTGGCATCACAATTCCGGACTTCAAGTTCTATTACAAAGCTGTCATCATCAAGACAGTATTGTACTGGCACAAAAATAGACACATAGATCAATGGAACAGAATAGAGAGCCCAGAAATGTACCCTCAACTAATCTTTGCCAAAGCAGGAAAGAATGTCCAATGGCAAAAAACAGTCTCTTCAACAAATGGTGTTGGGAAAATTGGATAGGCACATGCAGAAAAATGAAACTGGACCATTTCCTTACACCACACACAAAAATAGACTCTAAATGGTTGAAAGACCTCAATGTGAGACAGGAGTCCATCAAAATCCTAAAGGAGAACACAGGCAGCAACCTCTTTGACCTCAGCCGAAGCAACTTCTTCCTAGAAACATCACCAAAGGCAAGGGAAGCAAGGGCAAAAATGAACTATTGGGACTTCATCAAGATAAAAGAAACAGTCAGCAAAACCAAAAGACAACCGACAGAATGGGAGAAGATATTTGTAAATGACATATCAGATAAAGGGCTAGTATCCAAAATCTATAAAGAACTGATCAAACTCAACACCCAAAGAACAAAGAATCCAATCAAGAAATGGGCAGAAGACATGAACAGACATTTTTCCAAAGAAGACATCCAAATGGTCAACAGACACATGAAAAAGAGCTCAATATCGCTCGGCATCAGGGAAATCCAAATCAAAACCTCAATGAGATAGCACCTCACACCAGTCAGAATGGCTAAAATTAACAAGTCAGGAAATGACAGATGTTGGCGGGGGTGCAGAGAAAGGGGAACCCTCCTACACTGTTGGTGGGAATGCAAACTGGTGCAGCCACTCTGGAAAACAGTATGGAGGTTCCTCAGAAAGTTGAAACTAGAGCTACCATACAAGCCAGCAATTGCACTACTGGGTATTTACCCCAAAGATACAAATGTAGGGATCCAAAGGGGTATGTGCACCGTGATGTTTATAGCAGCAATGTCCACAATAGCCAAACTATGGAAAGAGCCAGGATGTCCATCGACAGATGAATAGATAAAGAAGAAGTGGTAATATATACAATGGAATATTATGCAGCCATCAACAGGAACAAAATCTTGCCATTTGCAACAACGTGGATGGAACTGGAGGGTATTATGCTAAGCAAAATAAATCAATCAGAGAAAGACATGTATCATATGATCTTACTGATAGGAGGAATTCTTTATCTCAGGAAAGAAACTGAGGTTTGCTGGAGTGGTGGGGGTGGGAGGGATAGGGTGGCTGGGTGATGGACATTGTGGAGTGTATGTGCTATGGTGAGTGCTGTGAATTGTGTGAGACTGTTGAATCACAGACCTGTACCTCTGAAACAAATAATAAATTATATGTTAAAAAAAAAAAGAAGATAGCAGGAAGGGAAAAATGAAGGGTGAGGGGAATGGAGGCGTAGACAAACCATGAGAGACTATGGACTCTGAGAAACAAACTGAGGGTTCTAGAGGGGATGGGGGTGGGGGAATGGGTTAGCCTGGTGATGGGTATTAAAGAGGGCACGTACTGAATGGAGTACTTGGTGTTTTATGCAAACAATGAGTCATGGAACACTACATCAAAAACTAATGATGTAATGTATGGTGATTAACATAACATAATAAAAAAATAATAAAACTTAAAAAAAAAAAAAAAAGAAACGGGACCACTTTCTTACACCACACCAAAAATAAATTCAAAATGGATTAAGGACCTAATGTGAGACATGAAATCATAAAAATCCTAGAAGAGAACACAGACAGTAATTTCTCTGACAATGGCCATCGCAACATTCTTCTAGACATATATCTAGAGGCAAGGGAAACAAAAGCAAAAACATACAAACAAAACCTCTTGGGACTACAACAAAATAAAAAGCTTCTAAACAGCAAAGGAAACAATCAACAAAACAAAAAGACAACCTACTGAATGGGAGAATATACTTGGTATATATACTTGGAATATATTGGTTAATGGGTTAGTATCCAAAACATATAAAGAACTGATACAACTCAATACCAAAAAACCCAAACAATCCAATTAAAAAATGGACAGAAGGGGGCTCCTGGGTGGCTCAGTCGGTTAAGTGGTTGCCTTCGGCTCAGGTCATGATCCTGGGGTCCTGGGATTGAGGCCCACGTCCACCTCCCTGCTCGGCGGAGAGCCTGCTTCTCCCTCTCCCTCTGCCTGCCACTCTGCCTACTTGTGCTCTCTCTCTATCTCTCTGTCAAATAAATAAATAAAATCTTAAAAAAAAAATGGATAGAAGATATGAAAAGACATTTCTCCAAAGAAGACCCATACAGATCACCAACAGACACATAAAAAGATGCTCCACATCACTAATCATCAGGAAAATGCAAATCAAAACTACAATGAGTTATCACCTCACACCTGTCAGAATGGCTAAAATCAAAAACACAAGAAACAAGTGTTGGTGAGGATGTGGAGAAAAAAGAACTCTCGTGACTGTTGGTGGGAATGCAAACTGGTATAATCTCTGTGGAAAACAGTATGGAGGTTCCATAAAAAATTAAAAATAAAATTACCATATGATTCAGTAATTCCACGACTGGATATTAAGTAAAGAATATGAAAACACTAATTTAAAAAGATATGTGCACCCCTATGTTTCCTACAGCATTATTTCAATAGCCAAATTATGAAAGGAACCCAAATATCCATTGATAGATGGATACAGAAGATGTTGTATGTATGTTTGTATGCATATATTGAGTTGTCTATATTTACATACACAGACACACACACACACACACACACACACACTGGAATATTACTCTGCCATAAAAAAAGAATGAAATCTTGCCATTTGCAACAACACGGATGAATCTAAAGGGTATAATGTTAAGGGAAATAAGTCAGTTAGGGAAAGACAAATACCATGTGATCTCTCTTATATGTGGAATTTAAAAAACAAAACAGACAGACATAAAAGAGACAAACAAAAAAATGGACTTTTAATATAGAGAACAAACTGGTGGTTACCAGAGGGGGGATGGTTGGGCGCATAGGTGAAATAGGTGATTGGGATTCAAAATTACTCTATTGTGGTGAACACTGAGAAATGTACAGAATTGTTGAATCATTATATTGTACACTTGAAATTAATGATACTGTACATTAATTATATTGGAATTAAAAACTAAAAAAAGAAGAAAATATGGGACAATACATATGAATAAAAAGATTTACTGTGGAACTTGAGAAACTGATCCCAAAATTTATATTAAAGTGCAAAATCCAAGAATAATCAAGAAATTCTTAAACATAAACAAAATTGGGAAATGGGTGATGGTGTTGAGGGGGACTGCACTATCAGATATCAAAACTTACTATAAAAATGTAGGAAATAAGACAGCTAATTTTGCTACAAATAAAATCCAAGTGGATTAATGATTTAAATGTAGAAGACAAAGCTATAAAACTTTCAGATGACAACATGGAGAATATCTTTATGAATCAGGGTAGGGAAGAATTTCCTAAATAAGACACAGAAAAGCATAAACCATAAGGAAAAGATTAATAAGTTTTACTATATTAAAATTAAGAACTTCTTGTCTACAAAAGTCACATAAACAAAATGAAAAAGTGATTCACAAACTAGAAAAACATAGTTGAATTCATACGACCTCAAAAGATTAGTATTCAGGATATATATATAAATAAATGTATAAATATATAATATTACATATAATATATGGATATATTTATATCTCTAAATATAGATATATTTATATCTCTCTATATTATATATATCTATATATAATATTATATATAAGTATATAATTATATTTGTATAAATATATCTATTCATATAAATATATTATATATTATATATAAAATATTTATAAATTTATACATATAAACTCTACATATATATACATATAGATGTGTATATATATAAACTCTATATACACATATACATATATATGTGTATATATATAAAAACTCTACATATATACATATAAACTACATAAATATATATTATATATAATATATATTTATACATTTAGAAATTTATATATATAAACTCTACATATATGTATATATAACATACATATGTAACTACATATATATATAAACTCTACATATATATATAAACTCTACTCTCTAGAGATACATAGAGACATATAGAGATATATCTATATAGAGATAATATAGATATATCTGTCTATATTATATATAATATATACTTATATATTTAGAAATTTATATATATAAACTTTATATATAAGCTTATAGAGCAATAAGGAAAATGAAAACCTCCATTTTGGAAACAAAAGTCATGAGGAGGTATCATTTACAGCATGAATACAAATCTTTTAAAGATAATTTACAATAAATTGATAAGTATCTAAAACTTTTTATACCACCAAGATACATACAAGTTTAGCCAGAAAAGGTGTTTGTTGGTTTTCATACTCTGAATATAGACCACCACTTATATATTTTATCTATGTACATTTCTTTATACTTTTCCCATGATTTTAATCCTCATTAAAATAGCCATCAGGGAAATTCAAATCAAAACCACATTGAGATACCACCTTACACCAGTTAGAATGGCAAAAATGTTGGAGAGGTTGTGGAGAAAGTAGAACCCACTTACACTGTTGGTGGGAATACAAGCTGGTACAGCCACTTTGGAAAACAGTGTGGAGGTGCCTCAGAAAATTAAAAAATCGAGCTACCCTATGACCCAGCATTTGCACTCCTGGGTATTTACCCCAAAGACACAGATGTAGTGAAAAGAAGGGCCATATGCACCCCAATGTTCATAGCAGCAATGTCCGCAATAGCTAAACTGTGGAAAGAGCTGAGATGCCCTTCAACAGATGAATGGATAAACAAGATGTGGTCTGTATATACAATGGAATATTACTCAGCCATCAGAAAGGATGAATACCCAACTTTTACATCAACATGGATGGGACTGGAGGAGATTATGCTAAGTGAAATAAGACAAGCAGAGAACATCAATTATCATATGGTTTCACTTTTTTTGTGGAACATAAGGAATAGCATGGAGGACATTAGGAGAAGGAGGGGAAATCAGAGGGAGAGATGAACTATGAGAGGGAGAAATCGGAGGGAGAGATGAACCATGAGAGACTATGAACTCTGAGAAACAAACTGAGGGTTTTAGATGGGATGGGGGTGGGGGGATTGCTTAGCCTGGTGATGGGTATTAAGGAGGGCACGTACTGCATGGAGCACTGGCTGTTACACAAAAACAATGAATCGTGGATCAGTACATCAAAAACTAATGATGTATTGTATGGTGACATAACAATAAAATAAAATTTAAAAAAATCATCTTAAAAATATTTGTAGTATATTATTTAACTATTAAGCAAAATGTGGCTCCATTTCAACTAGATTTCAAGCACCATTCTTAAAAAATTAAAATTAATCAAAATTAATTTAATTAAAACTCAGTCTTTATTGTGCTTAAGAATCATACACACACACGTGTGTGTGCATATAATGTATGTATAATAGCTGTGAATGTCTATTTTATACGTTTATAAATTATAAATATTGGAATGGTTTTTAAAAATCAGCCCACAAAGAATTCCTGATTCAGTGGATTTCATGTATGATATAAACTACCCAGAAATATCAACTAGATATGAGGTATCTGGCCATACCCCTCTCACTTCCCATTAGTCTAGAAATATCAAACATGTCACGTATGTCCCAACTCTCCTCTCACACTCAGTCCTGGGCAGTTATCACGAATATTTAGCATCTTTTCTAGCAGGGTACCAACTCGCTATCCCAATTCTTTTCCACAGAGTGCTCCAGGCAGCTACTGTCAATTCCTCAGAGCTGGCAAGACGAATGAAACTTACTTGTCATCTCTACTCTAGACCAAGCAGCATGATAAAACAGACATTTTTCATTTTGTTTTTTAGAAACTGTTCCTACAAAAAACAGAGACAAAGTATTTTTCATTCATCCATGTGCATCCCTATTTGTAATCTTAAGCATCAAACCTGGAATCAGAAGGACTCTGGATGAACACTGGCACACACTGCCATCTCCGAATACTAGAAGAGTTTGTTTTTGTAACAGCCAGTCTTATTTTAGTCCTAGTCATTTTAGTCACTGTAACCAAAATTATGTAAACTTTCTAAATAGGCTAAATATTCTAAAAATACAGTGAAACACCAGCCTCCACACCAACCAAGTCACAATATGGGTGTCCGACCTAAACCCACAAAATGAGGATGATGGGAAGGTCATTTATCAAACTGCAGTGACCATCACATGCTCCCACCACTGTGTTAAAAACAAAGGCAACCAAATGGCTGTTACTCAAAGTTATCCCATTATCTTTGGGAAAGTATTTCATCCCTGCATACCCTCAAGGCTTATCATATTAGACCTACTACTTAAGTTCCATAATTATATCAACATGTCTTTTGAACATCTTCCCATACTTTGAAAAATGGTAGAACTATTTCTAACTTTGTTACTATGTTTTCAGAATCTCCCTTGAAGAAATATGAGTGTGTTCCATGGAAAAAGAATTTGTCCAAGATATTTGTTACCACTTATAGTGTAGCCTTGAGTATTCTGAACCCTAAATGAACTGCTTTGACCATTAGGAGGAGTTGTGAAGATAAATACGTCAAACATTACGATGCAGGCACAGTTTGTCCATATTTGCTTCCCACCTGCAAATATAGGTTTCCCAAGGCCTTTTCTCTAAGCATTAATGCTATACCCATGAGCTTATGAACATATCCACTCAGCTGCCATATTCTGGCTGCTGTCTTTCTTTCTTCTCTCCTCCTATAGTCTTGGCTAATGGAGGCCCCATGACTGATGCCTTAAAATTACTGAAGCATATTCAGTAAAATAGAGAAATGTGTTTTGCTTTTTGTTGTCACTTGCTATTGGAAAAGCAGCAACATCAAGCTGCTGCCTTATACCTGCTATACTGTATTTATTTGACAATATTCCAGTTTGGATAATATAATGTATGTGTTAAAGTTATCTGTAATCTACAATCTGGAGAAGTTGGTTAACATTTGAGCTTCCCTACTCCTGAATTCACACTTTATGGTGGTCAGTTAGCCTTTGAGAGACCCTATCAAGTCCACTCTCCAGAAGAGAATATATAAAATACTTTAAATTGTGGTCTAAATCTCCATTATTGCATTTGCTGACTAGATATGAGTTTTCATTGGTGAAATGAGTGATAATCAAGATGTGTGATCAGCAAGGATATTAATGTGGGCTCCTTTGCCCTTCCACAAATAGGGCATAAGAATCTGGTGAGCCCAACATACTAACACTTCCACAGCAAACAGAGATTTAGGGCTATAACTATATTTCCCACCACAGCCCCACCCTTCCACCACAACCACTTAATGGAGGATTTTGTCATCTTTACTGATTGAAAAAGAAGCGATCTTGTTGCCAAAGTTTTTCCTGCATCTCCTTTGGAAAACCTGTAAAGCAAGGGGCTCTCAGAGTGTGGTAAGGACAAAGAGTAGAAATTTTAGACTGTCTAGAGGAAGAGCTAAACTGTTTTGGTGACTGTTAATAAAGGCACACATGGAAAATTCAGTTTAAGACGTTTTCCTTGTAACAGATCACTGTGAGGTTTGGAGGAAGGAGTCTTAGTTCACTACCATCTCTAGCGGTTAAAGGCCACTCATAGTTATCAAAGATTCAGAAATTGTGACAGTTCTCAACAGCTCCTATATGACTATAAAAATAGAAAATGAGTGATATCTATTATTGATGCCATGGATGTAGTGGAAATATAAACGGTTACTATTTTTTTGGAAAACAACTAAAAATACATATTAAAATTAAAAATTTGCATACACTTCAGCCCAATAGTCTACTTTTGGAAATCTATCCTATGGGTCGGAATGTCAGAATATATAAAGGAAAATATATAAAAAATTATTGCAGCATTGTTTAAAGTGGCAAAAAAAAAAAGTAAAATGGAAGCCAGATGAATGCCAACCAAATGGAAAACACTTAAATAACTCATGGAATGTTATGCAACATTAGCAACTATTATTAAGGAATAATTAAGCTATGTGAACTGACATGGGACTTGGGGGTATTCCAAAATGAGCTGAATGAGGAAAATGACCTGTAAGGAAGAGTATTTAATATTCCACTTTTGTAAAATAAACAGTGACAAAAAGGTGTATGGAATGTGCAGGTACATTGAATTACAAAAGGATACAGAATGTGGGTGTGAGAAGGGCAATGAGAGCAAAGGATAGGGTGGGGAAGTGAGGTAAGCAGAAAATCAAAGTCGATGTAGTGTTCCATGACATCAAAAACTAATGATGTAGTGTATGGTGATTAACATAAACTAATAAAAAAAGTGGAAGAAAAAGTAAGAAGTTCTACCAAACATATAATTTGCTAAATGAGGGAAGAGAAGGAAAGGAGGGAAAGAATACAGCAGAGGTAATGTCTGAAGAAACAAGTCTGATACTTTTTTTTAGAACTGGTGAAAGATGAATTCAGATTCAGAAAGCCTAAGGTAAGACAAAAAAAAAAAAAAAAAAGTGAAATCCAAGTTTATCCACACCATAGTGAAATTGCAGAACATCAAAGACAAATTCAAAATCATAAATGAATCCAGAAAGAAAAGAGTGATTACTTTCAAGAGGGGAACAATAAGGCTGGCAACTAACTTCTGTCAAAATGTATTAAGGAAACAACCCAAACCTGATTCAGAAAGCCATGAAGGGAGGGATGCCAAGCATGCACCACTCATCATGTCTTACATAGTCCAGCAGGAAGAAGGAAGATTTCCTCTAGGCCAGGCAACAGCAAGCTGCCCTCACAAGCAGCCAATGAGAGGCCACCACCACTTTGACCACCTGCAGCCAATCAGAAACCACCAATACTTCAAACTCTCATTTTCCTCTAATGAACTTTTGCTCAAAATAACTCCCCAAATCTCCTCCTTTTCTCTATGAAAGGATGCTCCCCTTCTTTGTTCTCCAGACTTTACTATCCTCATTTCTCTGCTATTGTTGAATAAATTTGATTTTACTGGCAAAAAAAAAAAAAAAAGAAAAGAAAATCAAAGTTGAGAAAAGACTACTAATGAAGAATCCATAATAGGATATGATGTGTATGAAATTATATGTGTATATATATGCTTACAAAAATTAGAGCAAGATGGGTCTTTACCTACTGACTTACGAGGATGTCCATTATGTATTAAACAGAAAAAAGAAAGAAGTAATGGGTACCTTCTGATTCTGTTTCAGGATAAAGGAAATAAACCATACCTCTATACAGATATATCTATGGCTATATGGGTTTGCCTGAGAAAAAATAAGGATGTGGAAAGATACGCAATAAGATCTTCAGGGGCTGACCTTACGATGGGGTGGGTTAATAGGATTTGGCTGCTGGGGTGGGTCATTGCAGCTTTGACCACTTTTGAACTGCATTATGTTATTTCACTATTACACAAAAGTATTACTTTTGCAGTTTGAAAAGAAAACAGCCAAATGGTGGAAAGAGCCAAGATGCCCTTCAACAGATGAATGGTTAAAGAAGATGGGGTCCGTATATACAATGGAATATTACTCAGCCATCAGAAAGGATGAATACCCAACTTTTATATCAACATGGATGGAACTGGAGGAGATTATGCTAAGTGAAATAAGTCAAGCAGAGAAAGTCAATTATCATATGGTTTCACTTATTTGTGCAACATAAGGAATAGCATGGAGGACATTAGGAGAAGGGGGGGAAATCGGAGGGAGAGATGAACCATGAGAGGGAGAAATCGGAGGGAGAGATGAACCATAAGAGACTATGGACTCTGAGAAACAAACTGAGGGTTTTAGAGGGCAGGGGGTTGGGGGATTGGTTAGCCTGGTGATGGGTATTAAGGAGGGCACGTACTGCATGGAGCACTGGCTGTTACACAAAAACAATGAATCGTGGATCAGTACATCAAAAACTAATGATGTATTGTATGGTGACTAACATAACATAATAAAATAAAATTAAAAAAAAGAAAACATGCAAATTATAGATTCTGGCTATTTGAACAATTTTCTAACTAATTCTTGGGGAAAAGAGTTCTTAAATATTTTTGAATAAATTTTTACTTAAATAATTTATTTTGAACCATTAAAGCTTCATTAAATTCACCCATGTACTGAATCCTTATTGGAAACCCTTAAGTTCCTTATTTTGGTCAAAGAGTTAAAGTGAATTCAAATATCGCAATGAAATTCTTAAACAATGACTTAAGCTCTC
Source organism: Mirounga leonina (assembly GCF_011800145.1). Lineage (NCBI taxonomy): Eukaryota > Metazoa > Chordata > Mammalia > Carnivora > Phocidae > Mirounga > Mirounga leonina. Next base: position 407,855 of record NW_023270451.1, on the reverse strand, counting down.
AAAGTAAATCATGTTCATTGTCATTTAATCTTCTTCGCTGTCATTTTTGCATAGGAGTAATAGTTCTGGCTTTTGAGAGCTATCAAAAATAGCATTTTATGGAGCTGTTACTATATGGCAGGCACTATGCTTTTTTTTTTTTTTTTGAGCTATAATTCACATACTATAAAATTTACTGGCTACTCCCCAAGAAATAGATGTCAAGATGGGAATAAGCATGCATTATATTGGCAAATGTTGTTGTTGTTTTTAATTTTAGCTCTTGTAATAGTTTAGTTGCTTCCCATTGATATCTTTTACATAGAGCTACATGAACAGCCCTATTCAGCAGGTGGGATCTGTACAGCAGATTTATGTTAAATAGCTTGCCCATGGCAACTCAAAGCTGGTTTGAGCTTTCAAATGCTGCCTGTAACCACATGTGACCTATTGTCTCCAGGATCCTGAGTCTTCCTTCACTGATGGTTGGTTGTGCATGTGGTTACTTAAAGGCTATGAGGCATGAAATATATTTCCTGGCTATTTCCTCAATTTATAGGAGGTAATCAATATCACCAAACCTTTTGAAGCCTTTTGCAGGCTTATCTTTGGGTAGTGGGATGACAGAAAGTGTAAAGAAATAGAAAATAGAAGTGAAAAGTCATTCAAATCTATTTAGTAAGCATGTAAGTTTAAACTGAGTTTGATGGAGGTTGAGGAAAAAAAATTACTGAAAAATAACATCAATAGTAAGCTGAGTGAGTCTACTATAAAATGAGTTAAGTTTATCGAAATTTTCTCTGATGTGCTTCGTATGTAGTGATGACACATTAGCAAACATCCGTTTTTGTGTTTTAGGAGTATAGCATAAAATGCAGAAGAAACAAAGATGCATGAATGATGTTCAATCCTCTATATTCTGATTTTTGTTAAATTAGTAGAAAAATTCTACTGAAAACTAGCATTATTAATCATGATGTGACTTCTAAGGAATTTGTTTGATGGAAAGTGGGGTGAAAAGGAAGTTAAAACCTCTGTGGGGGTTTTCTTTGATGTCATTTCTTTTTTTTGGTCTTTTGTTTTTGGCAGGGGTTAGAGTGCAGTTAGGGAAAATAAGTGGTAGAGAAATGGGACTGTGTGATTTAGGAATGAATAACCGAGTAATGTGGCCCCAGTGAGACCCAGAGGCTGGGGTTGGAGGGTGGGTGTGAAGGGATGTGAACTGAAAGCGAGTCCATTTTTACTTTGCGTATTTTTGCTTTTTTAATCTAGGGTTACATTTGAGGCTGTATTTATCTCTCTAGAAGATTATCAGTAGAATACAGAAACAAAGAATACAGAAACTAGGCTTTATTTCAGCCCTCTTGTGTGTGTGTATGTGTAAACTGGCAAGCTATAAGCTCTAATGAGCTTAGAAATGGCATACCAGCTTCTATCTCACCATAGCATCAGTGTTTATCTACCTCCCCCACAATTAAAATCAGATGTCTGACCACAAGCAACGAGTGAGGCTTTGCTTACCTTAATAATGACTGCTTGTAACCTCACTATGTGGCCACTTAAGTGCTACTGGCCCTGTGAATCAAATCAGCAGGGAGGAAGAAAAGTGTCAGTGTCAGAATCCACTTCAGGCATTTAAGCTGACTCCACAATTTACAAAAATATTCATATAAACAAATTCCAACCTCAAATATTTTTCTCCTACTTCAAGTCCATAAGATTGCAAGTTAATGATTAATTCTAGTTGACTGCATAACTCAACAGACCAAACACGTGTAATCATTTGCTTAAAGGGCAAATGATTTGGGAAATTTCACCTAGATGTTTTTATTCATGTCATGCAAAATTATGTATATTACCATTATTCAACCTGTAATCATAGCCATTTTCTAAGTAGTTTGAAATATCAAGTCAAATCTAAATTCTCTGTATTTTAAAGTGTTTAATTCCACTAGGAATAACAAAACAGGAAGAAATTATTCAGAGCTAATTTTGTAGACCATTGCAAGGAGAATGTAAATTGCAACCGTATTTCCAATAGGTTTAAAATCAGAAGTTAATTTTATTTCTCAAGTGAACAAAACTTTTTATTAAAATGCCAATCTGTTCACAGAATCATAAGCTTACTGTATGCTAGAAAAATGCTTAAGGAATTAACACAAACAGTTAAAAGTAAATAGTTGACAAAATACAAAATGAATGCATTCTAGATAAGTGATTCCATTCAATCACACATTTAAAATTGAGACACTGGATTCCCAAACATAAGCTTAATTTTTCCCTCTGACGTTTGGTCAACTTTGATTTAATAAGTACTGCATGCCTTATTCTACCTCTTCACTCTACTCAGATAGATATCATATTAATGTAAACTTAGTATTTATTTTAATTCTGTAACACACTCTGTCTTATAACATCTTTTGTCTTTATGCATCAGGCAAGAGAATATTTGCAGACCTTAATTCTTGGTTAGGTGGATGGAAGCATTTCTCCAGAGATGTCTGATTTATGGTAACAAGCCCATGACCAGTTTGATAAATATTCACCAAAAGACCTCAAGACATTTACCCATGTGGAAGAAAACACAGTGCATTATAGGAGGAAGAGAAAGAGAAGAAATAAAATGAAAGTAGCTCAGGGGCTCCTGGGTGGCTCAGTAGGTTAAGCGTATGACTTTGGCTCAGGTCATCATCTTGGAGTCTTGGGGTCCTGAGATGGAGCCCTGCATTGGGCTCCCCGCTCAGCAGGGATTGGGCTTCTCCCTTTCCCTCTCCCTCTGCCTCTTCCCTCACTCATGTTCTTTCTCTCTCTCTCTCTCAAATAAATAAATAAAATCTTAAAAAAAAAATTTTAGGGGTGGCTGGGTGGCTCAGTTGGTTAAGCATCTGCCTTCAGCTCAGGTCATGATCCCAGGGTCCTGGGATTGAGCCCTGTGTCGGGGCTCTGTGCTCAGTGGGGAGTCTGCTTCTCCCTCTCCTTCTACCCCTCCCCCTGCTTGTGCTCTCTCTCTCTCTCTCAAACAAATAAATAAAATCTTAAAAAAATAAAAAATAAAAATTAAAAAAATGAAACTAGCTTATATAGAAATAATTACTTTATTGAAGCAGTTTGTGTCTCGACCTATTTGGAGGACACTGTTTAGAATGATCGTATAGGAAGCAGCCTTCTTTCTAAAGTTAGTGAACCCAGTTTAATTTTCAGCAGGCTCTTAGTATTTGTAAAAACAGAGCTTAGTGTTTTTCTCCCTTTATTACATAATCTACACTTGTAAATGGCATGACTTCATTTTCAGTGATTGAGGTCTGTACTTAAATTCATCAGTTCATTATTAATTATATTTTGTCAAGATAAAGAAAAGCTTAGTATGATTCCAAAAGTAAATAATTCGTTTTGATGTAAATCACTGAGAGTTTAAAATTAATCTAGAACAGAAGTTTCCGGTTTATTAATGAAATAATTAATAGAGGAACAATAGTTTTCACATTCTTTTTGCATCACAGATCACTTTTGGAATCAAAATCTGATGAAATGTCCAGACTTACCCAGAAAAAAAAAATATATATATATATATAGAAACTAAATTTTGTATACAATTTCTCTGCAAGCTTGTCCTTTGACACCAAAGTTTTAAAACCTTTGAAATAAAAGCTGGGGCCAAGTTCAAGAATACATGCATGTGTTAAGGATCCTGTCATAATTATGTTTATTATTACAAGACTGAGCCACAATTTGGCTCAGATTTCCTAGCAGCCATAAGGGTTATGGTGACTCTCATTAGAAAAAAGAAACATAGGTCTTAGGGAAAATAAAGCTTTGCCCAGCAATGAATTATAAATAATTTCGCCTGGAACTATTTTGTAAACTTTACTTTGGTAACTGTGCATAATCTCAAATGCAATCATAAATTTCATATAATTTCTTATTTTAGCCACTTAGGAAAATAAGAGGACATAAGATTACATGTAGTCTGTTGGTTGTCTGAATCATAGGAGAATAAACATTTGATTCACCTGGTAGTTCATCATCCTATCTTTAGACTATGTTCCTCAACATTTTCCTGCTCATTTAAAGTTGGGCTTTTAATAGGTATAGTTCAGGTAGAAGCCCTCTGGAAATCTCTGATACATTCAGCCTTATGAAAGATAGGAAAAGAAGAAATAACACATGTATAATAAGAGTCCCCAAAGAAGAAAACCAAAATAAAAGAACAATAAAACAAGAGAGATATGCTAAAAATCTATAATGAAAAAAAACTTTCCTAAAATTAAGAATATATAGAAAGTGCACACTGTGTACTTGGGAAAAGAGAATGAGAACAGTGAAGAAAGTCTACTGAAATTATTGGTCATTAAAGAAAGTGAGTAAACTCTCTTGACATCTGGAAAAAAAGTTTAAGTCACTTATAACTGAAAGAAAATAAAATTGTGAAGAATTTTCAGTAACAACACTGTATGTCTTCTAGGGTAAACCAAAAAAATAAAATCCAAGCCATGTGTTCTATATTCATATAAGCTCCTTTTCTTTCTTTCTTTCTTTTTTTAAGGATCGTTGTTCTTTTTCTTTTTAAGTATTTTTTAAATTTATTTTTATAAAAGAGAGAGAGAGAGAGACCAAGCATGCACGAGTGGGGGGAAAGGGCAGGCAGAGAAGCAGGGAGCCCAATGCGGGCCTCAATCTCAGGACCCTGGGATCATGACATGAGCCGAAGGCAGACGCTTAACCAACTGAGCCACCCAGGCATCCGATAAGCTGCTGTTCAAGTATAAAGTCAAACTCTCTTCAACATCCCATGAGTTATTCCTGGGGTATCTATTAGAGAATAACCTTCAGACAATTAAAATGACTGGAGATATGTCAATATAAGGACTGTTGGTGAGCATTAGCATATAGTTAATTATAGCACTATGGATAAATGATGGTAATAAGGGAAGAAATATAATATGTAATAGTTATATGTGCAAATTCTAAAGCTGACATCTCTCTTTTTCAGCTTATATATATATATTTTTAATTCTTATGTTAATCCCCATACATTACATCATTAGTTCTAGATGAAGTGTTCCATGATTCATTGTTTGTGCATAACACCCAGTGCTCCATGCAGAATGTGCCCTCCTCAATACCCACCACCAGGCTAACCCATCCTCCCACCCCCTCCCCTCTAGAACCCTCAGTTTGTTTTTCAGAGTCCATCATCTCTCATGGTTCATCTACCCCTCCGATTTCCCCCGCTTCATTCTTCCCCTCCCGCTACCTTCTTCTTCTTCTTTTTTTTTTTTTAACATATATTGCATTATTTGTTTCAGAGGTACAGATCTGAGATTCAACAGTCTTGCACAATTCACAGCGCTTACCAGAGCACATACCCTCCCCAGTGTCTATCACTCATTCACCCCATCCCTCCCACCCCACACCCCACTCCAACAACACTCAGTTTGTTTCCTGCGATTAAGAATTCCTCATATCAGTGAGATCATATGATACATGTCTTTCTCTGTTTGACTTATTTCGCGCAACATAATACCCTCCAGTTCCATCCACGTCGTTGCAAATGGCAAGATCTCATTCCTTTTGATGGCTGCATAATATTCCATTGTATATATATACCACTTCTTCTTTATCCATTCATCTGTCGATGGACATCTTGGCTCTTTCCACAGTTTGGCTATTGTGGACATTGCTGCTATAAACATCGGGGTGCACGTACCCCTTCGGATCCCTACTTTTGTATCTTTGGGGTAAATACCCAGTAGTGCAATGGCTGGATCATATGGTAGCTCTATTTTCAACTTTTTGAGGAACCTCCATACAGTTTTCCAGAGTGGCTGCACCAGCTTGCATTCCCACCAACAGTGTAGGAGGGTTCCCCTTTCTCCACATCCCTGCCAACATCTGTCATTTCCCGACTTGTTAATTTTAGCCATTCTGACTGGTGTGAGGTGGTATCTCATTGAGGTTTTGATTTGGATTTCCCTGATGCCGAGCGATATTGAGCACTTTTTCATGTGTCTGTTGGCCATTTGGATGTCTTCTTTGGAAAAATGTCTGTTCATGTCTTCTGCCCATTTCTTGATTGGATTCTTTATTCTTTGGGTGTTGAGTTTGATCAGTTCTTTATAGATTTTGGATACTAGCCCTTTATCTGCAAATTTGCATTTGTCATTTGCAAATATCTTCTCCCATTCTGTCGGTTGTCTTTTGGTTTTGTTGACTGTTTCCTTTGCTTTGCAAAAGCTTTTTATCTTGATGAAGTCCCAATAGTTCATTTTTGCCCTGGCTTCCCTTGCCTTTGGTGATGTTTCTAGGAAGAAGTGGCTTTGGCTGAGGTCAAAGAGGTTGCTGCCTGTGTTCTCCTTTAGGATTTTGATGGACTCCTGTCTCACATTGAGGTCTTTCAACCATTTGGAGTCTATTATTGTGTGTGGTGTAAGGAAATGGTCCAGTTTCATTCTTCTGCATGTGGCTATCCAATTTTCCCAACACCATTTGTTGAAGAGACTGTCTTTGTTCCATTGGATATTCTTTCCTGCTTTGTCAAAGATTAGTTGACCATAGAGTTGAGGGTCCATTTCTAGGCTCTCTATTCTGTTCCATTGATCTATGTGTCTGTTTTTGTGCCAGTACCATGCTGTCTTGATGATGACAGCTTTGTAATAGAGCTTGAAGTCCGGAATTGTGATGCCGCCGGCTTTGCTTTTCTTTTTCAACATTCTTCTGGCTATGCGGGGTCTTTTCTAGTTCCATACAAATTTTAGGATGATTTGTTCCATTTCTTTGAAAAAAGTGGATGTTATTTCGATGGGGATTGTATTGAATGTGTAGATTGCTCTAGGTAGCATTGACATCTTCACAATATTTGTTCTTCCAATCCATGAGCATGGAACGTTTTTCCATTTCTTTGTGTCTTCCTCAATTTCTCTCATGAGTATTTTATAGTTTTCTGAGTACAGATCCTTTGTCTCTTTGGTTAGATTTATGCCTAGGTATCTTATGGTTTTGGGTGCAATTGTAAATGGGATCGACTCCTTAATTTCTCTTTCTTCTGTCTTGTTGTGGGTGTATAGGAATGCCACTGACTTCTGTGCATTGATTTTATATCCTGCCACTTTACTGAATTCCTGTATGAGTTCTAGCAGTTTTGGGGTGGAGTCTTTGGGGTTTTCCACATAAAGTATCATATCATCTGCAAAGAGTGAGAGTTTGACTTCTTCTTTGCCAATTTGGATGCCTTTGATTTCTTTTTGTTGTCTGATTGCTGTGGCTAGGACTTCCAATACTATGTTGAATAGCAGTGGTGAGAGTGGACATCCCTGCCGCGTTCCTGACCTTAGGAGCAAAGCTCTCAGTTTTTCCCCATTGAGAATGATATTTGCTGTAGGTTTTTCATAGATGGCTTTTATGATATTGAGGTATGTACCCTCGATCCCTATACTCTGAAGAGTTTTGATCAAGAAAGGATGCTGTACTTTGTCAAAAGCTTTTTCTGCATCTATTGAGAGGATCATATGATTCTTGTTCTTTCTTTGTTAATGTATTGTATCACATTGATTGATTTGCGGATGTTGAACCAACCTTGCAGCCCAGGGATAAGTCCCACTTGGTCATGGTGAATAATCCTTTTAATGTACTGTTGGATCCTATTGGCTAGTATTTTGGTGAGAATTTTTGCATCCATGTTCATCAGGGATATTGGTCTGTAATTCTCCTTTTTGATGGGGTCTTTGTCTGGTTTTGGGATCAAGGTAATGCTGGCTTCATAAAATGAGTTTGGAGCTGACATCTCTCTTAAGGGTACAGAGTGAATAAGATGAAGGAACAGGGATAGAAGGTAGACTTCTTTGCATATATCTTGCTCTATGGAATTGACTTTGAAACCATGTAAGCATTTTTATAATAAAAAAATTAAATCCCTAAAAGCTGAATTAAAATGAGACAAGTGAATCTAAATAGGTAACTAGTGCTGTCATAACCACCCAGAAACTAATCCAAATAACTTTTTAAAAAACAGCTTTTGATTGCACATCTCTAATAATATATGCCTTAAGGGCAAAAAAAAATAAAAGCTAGAAAAAAATCGTAAAGTTTTCAGTAATCATAGCATAGGTGGAAGCAATGGTTTTGTAATTCAAGAAATGTTGTATTCATGAAGTATAATTCTGCAATATTACAATATCCAGTGTCCTTCACAAGCAAGATTCTTGGCAAGGGAGAAAGGAAAAAGTGATGTTAGAAAGAAGAGATTAAGAGCTTTTAGTCCTGAATTTGAAGTATCAATATAAACTGACATTTTCTACTTGAAAGAAACTATTTCTAATTTTTTCAACTGAATAGTCCTAGAAACACTGATGCACCTAGTAGCAATAAGTACCTTTAGCACCCAGACTTTGGTGTTGAAATCCAATCTCCTTCTGAAAGGAACAAGAACTCCTTGGAGAAATGGTTAATTCTAGGTCCAGATCCGGGACAAGAAATATATGAGATTATCTTGGAAACTCTTGTCACATCAAATAATGAGGAAGCTATCAAAGATTAGTAACTCTGTGTCAAAGACTTGAAAATCAACTAGCAGAGACTACCAAAGATGAAGCAATATGAAGATCAATGAGGAAAAAACTTCAGAAGACTGAAATTTATCAAATAAGTATTGTATTTCATCAAATAAGTATCACAATGATACTTAAAAAAAATAATTGGTCAGCCATTGGAAGATGGTAGTGAACATATTATTTTGAAAATCTGTAAACAAAGAACCACTGGGTAGTCAAACAGTAGATAAGAGTAAGATTTTCTTTATTGTGGTATGTGAGCAAATAAATGAAAAAGAAATGATAGAATTGGGATATCATCTGTTTGTAACCCAAAATGAGTTAATGGATCTAGGCATTAAGCATCAATTATTGCTAATATCAAAAAGAGAAAGATAACCAGATATTAGATGTCTCCTGATAGAAGAAGGAGTTTTTTGTTTTTGTTTTTGTTTTCAAAAAATCAAACCTGAATCTGGTCAGTCCTTCAGATCCAATTACTAAATTGCAGACAAATCACAGGAAAAAGGAACATGTTAAACTGTCCTATGGAGATGTAATCAGGACAAACAATCCTACAGGAGAAATAATCGAGTTTCTTCAGCAAATAAATTAAAAAGAGGAAAAGAAAGATGGAGGGGAAACCAATAGGTGAAAAGAGACTTAAAAAGAATGTATTAACCAATCATTACATGTAGGCCTTGTTTGGATCCTAATTCAAACTAAAAAACCTTGTGACATTAAAGATATAGTTGGAAATGTAATCACTAACCAAATATTTGATGATCTTCAGAATTATTCATTTTTAAAGATACTATCATGGTACTGTGGTTATGTAGAAAGAAGAGAGTCTTCTTTTAGAGTTACACATTGAAACGTTTGTTTATAAAATTAAAAGTCTGAAATTTGCTACAGAATCATCTGGGAAGGCGAATGTGGGTAACGGTACCTATGAAATCATTTTGTTGGGGGTGCCTGGGTGGCTCATTCATTAAGCGTCAGCCTTCGGCTCAGGTCATGATCCCAGGGTCCTGGGATCGAGCCCCGCATCAGGCTCCCTGCTTGGTGGGAGGCCTGCTTCTCCCTCTCCCACTCCCCCGCTTGTGTTCCTGCTCTTGCTAACTCTCTCTCTGTCAAATGAGTAAGTAAAATCTTTAAAAAAAAAATCATTTTGTTGAAGCTGCGTATTGGCACATGGGGAGTTTATTACTGTATTCTGTTTTATTTTTAAAAATAAGACATTTAAAATAAAAACATGCATTTGGTAGCTTTGCCGGCATGGCATCACTATGCCCTGAGGGCCCTTGAGAGACTTGAAATTTTCTGTATCAGGAGATATTTCTTTTCCCTCTGTGCCTGTGAAAAGCAGTCCAGCGAGAGTTAAAGAGAGCTAGCAGCTGATACATCTGGGGAGCATTAACTATATTAAGGACAAGCCAGCATGAAAAGGTAACCGGAAGAAGCAGCTGAGTACTCTCTGGTCAAGCCTTGAGGTCATCTGAATTAAGGGATTGCGGTTCCCAGTCTAGCAAGGGACATGTATCATTTCAGCGCTCTGTTTTAAGCCCCAGCACAAGAGTTCCTTTGGTTTGGAACTGGATCAAAACACAGTTAAAGACTTGTCTATTTTCAATAAGCAAGTTTAAATGTCTTGTATCACAACACCTTTCAGGAAGGAATAGACAGGATTTACATTTAGAGTAACAAAAATTCCAGGTCTTTTGGATTTTTCTGTTGCAAAATCTTCTATTAGCCATATACGTGTTAAACATTTCTTTTGACTGTCATATCAGCCAAAAGATACCTAAGTATTTATTATGTGGTGGTACTGTAAAAAGCATAAGAATTCCTATAAAGGCATGGTAAAATTATAGGGCTATTATAGCTTCAGGAAAAGCAGGACTTTAAAACTGAACTAAAATAGTCTAAAATCTGACTCTGCCATTTCTCAGCTTGTTGGGTTAGGCCATGTCTATACTTTAGTTAGTATAGTTCTCTCACTTGCCAAACAAGACTGTAATGACGTTTAAAGATAATACAGAGTACATATTCAGTATGTGGAAGAACTGTCATTTGCACACTTGTTTTCTTATGAACAGCAACTTCGGCTACTTGCCTTTGCAGTCAAATGCTCTGCGGCTACTTGCCTTTGAGTAAAGGCATGTTTGAATATCAGACATCTTTCGCACTCACCTAGCCTACCAGCTCAATCTCTTTTGAAGAAAAACCTCAAACAGGTCAATAATTATTACAGATTAATTTTTCTTTTATGGTAAAACAATTTTTATTAAAAGTTAAAGGTTGTTAGTATAACAATGTGTCAGAAAGACTCAAGTACTGGTTTTAATCTAAGTGTAGTAGATTATGCTATTAGAGAAAACACAGTTTTGCCTCAGTCCTAATAAACACAGAATACTGAATATGCTACACTTCAGCCATCTATAGTTTGAGCTAGAAGATGGTCTCTCTTCTGGGTCCCTTGTCTTTTACACTTAAAAACAGCACTGAATATTTTAAACTTTTAGGCCATTTTGATGTAGTATTAATACACATGTCATGCTTATAACCAGCCATATCTATATTGTAAATTTCATTCTGAATATATGATAAAACGAGCCCATTTCACTTATGGTAAAAGCTAAGGCCAACAAGAGTTTTCCATCAACTAATCTGGCATTTGATATAGGACAGAAGTTTCCAAAGCAAGAGAGCTGGTAGCTCAGGCAAAAGTAAGAAAGACCGTGAAGGCACTATATAACACTGTGGACCTACTTTCATTTCTACTAGTCATTTCCTTGACTAGAAGCTGGGACATTGGGAAGTATACTTTCTAGTGTAGTCAGCATATTTATTTATTTATTTATTTATTTATTTATTTATTTATTTATTTAATTTTTTTTTAAAGATTTTATTTATTTATTTGAGAGAGAGAGAATGAGAGAGAGAGAGCACATGAGAGGGGGGAGGGTCAGAGGGAGAAGCAGGCTCCCTGCCGAGCAGGGAGCCCGATGCGGGACTCGATCCCGGGACTCCAGGATCATGACCTGAGCCGAAGGCAGTCGCTTAACCAACTGAGCCACCCAGGCGCCCTAGTCAGCATATTTAATACAGAATCAATCCAAGTCCATTGCAGAAAAATTAGAAGTAGTAAAGAAAAATAAAATTGCCTAATGCCCTACCATTCGTTATTATTACATATTGATGTATCTCTATCTAGATTTTGTATGAATACATAAATTTATTTTTATAAAAATTTGATCAACCAGGTGTGTTCCATAACTTTTTTTTTCACTTGGTATTCTTTTGTAAATATTTTATGTAGTATTTAGTAAAGATCTATGTTAAGAAGTGTGATAATTCAGTATTATATTATATGGAAGACTCCTGTACTTAACCAACTTTCTGTTGCATATATGTCTTTGGTTTTTTTTTTCTCTTATAAATGTGTCTTGAATATATATCTTTATACTAAGGAAATACCATGTATGAAAATTCCCACAAGTGAAATCTTAGTATGTTTTAAATTCCACTTCCTAATATCCCAGCTTGTGCTCCTTACAAAGATTAGTACTTTATTCACTTTCCATGGTGGACTTTCTTATTTCCATAACCGACTTTTCTGTGTTAGCAACACAGCATATTAATGGGAAAGGCCACAGAAGTTTGATGGAAAAGGTATTTTTTGGTCCATAATTCCTCTTGAACAGGTCTCCTGTTAAATGAGAAAATGTTTCTTCAAATCTATAGTGTGGCCATGGTGACGAAGCTAGGGAACATACGAGGACATTGAGAGGAGATGCATGTGGTCTGCAGCTGTGGCTTCACAGGTACAGCTGAAACCATCTCTGTGCTTAAGAACAAGTCCATTTGACCAGGCATTTCAGCAAACTTTTCAGCAGCCAGAAGTTCAACTCAGATATAGCTTAGTTTTTACAAAGCCAATAAACCCTTTAGCCATCTTAAATTGTATCTATTAAATTTGATTTATCAAACATTGTAATGGGTACTTTATGCATTATATATTTTTGGTTCTTATTCATAAGCTTCTAACTTTCTATTTCTACTCTACCAAAGTCAGTCATTTCCCATGAAGAAAACCAGAATAAAATGTCTTGCTTCAATTTCAGAATCAGGTTACATTTCTGGTTTCAGTGATTATGCATAAGAAATACATTTTGGGTGACTGAAGCTCTGTAATTTTTAGTGACTAACTATAAAGAAAATATTTACAAAGAAAAGTTTTAGTGAAAGTCTAAGTAGCTTATATACACTGATATCTCCCAGAATCTATTCTATGTGTGTTCTCATTTTATATTACATTATTGGCAGTACCTACTTCGGGCACCAAATTCAGGAACAATCCACATGTCAAAGGAGTCAGTTTCTGGCCCAAATTAGGATGAGGCCAGATTCTCAACAGGCCACCTGTGTGAGCATCTCTGCTCATGGTTTGGATTCATCTGTGTTTGACAGGAGGCAAATAGTGCCAACCCTGGCAAGTGAGGAGGTAAAGTAAGAATCCCAGAGTATAGAAGAATATTAGGATACTGGAAAATCGGACAGGAGAGAAATGCAGAAGCACACACAAACAAGGTGGATGCCAATGTAAGTGTAATCTGGATCTGGTATCAGAACAGCTGCCTCGATAAATAGTAGCCTCTTTTGAAAAAGGCTTCAGGTCTGCCCTGTCTTGTTACACCAACATGTATACTCAGGGAAAGTTCAAACAACCATTTGCTGGCCATCTGTTAGTTGTGTTAAAATTGATGACATATTGCCTCTGGCAATACTTGCTGGAGCACAGCAGGAAAGATGGAAGCATGACTAAAACAAAACAAAACAAAACATCAGTACTCCTGCAAAGGTCAGGCTCCTTTTCAATCCTGATTGGGCAGTGCACTGGTGAGCAGCTGGGGACATGGTTTGCTTGGCTATGGGAGTCTCCAGGGGCACCGCTGGTAGGAGTTTCATCGGGAGGAGGAGTCTCAACAAGTCAGGTGGGTACCTGAGCAGCCCTTGCAGCAGAGATCCACCGGTCACCCTGTCGTTGCTGCTGGCCTCACTCTACCTTGGTAGGAAAGCAACGACTTGTGTTAAAGAAAAGGTCAGAAGAGATTTGATGTATCAGCTGGGTGGGTGTGCTTAAAGGAGGGATGCAGTCTCAAAGCAGGCAGGGCCACAGGTGCCTGAACTGAGGGCCTCAAGATCAAGTGCATATTGAATCCATCAGTGGCATGGACCCACAGTGGGGGAAATCCCAGTTAGCTATTGGGACTGAAAGCTGCAGCCCCTGAAATCTGATTGGTTAACATCATCCTAGAATTTGCTACCAGCATAGAGAATGAGAGTTTTATTATTAATACACAACATCATGTTGACCCAGGAGAGGTAGTTAAGGGCCCAAAGAGGCAGAAGTAGCAACTAGGTAAAAGCGTGGGTGAAGGATTTTGAAACTGACAAATAATCCAGGCAGTGCCCCTAAAATATGTAATGAACTGGTGTACCAAACCCAGTCAGGACATACTGTGCCTCCACTCAGCCCTGATGTCAATTATGGATCTGTAAAATTCCCTGGGCCCTCCAGGGAGGGAGTTTTACTGCCAAGGTAACCACCTGCTGGAATACAGAGCTCAGGCTGCACTGCAGGTCAGTCCAGGATGACCCAAGTGAAGAAGAGTGGTGGAAGCATACCACAGGGCTTTATAGAGACCCAAATCCAGGCTGCTCCATAGGATGGGAATAGATTTTGCGCTGGCATCGCTGTGGTGGTGGTGAGAGGACTGAATACAGCCCAGAGGAAGCCTCTGTTAGGGCAAGCCCCTGGGGAGCCGCAACTTGTCCAAGCAGAAGAGGCAAAGTGGAGCCCAGTAGTCAACCCTGAATTATAGTGGAGATGGAGGAGTTAAAGAAAGATCTATTTTTGACAATGAAAAAGTGAGGATAGTCTGCCATATGACAGTGGTTACACCTCAGTGGGATGGTAGAGCCACCCAAGGACATTTTGGAAATTTTAGGAGGCTTTTTTGTCCCTCTTGTCACACTGACTGGGAAACACTGTGGACATTCAGTGAGAGGGGTCAGGGATACGAGGTGTCCCGCAGTCAGATAACTGTAACAGCTCCCACACAACTTCCACTCTGTGTTGCTGGATATTTACATAGATGAAAACACCTACCTAGAGCCTACCTTCCTTTATACTAACACAAACGATTTCTGTACAGCTTGAATATACATTGAATCTTCCAGTGATAACTAAATGGAGAGAAGATTGCATTTGTTTTCCCTGCACTGAGTCCACAAACTGTTCATTATCTCAGAAAACCACATCACTGACAGCAATGCTGTGCACGATGTTGAGGCCACTGGACAACACACCCGGATAGTCAGAGTCTGCAGCCTTCACATCCATGATGTTTCTGCACATAGCTACAAATATCTGGATCCTGAACTACGTGTTATGGTGCCATCAGACCTGAGTCATTATCAATTAAAAGTGATCAAATGAAAAGAAACAAGTAGGTAAAATAAAGCCAAAAGTTAATTCCGAGAAGAGATGAATAAAATCAATAAACTCCTAGCAGGACTGGTGAAAAACAGAGAAAAGGCTCAAATTACCAATATCAGAAATGGAAAAGGAGACATCCCTAGAAATCATGCAGGCATTAAGAAGATAATAAGAGGCTATTATTTAGAACCCTACATCAATTAACTTGAAATTTCATTTTTTAAAAAGGTCAAATTTCTAGAGCAATTCAAATTACCAAAGTGTCACATATAGAAAAAGAAGACACAAATACTTCTGTATCTACTAAAATTTGAAGTTAAAACCCTTCCCACAGTATAAAATAACATACGTTTTACTCAAGGTCTTCCAGAAAATAGAGAACCCCTCCCAACTTCTGTAAAGAGCTGAGCATTTCCTTGACCTCCATAACCTATCAAGGACTTGTCCTTTTCTAAAAAGGAAAACTAAAACCTAAGCTCTCTCTTCAAGTTAGGTAACAATTCTAAACAAAATAATTGCAAACATAATCAAGTTCTGTATACCAAGGATAATGTATCATAACCAAGAGAGAGTTATTCTGAAAATATAATGTTCGGTTAACATTTGATAGTCAAGCAATGTAATTTAGCAATTAACAGAAAAGGAGGAGAAAAATAATATGGTCATCTCAGTAGAGACAGAGAAAGCATTTGGTAAAACTCAACACCCTTTTGAGATAATGACTTATAGTACACAAGAAATAGAAAGGTCTTCTTTATCTGATAATCTCACAAAAAAACACAAACCACACAAATAGTACAAATACAAACCAAAAAAAGAATCTTATCAAATTTAGAGCCACAATATTGAAAGCTTTCATCATGAGATTGTGAATGAGACATGGGTGCCTGCTATCACCATTTACAATATCAGGCAATCATCACAAACCCCAATGTCTGTATGGTTCATGGCATTAGGGAGGGGTGGGGTCTACAGAATTTGAGAAAGAATCTTCTGCCAAAAGTCATTCAAACTCAATTACAAAGCAAAACCAAACAAAACCAAGACAAAACAAAACAAAAATCACTGAGCCAGCCAAATAAAATATTTGCAGTCTGCAAATTGGTGAACTTGGTTGGGGTTGTTTTGGGCCCAGCTGATAGGATAACAAACTTCATGTCCTAAGTGAAAACAGTCATCAAGTATATTACTACCTGAAGGAGACCTGGTGTTTTAATAGATGTCAAAGCCTCAAGCTAAACTTTGTGTAATTTGGAGGAGAGAGCTGAAAAGGCAAGTCACACAATAGGGAGAATAAACAATATTAGGGGTATAATATGGAAAGAGAGGCTTACACTGTGGGACTTTAGGAGGAGCAATATAACAGCAAAACCACCGGGTTATGAATTATTCCAAGAAAACCCCAGGGCACCTTTGTTCGAATTTGTCACATTGTACAAATGTGAAAGAAAGATTTAAAAATGCATTTGTGAGATGACTGTTTTTACTTGTTAAATCCTCTTCTATGCTTTGCTATTAGAAGTACTTTGCATATAAGCCGCTGGTGAAGTCTTTGAATTACGAGTTCTCTCCTGATAGCTGCCAACTTAGATGCCCAACAATGAATAGGAAAGGTCCTCCCTGCCCTTAGACTGATGTCATCAGCTTGCTCCTGGGCCCAGAATTGCAAATGCAGGAAGGCAGAAGGCACACAGGCCATTTTGCTCTGGAAGAGCCACCTCTTGGGTGGTCGGTCCATTTTGCACATGTGTTAAGAAATGGCTTGACCCAGAACTGCCTGCCTCATTTCTGCAGGGAGAGGTTTATGGAATTTTGGTGCAGTGATTTTCTGAATCTAAACTGACCTTGCCTTTTATGTTTCCTTGGATAATTTTGTCTCACCTTTGCAAAGCAGATGAGCTCTCTGCCTCCTTCCCAGAATGAGGTGGATATTGGAGAAGATAACTAAAACTTTAAACCCAATCCCTCTCTGGTACCTTTGCTGCTTGGTGTGGGTTTCCCAGGTCAGCCAGTTAGCTCCAAGAGCTCATCCCAAGTTCTTGAAGGAGATCTTAGCCCTGAAGAAAGACTCATGTCAGTGGAGCCTCACAGAACGGACTGTCCACACAGTGGTCAGTCTGGCTGTCACCCACACGCCCAGTGCCAGGCGCGGCACCTGGATATGCCTATTTTCAGAAATGCCAGGGTTTGGGGAGTCCTTGACTGTTTGTATTTATGATCACAACTCTATATTTTAGATGATGTGGCTTGGATTCTTCGTAGTTGTCTTCAGGCTTTCTTGCCCTTCAGATAACTAGGAACACTGGCTGCCACCGAGAGCCTAAGCAGGGGATACCAGCAAAAAAGGGAGAGAATTAAATGCTATTTCCTACTGGGCGCCTGGGTGGCTCAGTTGGTTAAATGCTATTTCCTACAAACTCCAACTTACCTTTGGACTCAATCCTTGTAAACCGCCTCCAATCATCCCTAATTCATTAAGTTGCCTTTTACTTCTTCCTGAAAAAAAAAAAAGGATGACCGAAGAAAACATTTTTTCTTTTACTGTAAGTTGTTTCAAGAACAGCACCTGGCAGCGCCACATGGGTTGGAGCTTCTGACACAGGCTAGTTTTAAGGATTTTATCACATTCACTATTTTAATTAAGTGGCAGAAACCATGCCTGGGTGTCAAGAGTTCATATTCATGTTCTATTTACTAAAACATGACTTGAAACTGCAACTTTCTTGTTGCTCTTTGTTATGAATGGTATTACTTGTATCAGACCACACTTACTAGTTAGTATGTACCTTCAAATACAGCTTTGTTACCATGAAATACTGAAGTTGTGTTGATGAAATTTAAATTTCCTACATGGGAGAAAATCTAAATCAGGTTAGGGAGCGAAGAAATAGACCCAAAATTGGGGAAAGTCCAGAGACTCTAATTTACTGGTTAATTAACATACCCTGTACATAAATAGTTAGAGCTTAACTGGCAGGCACTTAGTAAATGGCTGTCCAATGGCTTTAGTGGTGGGGATCTTTACTTTTGGAGTTAAGGTATCTCATAAAGAATACTTTCGGGGATAAAAGTAGCCCAAAACAGGGGCGCCTGGGTGGCTCAGTTGTTGAGTGTCTGACTCTTGATTTTGGCTCAGGTCATGATCTCAGGGTCCTGGGATCAAGCCCTGCGAGCCCCACGTTGTGCTCTGTACTCAGCAGGGAGTCTGCTTGAGGATTCTCTCTCTCTCTCTCCCTCTCTGCCTCTGCCCCTGCTCATATGCTTGTGCTCTCTCTCTCTCAAATGAATAAATCTTAAAAAAATGTAGCCCAGGACATCAGCTAAGTAATTATGGGCCATATCTTAAAAATTCACATATATTAAGTATTTTATTAAATTTTTAGAAAAACAGAGACTTGAAAAATAGCACTCGTTTTAAATCACCAAAGTTTCCATGGGGGAAAAAAACCATGTTACACCACAGGTTCCAGTGGGCTTCACCCACTAGGAAGTGTGAATACTGGCACAGGAGGCAGATTTCAGTAGTGAAGATAACCCGACTCTCTTCCAGGCATATTAGCAAGACCATCATGTCAGAAACATGACAAATACTTCCTTAGCAATAGAGTTGATCACAGCTCCATTTAGGAAATATTTTGCAGTGGAAAGTGTTCATCAGCATAGCACCACTTTGGGGAAACCCCCTTCCACATTTATTTTGTCTATGTGTTTACGGTGGGGCTGACCCCAGCCCCAGTCACACAGGTCTGGAAAACTAGAGTCAATCCAAAGATTTTTACCAATTATATCAGAAAAGGGGTGCATTTGTTTGCACTGCTAAGAGAGTAGATTTAAAAAGTTCTCATCACAAGAAAAACATGTGTGACTATGTGTGGTGATGGATGTTAACTAGACTTATGTGGTGATCAGTCTGCAGTATATACCAATATGCAATTGCTATATTGTATGCCTGAAACTAATACAGTGCTGTATATCAATTATATCTCAGAAACAAAAAAAAAACAAATAAAATTGAAAGATAAAGTAAACAAAAAAGAAAAAGAAAGGGGGTGCATTTGTTTCACTGGAGTTGTGAAGGTGGTAGAATGAAGACTTGAGTTACTCATGTGCATCTTACTACCAGCCAGGAATAATCTTTTGGAAAATGAAGATAATGAAAAAAAATTCAAAGCTAAGAGATGAATACAGATAATCTTCTGATCATATGGTGAGAGCATTTAGATCCAGCTATACCTGAAGCAGCTCTCTGTAGTTTTCATTTAGTGGAAAATTTTTCTAAATCCATTGTTTTCTGACATCCTCTCCATTGCTTTTCTTCAGTTTTCATCCAGCAAAGTAACGTTTTCCTTAAAAAGATCATGTCAAAAATAATTTTTAAACTTTACTCACAAATGACCCATGTCTCCATTAGGTACCTTCAATGCTCTACTTTTTAAAACAAAATCTCAAACATCTCAGAATACTTTTATACAAACTAGTTAAATGAGAGCCTGGTCTAGCTCTTTTTGGAAGGCAGAAGAGCCATCTTTAAGAATAAAAAGGTGAACTTGCATGTAAAAATAGAGTTTTTCTGAATTAAAAGGAATAACATAGGCACTAAGAACGTCATTTGCCTTGTAGTCAGCCCTGCATTTTTAGCCCCTGCCACACAGAGGTCAGGGGAACTGAAAGCTCCACTCTCTCATCTTCACCCATCCACAATTCAAGCATTTATTTAATTTCTGATTATAAAGTCACTGACTGCCAGTCCAGCAGGCACTTGAGAGAGCTTCAGGCCTTCTTTCTTCCCCGGGGTTATCCATGGTCCCTGGAGGGAGGCCTTCCTCTTGCAACACATGGATCATAGACAATTCTCCCTTTGCTATTTCAGCTTCCTTTAAAGATTTTATTCATCCTTACAACTTTGCTGCTTTGTGCTCGGCACTTGGCTACCAGACTTGGGAGCTGGTGGGGATCTATCTATTTCTTATATCACACAACAGTGTGTGATTTATTTAACCCAAAGCCCTACCAGTTGAAATTAGAGGTTTAGTAGACAGATTCAACTGATAGGACTTGCCCATAAAAATTGTCCCCAAAGAACCAGCTTCCTACCATTGGGTTATTGTGTCTAAATCTGTCATCCTCTGGTTCCCTTCTCTCCTTGAGAATCTTGGCATTTGTCTCCAATTCTAGTGAGACTGGTGAATTCTTCACACCACAAACATTTCTGAAAAATACATAAGATGAGCTACAGATTTACATTTCTAGACAAAGGCACTAAAAATCAGTGGAAACAAGGTGGCCACACTGAGCAAAAGTAAGTGTGGAATAGCTCAACACAGCTTTCCTGGGTCCTGGAAACCCTAGTCAAGATACTGCCCATGCAAAGTGGAGTCTAGCCAGATCTGAGAGCTTTACTTTGGAGGTCTGTTTCAAACTGTATAATAAATTTTGGTATCTGAGAATTGGTCCTCTTATCTTATGTTTCTTCTTTAAGAAAGTCTTGACTCTCTTAAGTACTTTGCATTTTCTTATAGACTTTAGATTCAGCTTGTCAAATAAAAAAAAAAAAATCCACAAGAGTTTAGATTACAATTGATTGAGTGTTCCAATCCATTCATATTTTATAACACAATTTAGATTTGGTTTTTCTTCAATTTTTTTTAGTGCTTACAGTTTTTTTGTATAGAAGTCTAGCACAACTTTGGTTAGATTGATTCTAGGTATATGATATCATGATGCTATTATAAAAGCATTTAATAAATTTTATTTCCTAACACTTTCTAATATATAGAAAAGAACTAATTGTGAAATATTGATTTCCTATATAGCAACCTTGCAAAGCACTCTTTAAGTCTCATGATATATCTGTGAATTATTTGAAAATTTCTTCATATATAAGCATATTATCTTCATATAGTAAAAGTTCACTTTTATTTTTTCATTTTCAAACTTTAAATCTTTCATGCCTTTTTTGTTGACTTACTGTTCTACCATGAACTTGAGCAATTGTTGATAGAAGTGATAACATCCCTGCCTTATTCCCAATTTCCAAGGGTCTAATTTCATTATTTCATCACTATATATGTTTGCTGAAGTTTTTTTGGTAGATATTCATTATTAGATTATTAAAAAATCTGTTCTAATCTGGTTTGCTAAGAGTATTTGTATTTTTAAAATTATAAATGAATATTAAATTTCATCATGTACATTTTCTGTATCTGTCAAGATTTTCCTGATTTTGTCCTTCAATTCATTAATAGGACATGTTACTAGGAGCCAGAAACCACTCAAGTGCTAAGGGTAAAAAACTTAAAAAGTTCTGCAAAGGGGCAGGGCTCAGTTTTGTCAAGGAGATGTCATATTGTTTGTACTAATAGCAGTTATAAATAAGTGCATATAAATCAGAGCATAGGTTACAAGGTGCTTTTCAAACACAAAAGACCTGGATATAGTTGTTGAGAGGAAAAATTACAAAAAGCAAAGGCAATGGCATTTTAAAACATGTTATGAGAGCCTTAGTATTATTATAACTATTAAGTCCTTACTACATGAATTATCTGTCATATCCTCAAAACAACCCTATCATTTCCACTTAAGAGAGAGGAAACTGAAGCCCATAGTGGTTAAATAATTGCCCAATGTTATACAGCTAATACATGCTATTGATGGAATTCCAACTGGCTCCAAACCCAAACTCTTAAGTTTCTTTTGGAGGAAGCAATGTAATATAGTGGGTAAGGATTTATACAGGGTTTGGTTTTGATAAATAATGTTTTTAAGTGACAGTCTTATAGATGGAAATAATCAACAAGAAGGAATTGTACTCTGAACTATTTTATAGAAATTATTCATGGAGCACTGGATGTTATACAAAAACAATGAATCGTGGATCACTACATCAAAAACTAATGATGTATTGTATGGTGACTAACATAACATAATAAAATAAAAATTAAAAAAAGAAATTATTCATGTGAAGAATTATAAAGTCTGAAATTCTTTTATTCTGTATATTCTCTCATAAGTTTCCTGAAATGAAAGAACTTAATTGTGTGCCTTTGGGACTGTGGGCGGAGCAAAGGGTTGAATGTTTGCATATCTTGTGGTGAAATGAATTCTTCAGTTCTCATTCCTTCCTACGCGAAAACTCTAACTGTGCTCTCAGTATTCCTTAAAATAATGTCACTTTGGACACTGTTAACTACTCCAATACTTTGATGATGCCCTGTGATAACACCGCATTCTTCTATTTTTCTTCTGCACTCTGTTCCCTCTAACTTCTTTGTGGGCTGCTCCATCCATCTCTTAAATTTTGATGTATAACTTCACTTCCTGGAAATCTTGTATTTTGGAATCTCAAACCTTATCTATCTAGTAGTTCAAACCAGAAAATAAAAGTGATGAAATTTACACATCATTATACATATGTGTGTGTATGTGTGTGTGCGTGTCTTTTCGATCCAAATGGTTGTTTATTCTAAAGCTGGAAGCTACTGTGCCTACATTTTCACCTGAATGTTTTAATGAGAACAGGAAAGGGAAAAGTTACAGATGTAAACAATGACAGTTACTTTAAAAAAAAAAACGTTAAAACCCTTTTTACTAAACACTTCCAAGAATATTTACAGGTTATGCAAAAACAATTTACAGTCTCCATGTGGTGTTTGTTTTTCTCATCTACTACAACAACAGCAGATGTCTGATAATATATGTATTATATATTACAATTACATTATTAATATTATATTATATATTGTAATACATATATAATCAGTATATATTTTTATATATAATAATACTGTTACATACTGATATACTGATATATTACATGCTGATATTATATATATTATACTAGATGTGATCAGTACATAATATTATATATATATATAATCAGTATTATTATCAGAATTTTTTTCGCTAATCAGGCTTAATTTTTTGACTTAATTTTTTAAATTAAAACTTCATTTCTTGGGCGCCTGGGTGGCTCAGTTGGTTAAGCGACTGCCTTCGGCTCAGGTCATGATCCCGGAGTCCTGGGATCGAGTCCCACATCGGGCTCCCAGCTCGTCGGAGAGCCTGCTTCTCCCTCTGACCCTATCCCCTCTCATGCTGTTTCTCTCTCTCTCTCTCTCTCAAATAAATAAATAAATAAAATCTTTAAAAAAAAAAGACTTCATTTCTTTAGAGCAGTTTTAGGTTCACAACAAAATTGAGGGGAAGATACACATATTTCCCATATATCCCCATTTCCATAAATGCACAACCTCCCCCATTATCAGCATCCCCTACCAGAGTGGTCCATCCATCAGAGTGGTCCATCTCTTACAATTGATGAACCTACACTGACACATCATAATCACCCAGAGCCCACACTCTAGTGTTTTACATTCTATAGTTTTGGACAAATGTAAAATGACATAAATTCATCATTATGGTATCTTATAGAATATTTTCACTTTCCTAAAAATCTGTGCTCTGCCTTTGAACCCCCAACTCCTGGCAACCTGTGATCTTCTTGTCTCTAGTTTTGCCTTTTCCAATATGCCATATAGTTGGAATCATATAGTATGTAGCCTTTTCAGATTGGCTTCTTTTACTTGGTAATATGCACTTAAGGTTCCTCCATGTCTTTTCATGGCTTGGTAGCTCTTTTCTTTTTAACCCTGGATCATATTCCATTGTCTGGAAGGACCACAGTTTATCCACTGACCTACTAAAAGACATCTTGACTGTTTACAGTTTTTGGCAATTATAAATAAAAGTACTATAAACATTCATGTGCAGGTAAAAATCTGTGTGGACATGTTATCGACTCCTTTGGATAAATACGAAGGAGCATGATTGTTGGATCCCATTGTAAGAGTATATTTAGTTTTGTAAGAAACCACCAAACTATCTCCCAAAGTGGCTGTTCCATTTTGCAGTCCTATCAACAATGAATGAGAGTTCCTGTAGCTTTATATCCTTATTAGCATTTGTTGTTCCCAGTGTTCAGGATTTTGGCCATGCTAGTAGGTATGCAATAGTATCTCGTTGTTTTAATTTGCATTTCCCTGATGACATACGATGTGGAGAATCTTCTCATGTGCTTATTTGCCATCTGTATATTTTCTTTGAGGAGGTGCCTGTGGCCCATTTTTTAAATTGGGTTGTTTGTTCTTTTATTGTTGACTTTTAAGAGTTCTTTGTATATTTTGGATAATAGTCCTTTATCAGATGTGTCTTCAGCAAATATTTTCTCCTAAGTCTATGGCTAGTCTTCAGTATTATTTTTTAATTCTTCATTACACAGAATTCAAAAATTGCAGAAAATACAAGAATTACAAATAGAAAAAAGTTTAAATGCATGAAAAATAATGTCATACTCACATTTATGGATAATTAAATATGACTTAAAAGCATTAAAACATATCTGGAAATGATAAACAGCAAACAGAATGGTTAACTCTGAGGAGAGAGACAGAGAATCGGTCAGTGAAAAGTACATAGGGTTTTAAAATTTAGATTAAAAATTGTTGAATAAAATATGGTAAAATTTTATATCAAGAATGTTCGATTATATTCTTGTCCATTCTTTCCTATGCATTTCAAATAATTCATAATTTAAGGAGGAAAAACTGAAATCAGAATAGTTTCTAGTGTTTTGATACTGATGACATTAGTGAATCCATTACTTCTGTCTAATCTCTTTTCAGGGTCAATTTCTTTATAAGATTCCTTTCTATTCTAATATTCTGAGAACACTTTTATGATGGTGTGTTTCCTTAGTTTTTTTGGTATATCCTAATTTACAAAATATGAAACTTAAAAAGGTTTTCTTTAAGCCATACATTCAAATTAGTTATTTTATAAGAGGAAAGCAAACACATTGTTATTGCAATAATTATTGTGTTGAAACAAATGCCCTCATTGAATTTGGACTCTTCTGTTAACTTAGTAAGTGAACTCACAGTCAGTAGCTTAAATCAACTCTAAATATGGATGTGTTACACCATATCCAGATTGGGTCAACACTAAAAGGAGGTATGTACTTCTCTTGGAAACGCATATTTCCATTCGGCTCATAAGTCGGGGTTTGCCATATGTAGTGCACTTCACCCCAAGCTAAGATTTCCTAGAAAATGTTTCCAAAATGATGTAGCAAATCATGACAACTACATTTCTAAATGGCCCGTGGAGTGGACAAAAGAGAAAACATGGGCATCTGGGCTCTTCCTGACTGAGGCTTCCAGCCATAACCCGGGGCAGTTGGAGCAATCAACTGGGCCAGAACTTTCTTTCCCAACACTGACCCAAACTAGAACCACCTACAGCAATCGAGCCCTTTAAAATATTTCCGAAAGTGAAAGTTTACATAATGAAGCTGGGATGTGAAATGTTCTCACAGGCCCCAGATGTGAGGGACTGAAGAACTTCTGACCCTGCTCAGTTTCTCAGTGGATAAGCCAGTCTCAGGGCATCCTGATTATCCTAGTCAGAATTTGCTTTCCATGGAGATGTGAAGGAAATGATAAGACTCTTTTAATTACCTACATGAAGGGAATCACTGGGGGCACTTGAGCTGATAAAAGGGAAAATGAGGGAAAAGAGAGAGACAATGGTGTGAGAGTTAGAATAAATCACTGGCTGCTTTTTCTCTGTCCCCATGTTCCCACTCACTCCAGTATGGATCCAAGATCCATACAGGAACTCTCATTCATTGTTGATAGGAATGCAAAATGGAACAACCACTTTGGGAGGTTCATGTGTTGACCTCTATTGTTTGCTCATCGTCTCAGCAGACACAGGTCCTTTTGAGGTCTTTCTTTGTTTGCTCTTTGCTCCCTCTGTCATCTCATCCTCCACTTCTTAAGTTCTCTAAACCCTAAAATGTTGACTCTCTTAGAAGTTTGGAGTGCCATAGCAGTTTGCATACATTAAAAAAAAACCCAAAACACTTTAAATACAATGACACAGTTGAGGGTCCTCAACAGATAGAGCAGGGAGAGTTTTAGTTTAAGAACAAAGGCACAGGGCGCCTGGGTGGCTCAGTTGGTTAAGCGACTGCCTTCGGCTCAGGTCATGATCCTGGAGTCCCGGGATCGAGTCCCGCATCAGGCTCCCTGCTCGGCGGGGAGTCTGCTTCTCCCTCTGACCCTCCTCCCTCTCATGCTCTCTGTCTCTCATTCTCTCTCTCAAATAAATAAATAAAATCTTAAAAAAAAAAAAAAGAACAAAGGCACAAGGGTTCTAAGCTACCACTTCCCATGATTTTTGCCAAGTGATGTCACTTAATTATTCCCACTTTGCCAGTGAAAGCAAAACCTACCCTGTATACCTCATGTAGCTTCAAAGATGATAGAAAGTGAGGCCTTTAGTCAGCATTATTGTTTTATCCTTCCATGCAAATTCAGGTTTCCTTTCTCCTTGGCACTCTATTCTCAATGACCTTTAGTAAAATGCTCCATTGTTTTCTTCACCGTGTTCTCCTCAAGAAACAAAAGGTTAATTCGGAATTTTTGTAAAATAGTGAAAAAATAACTTTGGGGATTTTATGAGGTGGCTTTCAAATCCAGGCACAGCACTCCAGTCTGAGTCTGTGTTTAGAGAGAAGTTTTTCACAAGCTGTTTCTCCACAGATGGCACTTTGGTCCCTTTATAGTAACCGAACCTCTCTCTGTGGGGAGATGATCATGTCGCGGCTCTTCCAGCCAAGCAGTTACATGGCTGTTCTTCCTGCTGATTGCAGGGAAGGAAACTCACGTTACAGCTCAGTGTTTTCTTTTCAGTCTCAGATCCCTACAGTCCCATCCCGTGAAGTCTAATAACAAAGAGGGGCTGTTAGTTCTGGAATGTTAATTGTAGAAGAGCTAGAAAGCACACAAGCAAAATGTTAATCACCCAAATTCAACCACTGGGGTAATACTCTGTTATAGTGTTGGCGACTATCAGATAGCTTTCTATATATACAGTTCTATATATGAACTATATAGAACTATATATATAACAATATATATAACAATCTGAATCTCAGGCATCCAAAGCGTGTTATGTCTCTGTGAGATAGACACACACACATACATATACACACATTTGAGTGTCTTGTGTATTTTACAAATATGAAACCCACATGACCTATCTTATCTTACAGTCTTTTTCTTTTCATTTAAGAACATATTACATATTTCCTAGCCCAGGTGTCTGTAAAACAGGAGAATGGATGAAGAAACTGTGGTGCATTTATACAGTGGAGTAATACAATGGAGTAGTACTCAGCAAGGAAAAGGAATAAACTACCCATATACACAAAAATATGGATGAATTTCAAAAAAATAATGCAGAGTGAAAGAAGTTTCCCCCAAGAGTATATATTCTATGAGTTCATTCATATGAGTAGGGAAAGCTCAGCTGTGATGAAAAAAATCAGGAAAGTGGTTGCCTTGGCAAAATGGGGCAGGGAGAGAGGAAGAGGCAAGAGTGAAATTTTGGGGTGGATACAATGCTCTATATCTTGATAGAAGTTTGCGTTACACAGTTGTATACATGTGTCAAAACTGGTCCACTTAATGGTCCACTTAAGATTTGTACATTTCATTGTATGCAAATTTTTACCTAAGGAAAAAACAACAAATATTGAACTCTAGTTAATAATATGCATGCTAAAGTACTTAAGGGAACAGAACTGATGTCTGCATTTTACTTTGAAATACATTCTTAAAAAAGATCAATGCATACAGAGATGGATAAATATGTGATAAAGCAGGTATAGTAAAGTGTTAATTACCATATTTAGGTGGTAGTTGTGTAGGTGCTCTCTATACAGTTTGTTCAATTTTCTGTAGGTTTGTAATTTTTTCATATTAAAATATTAGCAAGAGAAAGAACATATGACATGTTCCCATGTCAAATATGCTTCCACAATGTTTTAAAGGACTGATTAAATTGACATATAATTCAATCACTGTTAAACATTTAGATTGTTTACATTTTTATAGTATAAGCTGTCTTATAATAATTATCCTTATACTTGGATATTTAGATACCTGTCTTATTAGATACTTAGGATTAATGAGCATAATTGCTAAGTCAGTTAGGAATTAAGGACTTAGGTTCCTATTTATCCAGAAGATTTGGGACAATTTTCTCTTACTAAAGAGATGGATTCTATTTCCTCATATTTCTTATAAGATTTCCAGTTACATAAAGATTTGGTTCTTTGTTCATCTTTGCTAATCAGTTCGATATCTTTAATGGAACATTCTTATAATTTATTTTCTGGTTATCTCCATCAGCACTTTAGGATCAAGGGAAAAACAGAAGAGAGAATTTTTTTCCTTAGTCAATCTAGCTGAAGTTTGTCAATATTTTTGATCTTTTTGAAGAACCATCTTCCAGTTTTTAGTTTCACTGAATTTTTCTATTATTTTCCTATTTTCATTTTATTTACCTCTGCTCTAATCTTTATCATTTCCTTCCCTTTGTTATACTTGGGCTTACTTTGTTATTTTTTTTTCTAATTTCTTAAGTTGTAAATTTAGGTTATTGATTTGAGGTTTTTATTTTTATTTTTTATATTTTTTAAATTTATTCAGTTAATTAACATATAATGTATTATTGGTTTCAGAGGTAGAGGTCAGTGATTATGTATTATCCAGTGCTCATTACATCACATGCCTCCTTAAATTTCCCTCTCAGCAGTGCTTTCACTGCATTCTATAAATTTTGGTGTGCTGTACTATTATTTTCATTTGTACTTTAGTATTTTTTTAATTTCCCTTGTGATTTATCTTATTCATTGGCTGTTTAATAGTGTATTATATTAATTTCCACAAATTTGTGGGATTTCCAATTTTCCTTCCTAACTTCATCTCATTGTGGTTGGAGAAGATGCTATGGAAAGAGCCAAGATGTCCATCGACAGAAGAATGGCTAAAGAAGATGTAGTATACATATACAATGGAATATTATGCAGCCATCAAAAGGAATGAAATCTTGTCATTTGCAACGACATGGATGGAACTGGAGAGTGTTATGCTGAGCGAAATAAGTCAAACAGAGAAAGACATGTATCATATGACCTCACTGATATGAGGAATTCTTAATCTCAGGAAACAAACTGAGGTTTGCTGGAGTGGTGGGGGGTGGGAGGGATGGGGCAGCTGGGTGATAGACATTTAGGAGGGTATGTGCTATGGTGAGCACTGTGAATTGTGCAAGACTGCTGAATCACAGATCTGTACCTCTCAAACAAATAATACATTATATGTTAAAAAAGAAGAAGAAGAAGAAGAAGATAGCAGGAGGGGAAGAATGAAGGGGGGGAATCAGAGGGGGAGATGAACCATGAGAGACGATGGACTCTGAGAAAAAAACTGAGGGTTCTAGAGGGGAGGGGGGTGGGAGGATGGGTTAGCCTGGTGATGGGTATTATGCTTTGTATGACATAAGTATCTCTAAACCCACTGAGATTTAATTTGTGGCCTAATATGTTATCTATCTGTAAAATGTCCCATGTGCATTTGAGAAGAATGTGTACGCTGGTGTTATTGGACAGAGAGATCTGTATGTGTCGTTAGATCTAATTGATTTATTGTGTTTCAAGTCCTCTGTTTCCTTAT
>NW_023270451.1:350575-373264 GCF_011800145.1 Mirounga leonina | reverse complement strand
ATAAGGAAACAGAGGACTTGAAACACAATAAATCAATTAGATCTAACAGACACATACAGATCTCTCTACCCAATAACACCAGCATACACATTCTTCTCAAATGCACATGGGACATTTTACAGATAGATAACGTATTAGGCCACAAGTTAAATCTCAGTGGGTTTAGAAATACTTATGTCATACAAAGCATCTTCTCCAACCACAATGAGATGAAGTTAGGAAGGAAAATTGGAAATCCCACAAATTTGTGGAAATTAATATAATACACTCTTAAACAACCAATGAATAAGATAAATCACAAGGGAAATTAAAAAAATACTAAAGTACAAATGGAAATAATAGTACAGCACACCAAAATTTATAGAATGCAGTGAAAGCACTGCTGAGAGGGAAATTTAAGGAGGCATGTGATGTAATGAGCACTGGATAATACATAATCACTGACTTCTACCTCTGAAACCAATAATACATTATATGTTAATTAACTGAATAAATTTAAAAAATATAAAAAATAAAAATAGGGGGGCAGAGCAAGATGGTGGAGGAGTAGGAGACCTGGATTTTGTCTCCTCTCAGGAATTCAGCTGGATAGGGATCAAACCAATCTGAACACCTACGAACTCAACAGGAGATCGAAGAAAAGAAGAGCAACAACTCTCTGAACAGAAAAGCGACCACTTTCTGGAAGGTAGGACGTGCTGAGAAGTGAATCCGAGGCGATATTCAGGAGGATAGATGGTGGGGGAGGGGCCTCCGTCGGCCGCTTCTGGCAAGTGATAGAGCCACAGAGCACAAAATCGGAACTTTTAAAAGTCTGCTCCGCTGAGGGACGTCACTCTGGTGGCTAAGCTGGGGGTGGAACCCTCGCAGGACAGTGTGGTGTCAGGACCTTCGGGGTCACAGAAAGACCAGGGGTGCCTGAGTGCAGCAGAGCTCCCAGGTATCGGAACGGGGAAGCTGGCTGCAGAGACGGAGCCCAGGCGTGGGCTCTCAGCTTGGGGTTGCCATAAACCATGATCCGCGGCACAGTCGGGCCACTGCTCCTCCAGCAGGGACCCAACAAGCGGCAGATCCGGGGAGACTAACCTTCTTCCCTGGGGAGGAGAGGTGCGGGAGCGCACCGCAGAAATCTACCGGGTTTGGAGACTCCACACGGGGTCGGGTGCCAGAGATAGAAACACTCGGTCACAGGCCAGGGGAGCAGAGTGCGGCCGGAGACCGGGGAGACGGGAGTGACTGGCGGCTATTCTCTGGGGGCTCCCTGAGGAGCAGGGCCCCGATTTCTCGGCTCCTCCGGGGCGGAGATTGGGAGGCCGCCATTTTCACTCTCAGCCTCCAAAGCTGTACGGAAAGCTCGCAGGGAACAAAAGCTCCGGAGACCAAACCCGAGCAGATTACTTACGCCGGGCCAGGCAAGGGCGGGGCAATTCCGCCTCTGGCAAAGACATTTGGGAACCACAGCAACAGGCCCTTCCCCCAGAAGATCAGCGAGAACAGCCAGCCAAGACCAAGTTTACCAATCAATGAGAACAGCAGAACTCCAGCACTAGGGGAATACTGCACATAGAATTCATGGCTTATTTACCGTGATTCTTTAGTCTTTCAAAGTTAATTTTTTTTAACTGTCTTTTTTCTTTTTTTCTTTTTTTTTTTTGAATTTTTCTTTTTCCCTTTTTCAACCAACATCTTATCAATCCCTTTTTTTAAAAAAAAGTTTTTATTTTTCATTTTTAGAGTCATATTCTATCCCTTCATAGTAGTTACCCGTATTTTTGGCATATATATATAAGTTGTTCTCTCTTTAAAATTTTGAGATAGTTTCTTCTAACAGATCAAAATATACCCTAAATCTCTATTGTATGGTTTTTTTCTACTCCTCTGCCTGATCACATTCTCTTTTTTTTTCTCTTTTTTTTAAATCCTCTTCTTTCTTTTTTCAAACAACTTCTTATCAATTCCTTTTATAAAAATTTTTATAATTTCCATCTTTACAGTCATATTCCATCCCTTCATCATATCAACCCTTATTTTTGTACATATATAAGTTTTTCTTTCTTTAAAATTTTGGGAAGCACTTTCATCTAACAGACCAAATACACCCAAAATCTAGTGTGTGGCACTGATCTATATACTAGCCTGATCATATTTGATCACATTCTGTTTTTTTATCGTTTTGTTCTTTTTTTGTTTTTATCTTTATCTTTTTCTTTTCCTTTTCCTTTTTCATTTTTTCTGTTTCTTTTTTGTCTCTTTCGCTTTCTTTTCCCACTGCTTCAGGTCTTTTCTGATTTGTTTAGAGTATATTTTCTGGGAACGTTGTTACCCTGTTAGCATTTTGTTCTCTCATTAATCTATTCTCCTCTGGGCAAAATGACAAGATGGAAAAAATCACCTCAACGAAAAGAACAAGAGATAGTACCGACTGCCAGGGACCTACTCAATACGGACATTAGTACGATGTCAGATCTAGAGTTCAGAATCATCACTTTAAAGATACTAACTGGGCTTGAAAAAAGCATGGAAGTTATTAGAGAAACCCTTTCTGGAGAAATAAAAGAACTAAAATCTAACCAAGTAGAAATCAAAAAGGCTATTAATGAGGTGCAATCAAATATGGGGGTGCTAACTGCTAGGATAAATGAGGCAGAAGAGGGAATCAGTGATATAGAAGACCAAATGATGGAAAATAAAGAAGCTGAGAAAAAGAGAGATAAACAACTACTGGATCACGAGGGCAGAATTCGAGAGATAAGCGATACCATAAGATGAAACAACATTAGAATAATTGGGATCCCAGAAGAAGAAGAAAGAGAGAGAGGGGCAGAAGGTATAATGGAGCAAATTATAGCAGAGAACTTCCTTAATTTGGGGAAGGAAACAGGCATCAAAATCCAGGAAGCACAGAGAACCCCTCTCAAAATCAATAAAAATAGGTCAACACCCAGACATCTAATAGTAAAACTTACAAGTCTCATAAACAAAGAGAAAATACTGAAAGCAGCTCAGGAGAAGAGATATGTAACCTACAATGGTAGGAACATTAGATTGGCAACAGACCTATCCACAGAGACCTGGCAGGCCAGAAAGGACTGGCAGGATCTATTCAGAGCACTAAATGAGAAAAATATGCAGCCAAGAATACTATATCCAGCTAGGCTGTCATTGAAAATAGAAGGAGAGAGAAAAAGCTTCCAGGACAAACAAAAACTAAAGGAATTTGCAAACACAAAACCAGCCCTACAAGAAATATTGAAAGAGGTCCTCTAAGCAAAGAGAGAGCCTAAAAGCAACATAAACCAGAAAGAAACACAGAAAATATATGGTAACAGTCACCTTACAGGCAATACAATGGCACTAAATTCCTATCTTTCAATAGTTACCCTGAATGTAAATGGGCTAAATGCCCCAATCAAAAGACACAGGCTATCAGACTGGATTAAAAAACAAACCCATCGATATGCTGTCTGCAAGAGACTCCTTTTAGACCTAAAGACACCCCCAGATTGAAAGTGAGGGGGTGGAAAACAATTTACCATGCTAATGGACACCAAAAGAAAGCTGGGGTGGCAATCCTTATATCAGACAAATTAGATTTTAAACCAAAGAATATAATAAGAGATGAGGAAGGACACTATATCCTACTTAAAGAGTCTATTCAACAAGAAGATCCAACAATTGTAAGTATCTATGCCCCTAACATGGGAACAGCCAGTTATATAAGGCAATTAATAACAAAAGCAAAGAAACACATTGACAACAATACAATAATAGTGGGGGACTTTAACACCCCCCTCACTGAAATGGACAGATCATCTAAGCAAAAGATCAACAAGGAAATAAAGACTTTAAATGACACACTGGACCAAATGGACTTCACAGACATATTCAGAACATTCCATCCCAAAGCAGTGGAATACACATTCTTCTCTAGTGCCCATGGAACATTCTCCAGAATAGATCACATCCTAGGTCACAAATCAGGTCTCCACCTGTACCAACAGATTGGGATCATTCCCTGCCTATTTTCAGACCACAATGCTTTGAAACTAGAGCTCAATCACAAGAGGAAAGTCGGAAAGAACTCAAATACATGAAGACTAAAGAGCATCCTACTAAGGAATGAATGGGTCAAACAGGAAATTAAAGAAGAATTTAAAAAATTCATGGAAACCAATGAAAATGAAAACACAACTCTTCAAAATCTTTGGGATGCAGCTAAGGCAGTCCTAAGAGGAAAGTATATAGCAATATAAGCCTTTCTCAAGAAAGAAGGAAGGTCTCAAATACATAACCTAACCCTACACCTAAAAGAGCTGGAGAAAGAACAGCAAATAAAGCCTAAACCCAGCAGGAGAAGAGAAATAATAAAGATCAGAGCAGAAATCAATGAAATAGAGACTAAAAGACCAGTAGAACAGATCAACGAAACTAGGAGCTGGTTCTTTGAAAGAATTAACAAGATTGATAAACCCCTGGCCAGACTTACGAAAAAGAAAAGAGAAATGACCCAAATCAACAAAATCATGAATGAAAGAGGAGAGATCACAACCAACACCAAAGATATACAAACAATTATAAGAACATATGATGAGCAACTTTATGCCAGCAAATTAGATAACCTGGAAGAAGTGGATGCATTCCTAGAGATGTATCCACTACCAAAACTGAACCAGGAAGAAATAGAAAACCTTAACAGACCTATAACCACTAAGGAAATTGAAGCAGTCATCAAAAATCTCCCAAAAAACAAAAGCCCAGGGCCAGATGTCTTCCCAGGGGAATTCTACCAAACATTTCAAGAAGAATTAATACTATTCTTCTGAAACTGTTCCAAAAAATAGAAATGGAAGGAAAACTTCCAAACTCGTTTTATGAGGCCACCATTACCTTGATCCCAAAACCAGACAAAGACCCCATCAAAAAGGAGAACTACAGACCAATATCCCTGATGAACATGGATGCAAAAATTCTTACCAAAATACTAGCCAATAGGATCCAACAGTACATTAAAAGGATTATTCACCACGACCAAGTGGGATTTATCCTTGGGCTGCAAGGTTGGTTCAACATCCACAAATCAATCAATGTGATACAATACATTAACAAAAGAAAGAACAAGAATCATATGATCCTCTCAATAGATGCAGAAAAAGTATTTGACAAAGTACAGCATCCTTTCTTGATCAAAACTCTTCAGAGTATAGGCATAGAGGGTACATACCTCAATATCATAAAAGCCATCTATGAAAAACCTACAGCAAACATCATTCTCAATGGGGAAAAACTGAGAGCTTTCCCCCTAAGGTCAGGAACATGGCAGGGATGTCCACTATCACCACTGCTATTCAACATAGTATTGGAAGTCCTAGCCACAGCAATCAGACAACAAAAAGAAATCAAAGGCATCCAAATTGGCAAAGAAGAAGTCAAACTCTCACTCTTTGCAGATGATATGATACTTTATGTGGAAAACCCCAAGGATTCCACCCCAAAACTGCTAGAACTCATACAGGAATTCAGTAAAGTGGCAGGATATAAAATCAATGCACATAAACCAGTGGCATCCCTATACACCAACAACAAGACAGAAGAAAGAGAAATTAAGGAGTCGATCCCATTTCCAATTGCACCCAAAACCATAAGATACCTAGGAATAAATCTAACCAAAGAGGCAAAGGATCTGTACTCAGGAAACTATAAAATACTCATGAGAGAAATTGAGGAAGACACAAAGAAATGGAAAAACGTTCCATGCTCATGGATTGGAAGAACAAATATTGTGAAGATGTCAATGCTACCTAGAGCAATCTACACATTCAATGCAATCCCCATCAAAATACCATCCACTGTTTTCAAAGAAATGGAACAGATCATCCTAAAATTTGTATGGAACCAGAAAGACCCCGCATAGCCAGAGGAATATTGAAAAAGAAAAGCAAAGCCGGTGGCATCACAATTCCGGACTTCCAGCTCTATTACAAAGCTGTCATCATCAAGACAGTATGGTACTGACACAAAAACAGACACATAGATCAATGGAACAGAATAGAGAGCCCAGAAATGGACCCTCAACTCTATGGTCAACTCATCTTTGACAAAGCAGGAAAGAATGTCCAATGGAAAAAAGACAGTCTCTTCAACAAATGGTGTTGGGAAAACTGGATAGCCACATGCAGAAGAATGAATTTCGACCATTTCCTTACACCACACACAAAAATAGACTCCAAATGGTTGAAAGACCTCAATGTGAGACAGGAGTTCATCAAAATCCTAAAGGAGAACACAGGCAGCAGCCTCTTCAACCTCAGCCGCAGCAACTTCTTCCTAGAAACATCACCAAAAGCAAGGGCAAAAATGAACTATTGGGACTTCATCAAGATAAAAAGCTTTTGCACAGCAAAAGAAACAGTCAACAAAACCAAGAGACAACCGACAGAATGGGTGAAGATATTTGCCAATGACATATCAGATAAAGGACTAGTATCCAAAATCTATAAAGAAGTTATCAAATTCAATACTCAAAGGATAAAGAATCCAATCAAGAAATGGGCAGAAGATATGAACAGACATTTTTCCAGAGAAGACATCCAAATGGCCAACAGACACATGAAAAAGAGCTCAACATCGCTCGGCATCAGGGAAATCCAAATCAAAACCTCAATGAGATACCACCTCACACCAGTCAGAATGGCTAAAATTAACAAGTAGGAAAGGACAGATGTTGGCAGGGATGCGGAGAAAGGGGAACCCTCCTACACTGTTGGTGGGAATGCAAGCTGGTGCAACCACTCTGGAAAACAGTATGGGGGTCCCTCAAAAAGTTGAAACTAGAGCTACCATATGATCCAGCAATTGCAGTACTGGGTATTTATCCCAAAGATACAAATGTAGGGATCTGAAAGGGTACGTGCAGCCTGATGTTTATAGCAGCAATGTCCACAATAGCCAAACTGTGGAAAGAGCCAAGATGTCCATCGACAGAGGGAATATTATGCAGCCATCAAAAGGAATGAGATCTTGCCATTTGCAACAACATGGATGGAACTGGAGGGTATTATGCTGAGCAAAATAAGTCAAACAGAGAAAGACATGTATCATATGTCCTCACTGATATGAGGAATTCTTAATCTCAGTAAACAAACTGAGGGTTCCTGGAGTGGGGGGTGGGGTGGGAGAGATGGGGTGACTGGGTGATAGACACTGAGGAGGGTATGTGCTCTAGTAAGTGCTGTGAATTGTGCAAGACTGTTGAATCTCAGATCTGTACCTCTGAAACAAATAATGCAATATATGTTAAGAAAAAAAAAAAAGAAGAAGGTAGCAGGAGGGGAAGAATGAAGGGGAGGAAATTGGAGGGGTAGACGAACCATGAGAGATGATGGACTCTGAAAAACAAACTGAGGGTTCTGGGGGGGGGGTGGGAGGATGGGTTAGCCTGGGGATGGGTATTGAGGAGGGCACGTTCTGCATGGAGCACTGGGTGTTATGCACAAACAATGAATCATGGAACACTACATCTAAAACTAATGATATAATGTATGGGGATTAACATAACAATAAAAAACTATTAAAAAATATGTATATAAAATTTTAAAAATATAAATAAAACCTCAAATCAATAACCTAAATTTACAACTTAAGAAATTAGAACAAAAAAATAAAGTAAGCCCAAGTATAACAAAGGGAAGGAAATGATAAAGATTAGAGCAGAGATAAATAAAATAGGAAAATAATAGATAAAAATCAATGAAACTAAAAACTGAAAGATGGTTCTTCAAAAAGATCAAAAATATTGACAAACTTCAGCTAGACTGACTAAGGAAAAAAACTCAAAATCATACTAAAATAATAAATGAAAGTGGTAATATTACTACAGAAATAAAAAGCATTATAAGAAGGTACTATGAACAATCATACTCCAACAAAGTGGATGACCTAGATGAAATGGACATTTTTCAAGAAACACAAATCCTACCAAGACTGAATCACACAAAAACAGAATATCTAAATTGGTCTATAACTAGTTAGGACATTGAATCAATAGTTAAAAAACCTTCCAATGAAGAAAAATCCTGGCCTTGATGACTTCACTGGTGAATTCTACCATTTAAAGCAGAACTAACACCAATCCTTCTTAAACTTCTCCAAGAAATGTAGAGGAGGGAACCCTTCCTAACTTATTCTATAAGGCCAGCATTACCCTGATACCAAAGCCAAGCAAAGATGCTACAAGAAAAGGAAACTATATAGCAATATACCTTATGAATATTGATGCCACATCCTCAAAAAAATACTAACAATCTGAATTCAACAGCATATTAAAAGGATTATAAACCATGAGGGAGTATATTGTAAGCACATGAAAAGATGCTCATCACTAATAATTAGGGAAATGCATATAACCATAATGAGACACCATTTCATACCCATTAGGATGGCTACTATCAAACAAAACAGAAGAGAAACAAAAACAAACCAGCGTTGGTGAGAATGTGGAGAAATGAACCCTTGTGCACTGTTGGTGGAAATGTAAAATGGAAAAGAATATGGTGTTTCTTCGAAAAAATTAAACATGAAATTACCATATGATCTGCAATTCCGTTTCTGAATATACACTCAAAAGAACTGAAAGCAGAAACTCAGATATTTATTTGTACACCTATGTTCAGAGCAGCATCATTTGCAATAACTAAAATGGGAAGCAATGCAAGTATACATCAACAAATGAATGGGTAAACAAAACACCACATATGCATACAATGGAACGTTATTCAGCTTTGAAAAGTAAAGACATTTTGACATGCTACAACATGGTGAACCTTGAGGACATTAAGCTAAGTGAAATAAACCAGTCGCAAAAAGACAAATACTGTATGGTTCCTCTTATGTGAGATCCTAGAGTAGTCAAAAAATCACAGAATCACAAAGTAGAATGGTGGTTGCCAGTGGGGAGGGGAGGAGAGAATGGAGACTTAAAGTTTAAAGGGCATAGAATTTCTGTCTTGCAAGATGAAAAGAGTTCTAGAGATGGATGGTGGTGATGGTTGCACAACAATATAAATTGTACTTATTATCAATGAACTGCACAT
Source organism: Mirounga leonina (assembly GCF_011800145.1). NCBI lineage: Eukaryota > Metazoa > Chordata > Mammalia > Carnivora > Phocidae > Mirounga > Mirounga leonina. The sequence continues at coordinate 364,175 of NW_023270451.1, read as the reverse complement.
CTTAAAAGCATTAAGATGGTAAATTTTATGAGTATTTTAACACAAAAAATTGAAAAAAGTTTCACTAAGAAATGCATATTTTAGTTGCAAAGAAAAGTTTGGTTGTGTTTTCTCTGAGAATAATATGGGTAGTAGAGGGATTGGGGAGACCTTAATCCCATAAAGCCAATCCCCCATTCTCAATGGAATCATTACCTAGCCCTCTAGGTCTTGGTTTCTCTAACTTTAAACTCTGCATAAGAGAGTTATTTAGAAGATTAAATTAGAAAGTGAATGAGCATTCTAAATACAGTGTCTGCCTAGAGAGGGAAAAGTAACATTTTAGTAACTAGTAAAATTTTTATTTCATGTATTTAAATAGAATGCTCTCTTAAATTTTTGTTTGTTTGTTTGAGGACTATCCAAACATAGAGAATAATTTTCCATAAATAGTGATTGGCTTAAAATGTTAGGCACAATTTTAACTGTCATCTCTTAACTGTCATCTTCTGCAGTTCTCAGCAAGGAACAGACTACATAACTTCTGAAAGAAAAATGTCCCTTTAGACAACTTTTTCTGGGCTACCTCAAATCTTTAAATTCCTTCAACACAGAAATATACCAGTTCATCTTCAAAACAGCACTGTTGTGAGATTAAAGGGTTAAGAACTTCATAGGATATGGTTGACCTGAGTTTGTTATTAATGGCTGGTCACATGGGCTTTGGCAGGCCAAGTGGTAACACTGGCTTCCAGGAGAGAGGATGTTTTGGAAAATGATAATGTATGTGACTATCTGTTCCAGTCCACCCTGTGTTGGCAAAGCCTCCCATCCTACTGTCTGCTTCCTTTGGTTTGGTTTAACCTATTTTTTAGTATCGTCAGTTCAAGCTCTTTCCTGGACTCTGGGAAGGGAGTTTCACTCTTTGCTTAGGATCATATGAGATTTTATTCCAAAACCTCAAACCATATTAAATTTGATTGTTCTGAAATATGCCATTGACTTTGAGTTCTGGGGATCTGCTTAAATATTGCCTCTTGGTTAAAACTTTTCCTTAAAGGAAGGAGACAATTTTTCAGCCTCCAAAATGACAGACCCAAGTGGATAGGTCTTCATGAAGAGGCTGCTGCTTATAGTTACTTTTGTAATTCTATGATTTCTGTTAGTCAGAGACATGGTCTTTGGGTACAGTATTTCCTACAGTCACCAGAATGTAATCTGGAACTATAAGATAGAAACTGTAGTATTTATAAGGTCTCATAATAGTTTCTGTTTCCTAGGGGCATCTGGCTGGCTTAGTTGGTGGAGCATCTGACCCCTTGATCTCAGAGTTGTGAGTTCAAGCCTCATGTTGGGTGTAGAGATTAATTTCCATTTCCTTGTTGCCAAGGCTCATAGAAGATATGAAGAGGAATCTATGATAGCAATATTGGACTAATCATCTGTCCAGTTTTCACTCCCCAACTTAATGACAAGCTGTACAGCTACCATCAGTATGGAGGAACGAGAAGGGCATGATTATACTTCAGCACAAGCCCCATCACCTGGAGTTAACAATCAGGGTCCGGAAATAATGTCATTCCCTACAAGTGTCATCTAGCATCATTATTAGGAGTTTATATGTTTAGTAATGACAAGGCATCTTCTATCCACGAGATGATATAAGCATATATGCAGTCACCTCTAGGGTGACAAAGCTTGTGGGGGATTGAGCAGGACAGGCCTAAGCCGGGGCTATCATACTTGGGCAAGTTTTTTATGTCTGAGGAAACTCATGTTCTTCAAATATGATGGTACCTATCATTCAAGCTTGTTAAAAGGATTTGGAATAATAAATATGTGATATGTGTGAGGGTGTGAGTATCTCAGCTTCAGTCAGAGACTGACACATATATGTGGTTGTTCCTGATGAGTCTGTGGGGTAAGACCACAAGAAACCCATTGCAACAGGACCATAGTACCTTAAAAAAAGATTCTTAAAGAAAGATCCAAGAATATTAAGCATAATCCAGTAAGGCAGACTTAGATACTACATTTTCGAAATCACTTAGAATCACTGAGATATGGTTTTACCTAGCTCACACATTGGACTCATATCTAAGAACCTCATTAAGATCAGGAGAGAAAAATTAAAAAAAAAAACTGTATTCACTGTGTGCACTGTATCCACCAGTTGAGTACAGTACAGATAAGATGCAGACTATTTGTGAGTGTACCAGAGGCACTCAGGATTCTCCAAATTACCTGTCAGAGAATTTGGATAGTACTAGGATTTGTGTTAGAGAGACAAGAATATTAGTCAGTGAAATGTGGGTTATCACTGCTTAATCTTATCTAATTTTCACCCATTGGCTAAAAACCTAGAGTAAATTTTACTATATGTAAAATACATATAACATAATACCTTGAACATAGCTCATGGTATTAATATGTCATTTCCCATTAATTAATATTTGTTTCATAGATTAAGAGTATTTAACTCTGCTATGGAACACAAGAAAAACAAATGGGATGTATAAAGCTTGAAAGCCATGATAAGTATATAGATAATAAATAAGTTAGTAGGTTTCAGACATAGGAGAGACTCATAAAATGTGCTAAATATAGATAATAAGTAATCAAATTGCTTTTATAACCCAAGAAGTACACATAAAATGCTTAGCTGCTCATTAGGCTAATTGGTGAACTATAGCTGTGACCAGTATTTGTCCTTGTATCTTTTTGCTAGAGCAACTGTATATATGGTTAACTTTGGGTACCTCCCATCTGCTTAGCCCCCTTGCTCAACATTAATTCTGGTCCTCTGGTTTGAGTACTTGTTTTCTTTCTTCTTCTTCTTTTTTTTTTTTTTTCAAGATTTTATTTATTTATTTGACAAAGAGAGAGAGCGCACAAGCAGGGGGAGCGGCAGGCACAGGAAGAGGGAGAAGCAGGCTTCCTGCTGAGCAGGGAGCCTGATGTGGGGCTCCATCCCAGGACCCTGGGATCATGACCTGAGCCAAAGGCAGATGCTTAACTGACTGAGCCACCCAGGCGCCCCTGAGTACATGTTTTCAATTTGAGAGGATAAATAGCTAGGAGAAGAATTGTGAAATCATGTATTTATTCTAACTTTTTCAAGAAACACCAAACTGCTTTCCAGTGACTGCACCATTTTTAACCCTATCAACAATGTACAAGTGTTCCATTTTCTCTAGCTTCTTGACAACACTTATTTTCTCTTTTCTTAATTACTGTCATCCTAGTGGGTGTGAAGAGGTATTTCATTGTGGTTTTTCACTTGCATTTCCCTAATAACTAATGATGTAGAATACTTTCTTATGTGTTTGTTGGCCATTTGTGTATCTTTTCTGAAGAAATGTCATTTTAAGTCATTTGCATATTTTTATTTTTTTATTATTATGTTATGTTAATCACCATACTTTACATCATTAGTTTTTGATGTACTGATCCATGATTCATTGTTTGCATATAACACCCAGTGCTCCATGCAGAACGTGCCCTCCTTAATACCCATCACCAGGCTAACCCATCCTTCCACCCCCCCTCCCCTCTAGAACCCTCAGTTTGTTTCTCAGAGTCCATAGTCTCTCATGGTTCATCTTGCATATTTTTAAAATTGGGTTGCTAATCTTTTTGTTGTTGAGATGTAGGAGTTCTTTATATACTCTGGATACTAGAGCCGTATCAGATACTTATCAGATATATGATTTGTAAATATTTTCTTCTATTCTGTAAGTTGTCTTTTTACTTTCTTAATGATGTTCTTTGGTGCACAAAAGTTTTTAATTTTCTTAAGGTCCAATTTATCTATTTTTTTCTTCTGTTGTGTATGTTATTGGTGTCATCTGCAAGGATCCACTGCCAAAGCCAAGGTGCTTTTTTTTTGTTCTTCTGTACTTTTTTTAAATTAAGTTTTTAATTTTAATTCCAGTATAGTTAACATACAGCATTATATTAGTTTCAGGTGTACAATATAGTGATTCAACAATTCCATACATTATTCAGTGCTCATCATGATAAGTGTAACTCTTAATGCCCTTCATCTATTTCACCCATCTGCCACCCCCCTTCCCTGTAAAAGGCTAGTTTTAGTTAAGAGGCTGTTTTTTGGTTTATCTCTTTTTTTCTTTACTCATTTGTTTTGTTTCTTAAATTCCACATATGAGTGAGATCATATGGTATCTTTCTCTGACTGACTTATTTTGTTTGGCATGATACTCTCTCTAGCTCCATCTATGTTGTAAATGGCAATATTTCATTCTTTTTTATGGTTGAATAGTATTCCATTTATACACACACACGTGTGTGTGTGTGTGTCTGATGTAGTGTGTATAATATATATAATAAATATATAACATATATATTTTTATCTTTATCCATTCATCTATTGATGGACACTTGGGCTGTTTCCATGATTTTGGTATTTAAATAAAGCTGCAATAAACATAGGGGTGCATGTGTCCCTTTGAATTAGTGTTTTTATATTTTTTGTGTAAATATCCAGTAGAGTGATTACTGGATCATGGGGCAGTTCCATTTTTAACTTTTTGAGGAACCTCCATACTGCTTTCCACAGTGGCTGTACCAGTTTACATTCCCACCAACATTGCACAAGGGTTCCTTTTTCTCCACATCCTCTCGAACATTTGTTGTTCCTTGTGTGTTTTACTTTAGCCATTCTGACAAGGTGTGAGGTGATATCTCATTGTGGTTTTGATTTTAATTTCCTTGATGATGAGTGATGTTGAGCACCATTTCATGCGTCTGTTGGCCATCTGGATGTCTTCTTTGGAGAAATGTCTGCTCACATCTTCTGCTCATTTTTAAATTGGATTATTTGTTTTTTGGATGTTGAGTTATAGTTCTTTACATATTTTGGATACTAACCCTTTCACAGAGATGTCATTTGCAAATATCTTCTCCCATTCAGTAGGCTATCTTTTAGTTTTGCTGATGATTCCTTTGTTGTGCAGAAGCTGTTTATTTTGATGTACTCCCAATAGTTTAGTCTTGCTTTTATTTCCCTTGCCTCAAGAGATATATCTAGAAAAAAGTTGCTACATTGATGTTGGAGAAATTATTGTCTGTGCTCTCTTCAAGGATTTCTACAGTTTCAGGTCTCACATATAGGTACTTAATCCAATTTGAATTTATCTTTGTGTATGGTGTAAAAAAGTGGTCCAGTTTCATTCTTTTGCATGTAGCTGTCCAGTTATCTCAACACCATTTGGTGAAGAGGCTGTCTTTTTTTCCCTTTGCATATTCTTGCCTCCTTTGTCAAAGATTATATTTGACCAGGGGGTGGAGCAAGATGGCAGAGGAGTAGGAGACCTGGATTTCTTCTGGTCTCAGGAATTCAGCTAGATAGGGATCAAACCATTCTGAACACCTACAAACTCAACAGGAGATCGAAGAAAAGAATAGCAACAACTCTCTGAACAGAAAAGTGACCACTTTCTGGAAGGTAGGATGTGTGGAGAAATGAACCCGAGGCGATATTCGGGAGGATATATGGTGGGGGAGGGGGCCTCCCTTGGCCATTTCTGGCAAGTGATAGAGCCGTGGAGCACAAAATTAGAACTTTTAGAAGTCGGCTCTGCTGAGGGACGTCACTCCAGTGGCTAAGTGGGGGGTGGAACCCTCGCGGGACAGTGTGGTCTCAGGACCCTCAGGTCACAGAAAGCCCAGGGGTGCCTGAGTGCGGCAGAGCTCCCAGGTATCAGAGAGGGGAAGCTGGCTGCAGAGACAGAGCTGAGGCGCGGGCTCTCAGGTCAGCGTTGCCATAAACCATGATCTGCGGCACAGTCGGGCCACTGCTCCTCCAGCAGGGACCCAACAAGCGGCAGATCCAGGGAGACTCCCCTTCCTCCCCCGGGAGGAGCAGCGCGGGAGAGCACCACAGGGATCTGCTGGGTTTGGAGACTCCACATGGGGTCGGGTGCCAGAGATAGAAACGCTCAGTCATAGGCTGGGTGAGCACGGAGTGCGGCCGGAGACCGGGAGACGGGAGTGACTGACTGCTTTTCTCTGGGGGCGCACTGAGGAGTGGGGCCCAGAGTTCTCAGCTCCTCCAGGACAGAGATTGGGAGGCCGCCATTTTCACTCTCAGCCTCCAAAGCTGTAGGGAAAGCTTGCAGGGAACAAAAGCTCCTGAGACCAAACCTGAGCAGATTACTTAGGCCACACCAGGAAAGGGCGGGGAAATTCCGCCCCCAGCAAAGACATTTGGGAACCACGGCAACAGGCCCCTCCCCCAGAAGATCAGCGAGAACAGCCAGCCAAGACCAAGTTTACCAATCAATGAGTATGGCAGAACTCCAGTGCTAGGGGAATACTGCACATAGAATCCATGGCTTTTTTACCATGATTCCTTAGTCTTTCAAAGTTAATTTTTTTTAACTGTCTTTTTTTTTTTTACTTTTTCTTTTTCCCTTTTTCAACCAACATATTATCAATCCCTTTTTTAAAAAACATTTTTATTTTTCATTTTTAGAGTCATGTTCTATCCCTTCATAGTAGTTACCCGTATTTTTGGCATACATATAAAAGTTGTTCTCTTTTTAAAATTTTGAGATAGTTTCCTCTAACAGATCAAAATATACCCTAAATCTCTAGTATATGATTTTTTTCTACTCTCCTGCCTGAGGACATTCTCTCCTTTTATTTTCTTTCTTTTTTTTTGAAATCCTCTTCTTTCCTTTTTCAAAGAACTTCTTATCAATTCCTTTTATAAAATTTTTTATAATTTCCATCTTTGCAGTCATATTCCATCCCTTCATCATATCAACCCTTATTTTTGTACATATATAAGTTTTTCTTTCTTTAAAATTTTGGGAGGCACTTTCTTCTAACAGACCAAAATACACCCAAAATCTAGTGTGTGGCACTGATCTATGTACCAGCCTGATCATATTTGATCGTATCCTGTTTTTGTTTTGTTTTGTTCTGTTTTTGTTTGTTTTTATCTTTATCTTTTTCTTTTCCTTTTTTTTCTTTTTCTTTTTCTCTCTTTCCCTTTCTTTTCCCACTGCTTCAGGTCTTTTCTGATTTGTTTAGAGTATATTTTCTGGGAACGTTGTTACCCTGTTAGCATTTTGTTCTCTCATTAGTCTATTCTCCTCTGGACAAATGACAAGACGGAAAAAATCACCTCAACAAAAAGAACAAGAGGTAGTACCATCTGCCAGGGACCTACTCAATACGGACATTAGTACAATGTCCGATCTAGAGTTCAGAATCATCACTTTAAAGATACTAACTGGGCTTGAAAAAAGCATGGAAGTTATTAGAGAAACCCTTTCTGGAGAAATAAAAGAACTAAAATCTAACCAAGTCGAAATGAAAAAGACTATTAATGAGGTGGAATCAAAAATGGGGGCGCTAGCTGTTAGGATAAATGAGGCAGAGGAGAGAATCAATGAGATAGAAGACCAAATGATGGAAAATAAAGAAGCTGAGAAAAAGAGAGATAAACAACTACTGGATCACGAGGGCAGAATTCGAGAGATAAGTGATACCATAAGATGAAACAACATTAGAATAATGGGATCCCAGAAGAAGAAGAAAGAGAGAGAGGGGCAGAAGGTATATTGGAGCAAATTATAGCAGAAAACTTCCCTAATTTGGGGAAGGAAACAGGCATCAAAATCCAGAAAGCACAGAGAACCCCTCTCAAGATCAATAAAAATGGGTCAATATCCAGACATCTAATAGTAAAACTTACAAGTCTCACAGACAAAGAGAAAATCCTGAAAGCAGCTCGGGAGAAGAGATATGTAACCTACAATGGTAGGAACATTAGATTGGCAACAGACCTATCCACAGAGACCTGGCAGGCCAGAAAGGACTGGCAGGATCTATTCAGAGCACTAAATGAGAAAAATATGCAGCCAAGAACACTATATCCAGCTAGGCTGTCATTGAAAATAGAAGGAGAGAGAAAAAGCTTCCAGGACAAACAAAAAATTAAGGAAGTTGCAAACACAAAACCAGCCCTACAAGAAATTTTGAAAGGGGTCCTCTAAGCAAAGAGAGAGCCTAAAAGCAACAGAGACCCGAAAGGAACACAGACAATATACAGTAACAGTCACCTTACAGGCAATACAATGGCACTAAATTTCTATCTTTCAATAGTTACCCTGAATGTAAATGGGCTAAATGCCCCAATCAAAAGACACAGGTTCTCAGATTGGATTAAAAAACGAGACCCATCGATATGCTGTCTACAAGAGACTCATTTTAGACCGAAAGACACCCCCAGATTGAAAGTGAGGGGGTGGAAAACCATTTACCATGCTAATGGACACCAAAAGAAAGCTGGGGTGGCAATCCTTATATCAGACAAATTAGATTTTAAACCAAAGACTGTAATAAGAGATGAGGAAGGACACTATATCCTACTTAAAGGGTCTACCCAACAAGAAGAGCTAACAATTGTAAATATCTATGCCCCTAACATGGGAGCAGCCAATTATATAAGGCAATTAATAACAAAAGCAAAGAAACACATCGACAACAATACAATAATAGTGTGGGACTTTAACACCCCCCCTCACTGAAATGGACAGATCGTCTAAGCAAAAGATTAACAAGGAAAGAAAGACTTTAAATGACACACTGGACCAAATGGACTTCACAGACATATTCAGAACATTCCATCCCAAAGCAACGGAATACACGTTCTTCTCTAGTGCCCATGGAACATTCTCCAGAATAGATCACATCCTGGGTCACAAATCAGGTCTCCACCGGTACCAACAGATTGGGATCATTCCCTGCCTATTTTCAGACCACAATGCTTTGAAACTAGAGCTCAATCACAAGAGGAAAGTCGGAAAGAACTCAAATACATGGAGACTAAAGAGCATCCTACTAAAGAATGAATGGGTCAACCAGGAAATTAAAGAAGAATTTAAAAAATACATGGAAACCAATGAAAATGAAAACACAACTGTTCAAAATCTTTGGGATGCAGCAAAGGCAATCCTAAGAGGAAAGTATATAGCAATACAAGCCTTTCTCAAGAAACAAGAGAGACCTCAAGTACACAACCTAACCCTACACCTAAAGGAGCTGGAGAAAGAACAGCAAATAAAGCCTAAACCCAGCAGGAGAAGAGAAATAATAAAGATCAGAGCAGAAATCAATGAAATAGAAACCAAAAGAACAGTAGAACAGATCAACGAAACTAGGAGCTGGTTCTTTGAAAGAATTAACAAGATTGATAAACCCCTGGCCAGACTTATCAAAAAGAGAAGAGAAATGACCCAAATCAACAAAATCATGAATGAAAGAGGAGAGATCACAACCAACACCAAAGAAATACAAACAATTATAAGAACATATTATGAGCAACTCTATGCCAGCAAATTAGATAATCTGGAAGAAATGGAGGTATTCCTAGAGATGTATCAACTACCAGAACTGAACCAGGAAGAAATAGAAAACCTGAACAGACCTATAACCACTAAGGAAATTGAAGCAGTCATCAAAAATCTCCCAACAGGGGGGCGGAGCAAGATGGCGGAGGAGTAGGAGACCTGGATTTCGTCTCCTCTCAGGAATTCAGCTGGATAGGGATCAAACCATTCTGAACACCTACAAACCCAACAGGAGATCGAAGAAAAGAAGAGCAACAACTCTCTCATCAGAAAAGCGACCACTTTCTGGAAGGTAGGGCGTGCAGAGAAGTGAATCCGCGGTGATATTCGGGAGGATAGACGGCGGGGGAGGGGCCTCTGTCGGCCGCTTCTGGCAAGTCATAGAGCCGCAGACCACAAAATCGGAACTTTTAAAAGTCTGCTCCGCTGAGGGACGTCACTCTGGTGGCTAAGCGGGGGGTGGAACCCTCCGGGACAGTGTGGTCTCAGGACCCTCGGTGTCACAGAAAGACCGGGGGTGCCTGAGGGCGGCAGAGCTCCCTGGTAACGGAGCAGGGAAGCCGGCTGCAGAGGCGGAGCCCAGACGCGGGTTCTCAGCTCGGGGTGGCCATAAACCGTGATCTGCGGCACAGTCGGGCCCCTGCTCCTCCAGCAGGGACCCAACAAGCGGCAGATCCGGGGAGACTCACCTTCCTCCCCCGGGAGGAGCCGCGCGGGAGTGCACCACAGGGATCTGCTGGGTTTGGAGACTCCAGACCGGATCGGGTGCCAGAGATAGAAACGCGCGGTCACAGGCCAGTTGAGCACGGAGTGCAGCTGCAGACCGGGGAGACGGGAGTGACTGACGGCTTTTCTCTGGGGGCTCACTGAGGAGCGGGGCCCCGAGTTCTCAGCTCCTCCAGGGCGGAGATTGGAGGCCGCCATTTTCACTCTCTGCCTCCAAAGCTGTACGGAAAGCTCGCAGGGAACAAAAGCCCCGGAAAGCAAAGCCGAGCAGATGACTTAGCCGGGAGGGGGCAAGGGCGGGGCAATTCCGCCTCCGGCAGAGACATTTGGAAACCACGGCAACAGGCCCCTCCCCAGAAGATCAGCGAGAACAGCCAGCCAAGACCAAGTTAACCGATCAATGAGAACGGCAGAGCTCCAGCGCTAGGGGATTACTGCACATAGAATTCATGGCTTTTTTACCATGATTCTTTAGTCTTTAAAGTTAATTTTTTTAACTGTCTTTTTGTCTTTTTATTTCTTTTTGAATTTTTCTTTTTCCCTTTTTCAAACAACATCTTATCAATCCCTTTTTTTAAAAAAAAAATTTTTATTTTTCATTTTTAGAGTCATATTCTATCCCTTCATAGTAGTTACCCATACTTTTGGCTTATATATATAAGTTGTTCTCTCTTTAAAATTTTGAGATAGTTTCTTCTAACAGATTAAAATATACCCTAAATCTCTAGTATATGGTGTTTTCTATTCCCCTGCCTGATCACATCCTCTCCCTTTTTTTTTCTTTTTCTTTTTTCTTTTTTTAAATCCTCTTCTTTCTTTTTTCAAACAACTTCTTATCAATTCCTTTTATAAAATTTTTTATAATTTCCATTTTTACAGTCATTTTCCATCCCTTCATCATATCAACCCTTATTTTTGTACATATATAAGTTTTTCTTTCTTTAAATTTTTGGGAAACACTTTCTTCTAAAAGACCAAAATACACCCCAAATCTAGTGTGTGACACTGATCTATATACCATATAGATCATATTTGATCACATTCTGGTTTTTCTTTTGTTGTTGTTGTTTTGTTTTGTTTGTTTTTGTTTTTATCTTTAACTTTTTCTTTTTTTTTCTTTTTCTTTTCTCTCTCTTTCCCCTTCTTATCCCACTGCTTCAGGTCTTTTCTGATTTGTTTAGAGTATATTTTCTGGGGACGTGGTTACTCTGCTAGCATTTTGTTCTCTCATTAATCTATTCTTCTCTGCACAAAATGACAAGATGGAAAAAATCACCTCAACAAAAAGAACAAGAGGCAGTACCGACTGCCAGGGACCTACTCAATACGGACATTACTACGATGTCAGATCTAGAGTTCAGAATCATCACTTTAAAGATACTAGCTGGGCTTGAAAAAAATATGGAAGTTATTAGAGAAACTCTTTCTGGAGAAGTAAAAGAGCTAAAATCCAACCAAGTAGAAATCAAAAAGGCTATTAATGAGGTGCAATAAAAAATGGGGGCGCTAACTGCTAGAATAAATGAGGCAGAAGAGAGAATCAGTAATATAGAAGATGAAATGATGGAAAATAAAGAAGCTGAGAAAAAGAGAGATAAACAACTACTGGATCATGAGGGCAGAATTCGAGAGATAAGCAATACCATAAGACGAAACAACATTAGAATAATTGGGATCCCAGAAGAAGAAGAAAGAGAGAGAGGGCCAGAAGGTATAATGGAGCAAATTATAGCAGAGAACTTCCCTAATTTGGGGAAGGAAACAGGCATGAAAATCCAGGAAGCACAGAGAACCCCTCTCGAAATAAATAAAAATAGGTCAACTCCCCGACATCTAATAGTAAAACTTACGAGTCTCCTAGACAAAGAGAAAATCCTGAAAGCAGCTCGGGAGAAGAGATATGTAACCTACAATGGTAGAAACATTAGATAGGCAACAGACCTATCCACAGAGACCTGGCAGGCCAGAAAGGACTGGCAGGATCTATTCAGAGCACTAAATGAGAAAAATATGCAGCCAAGAATACTATATCCAGCTAGGCTGTCATTGAAAATTGAAGGAGAGATAAAAAGCTTCCAGGACAAACAAAAACTAAAGGAATTTGCAAACACAAAACCAGCCCTACAGTAAATCTTGAAAGGGGTCCTCTAAGCAAAGAGAGACCCTAAAAGCAACATAGACCAGAAAGGAACACAGACAATATACGGTAACAGTCACCTTACAGGCAATACAATGGCACTAAATTCCTATCTTTCAATAGTTACCTTGAATGTAAATGAGCTAAATGCCCCAATCAAAAGACACAGGCTAACAGACTGGATTAAAAAACAAGATCCATCGATATGCTGTCTGCAAGAGACTCATTTTAGACCCAAAGACACCCCCAGATTGAAAGTGAGGGGGTGGAAAACCATTTACCATACTAATGGACACCAAAAGAAAGCTGGGGTGGCAATCCTTATATCAGACAAATTAGATTTTAAACCAAAGACTGTAATAAGAGATGAGGAAGGACACTATATCCTACTTAAAGGATCTATCCAACAAGAAGATCTAACAATTGTAAATTTCTATGCCCCTAACATGGGAGCAGCCAATTATATAAGGCAATTAATAACAAAAGCAAAGAAACACATCGACAACAATACAATAATAGTGGGGGACTTTAACACCCCCCTCACTGAAACAGACAGATGGTCTAAGCAAAAGATCAACAAGGAAATAAAGACTTTAAATGACACACTGGACCAAATGGACTTCACAGACATATTCAGAACATTCCACCCCAAAGCAACGGAATACACATTCTTCTCTAGTGCCCATGGAACATTCTCCAGAATAGATCACATCCTAGGTCATAAATCAGGTCTCAACCGGTACCAAAAGATTGGGATCATTCCCTGCCTATTTTCAGACCACAATGCTTTGAAACTAGAACTCAATCACAAGAGGAAAGTCGGAAAGAACTCAAATACGTGGAGGCTAAAGAGCATCCTACTGAAGAATGAATGGGTCAACCAGGAAATTAAAGAAGAATGAAAAAAATACATGGAAACCAATGAAAATGAAAACACAACTGTTCAAAATCTTTGGGATGCAGCAAAGGCAGTCCTAAGAGGAAAGTGTATAGCAATACAAGCCTTTCTCAAGAAACAAGAAAGGTCTCAAGTACACAACCTAACCCTACACCTAAAGGAGCTGGAGAAAGAACAGCAAATAAAGCCTAAACCCAGCAGGAGAAGAGAAATAATAAAGATCAGAGCAGAAATCAATGAAATAGAAACTAAAAGAACAGTAGAACAGATCAACGAAACTAGGAGCTGGTTCTTTGAAAGAATTAACAAGATTGATAAACCCCTGGCCAGACTTATCAAAAAGAGAAGAGAAATGACCCAAATCAACAAAATCATGAATGAAAGAGGAGAGATCACAACCAACACCAAAGAAATACAAACAATTATAAGAACATATTATGAGCAACTCTATGCCAGCAAATTAGATAACCTGGAAGA
>NW_023270451.1:301704-345575 GCF_011800145.1 Mirounga leonina | reverse complement strand
TTCCATGCTCATGGATTGGAAGAACAAATATTGTGAAGATGTCAATGCTACCTAGAGCAATCTACACATTCAATGCAATCCCCATCAAAATACCATCCACTTTTTTCAAAGAAATGGAACAAATAATCCTAAAATTTGTATGGAACCAGAAAAGACCCCGCATAGCTGGAGGAATATTGAAAAAGAAAAGCAAAGCTGGTGGCATCACAATTCCGGACTTCCAGCTCTATTACAAAGCTGTCATCATCAAGACAGCATGGTACTGGCACAAAAACAGACACATAGATCAATGGAACAGAATAGAGAGCCCAGAAATGGACCCTCAACTCTATGGTCAACTCATCTTCGACAAAGCAGGAAAGAATGTCCAATGGAACAAAGACAGTCTCTTCAACAAATGGTGTTGGGAAAATGGATAGCCACATGCAGAAGAATGAAACTGGACCATTTCCTTACACCACACACAAAAATAGACTCCAAATGGTTGAAAGACCTCAATGTGAGACAGGAGTCCATCAAAATCCTAAAGGAGAACACAGGCAGCAACCTCTTTGACCTCAGCCGAAGCAACTTCTTCCTAGAAACATCACCAAAGGCAAGGGAAGCCAGGGCAAAAATGAACTATTGGGACTTCATCAAGATAAAAAGCTTTTGCAAAGCAAAGGAAACAGTCAACAAAACCAAAAGACAACCGACAGAATGGGAGAAGATATTTGCAAATGACATATCAGATAAAGGGCTCGTATCCAAAATCTATAAAGAACTCATCAAACTCAACACCCAAAGAACAAAGAATCCAATCAAGAAATGGGCAGAAGACATGAACAGACATTTTTCCAAAGAAGACATCCAAATGGCCAACAGACACATGAAAAAGTGCTCAACATCGCTCGGCATGAGGGAAATCCAAATCAAAACCTCAATGAGATACCACCTCACACCAGTCAGAATGGCTAAAATTAACAAGTCAGGAAACGGCAGATGTTGGCGGGGATGCGGAGAAAGGGGAACCCTCCTACACTGTTGGTGGGAATGCAAACTGGTGCAGCCACTCTGGAAAACTGTATGGAGGTTCCTCAAAAAGTTGAAAATAGAGCTACCATATGATCCAGCAATTGCACTACTGGGTATTTACTCCAAAGATACAAATGTAGGGATCCGAAGGGGTACGTGCACCCGATGTTTATAGCAGCAATGTCCACAATAGCCAAACTGTGGAAAGAGCCAAGATGTCCATCGACAGATGAATGGATAAAGAAGTGGTATATATATACAATGGAATATAATGCAGCCATCAAAAGGAATGAGATCTTGCCATTTGCAATGACGTGGATAGAACTGGAGGGTATTATGTTGAGTGAAATAAGTCAAAAAGAGAAAGACATGTATCATATGATCTCACTGATATGAGGAATTCTTAATCGCAGGAAACAAACTGAGTGTTTTTGGAGTGGGGGGTGGGGTGGGAGGGATGGGGGGACTGGGTGATAGACACTGGGGAGGGTATGTGCTCTGGTAAGCGCTGTGAATTGTGCAAGACTGTTGAATCTCAGATCTGTACCTCTGAAACAAATAATGCAATATATGTTAAGGAAAAAAAAAAAGAAGAAGAAGAAGAAGGTAGTGGGAGGGGAAGAATGAAGCGGGGGAAATCGGAGGGGTAGAAGAACCATGAGAGACGATGGACTCTGAAAAACAAACAGGGTTTTAGAGGGGAGGGGGGTGGGAAGATGGGTTAGCCTGGTGGCAGGTATTGAGGAGGGCACATTCTGCATGGAGCACTGGGTGTTGTGCACAAACAATGAATCATGGAACACTTCATCTAAAACTAATGTTGTAATGTATGGGGATTAACATAAGAATTAAAAAAATAATAATTAAAAATTTTAAAAATTTAAAAAAAAAAAATCTCCCAACAAACAAAAGCCCAGGGCCAGATGGCTTCCCAGGGGAATTCTACCAAACATTTCAAGAAGAATTAATACCCATTTTTCTGAAACTGTTCCAAAAAATAGAAATGGAAGGAAAACTTCCAAACTGGTTTTATGAGGCCACCATTACCTTGATCCCAAAACCAGACAAAGACCCCATCAAAAAGGAGAACTACAGACCAATATCCCTGATGAACATGGATGCAAAAATTCTCACCAAAATACTAGCCAATAGGATCCAACAGTACATTAAAAGGATTATTCACCATGACCAAGTGGGACTTATCCCTGGCTGCAAGGTTGGATCAACATCCACAAATCAATCAACGTGGTACAATACATTAACAAAAGAAAGAACAAGAATCATATGATCCTCTCAATAGATGCAGAAAAAGCATTTGACAAAGTACAGCATCCTTTCTTGATCAAAACTCTTCAGAGTATAGGCATAGAGGGTACATACCTCAATATCATAAAAGCCATCTATGAAAAACCTACAGCAAATATCATTCTCAATGGGGAAAAACTGAGAGCTTTCCCCTAAGGTCAGGAACACGGCAGGGATGTCCACTATCACCACTGCTATTCAACATAGTACTAGAAGTCCTAGCCACAGCAATCAGACAACAAAAAGAAATCAAAGGCATCCAAATCGGCCAAGAAGTGAAATTCTCACTCTGCAGATGATATGATACTTTATGTGGAAAACCCCAAGGACTCCACCCCAAAACTGCTAGAACTCATACAGGAATTCAGTAAAGTGGCAGGATATAAAATCAATGCACAGAAATCAGTGGCAGCCCTATACATCAACAACAAGACAGAAGAAAGGGATATTAAGGAGTCGATCCCATTTCCAATTGCACCCAAAACCATAAGATACCTAGGAATAAATCTAACCAAAGAGGCAAAGGATCTGTACTCAGGAAACTATAAAATACTCATGAGAGAAATTGAGGAAGACACAAAGAAATGGAAAAACGTTCCATGCTCATGGATTGGAAGAAGAAATATTGTGAAGATGTCAATGCTACCTAGAGCAATCTACACATTCAATGCAATCCCCATCAAAATACCATCCACTGTTTTCAAAGAAATGGAACAGATCATCCTAAAATTTGTATGGAACCAGAAAAGACCCCGCATAGCCAGAGGAATGTTGAAAAAGAAAAGCAAAGCTGGCAGCATCACAATTCCGGACTTCCAGCTCTATTACAAAGCTGTCATCATCAAGACAGCATGGTACTGGCACAAAAACAGACACATAGATCAATGGAACAGAATAAAGAGCCCAGAAATGGACCCTCAACTCTATGGTCAACTCATCTTTGACAAAGCAGGAAAGAACGTCCAATGGAAAAAGACAGTCTCTTCAACAAATGGTGTTGGGAAAACTGGACAGCCACATGCAGAAGAATGAAACTGGACCATTTCCTTACACCACACACAAAAATAGACTCCAAATGGTTGAAAGACCTAAATGTGAGACAGGAGTCAATCAAAATCCTAAAGGAGAACACAGGCAGCAACCTCAGCAACTTCTTCCTAGAAACATTGCTAAAGGCAAGGGAAGCAAGGGCAAAAATGAACTATTGGGACTTCATCAAGATAAAAAGCTTTTGCAAAGCAAAAGAAACAGTCAACAAAACCAAGAGACAACCGACAGAATGGGACAAGATATTTGCCAATGACATATCAGATAAAGGGCTAGTATCCAAAATCTATAAAGAACTGATCAAACTCAACACCCAAAGAAGAAAGAATCCAATCAAGAAATGGGCAGAAGACATGAACAGACGTTTCTCCAAAGAAGACATCCAAATGGCCAACAGACACATGAAAAAGTGCTCAACATCGCTCGGCATGAGGGAAATCCAAATCAAAACCTCAATGAGGTAGCACGTCACACCAGTCAGAATGGCTAAAATTAACAAGTCAGGAAATGACAAATGCTGGCGAGGATGGGGAGAAAGGGGAACCCTTCTACACTGTTGGTGGGAATGCAAGCTGGTGCAGCCACTCTGGAAAACAGTATGGAGGTTCCTCAAAAAGTTGAAAATAGAGCTACGCTATGACCCAGCAATTGTACTACTCTGTATTTACCCCAAAGATACAAATGTAGGGATCCGAAGGGGTACATGCACCCCGATGTTTATAGCAGCAATGTCCACAATAGCCAAACTGCGGAAAGAGCCAAGATGTCCATCAACAGATGAATGGGTAAAGAAGAAGTGGTATATATATACAATGGAATATTATGCAGCCATCAAAAGGAATGAGATCTTGCCATTTGCAACGACGTGGATGGAACTGGAGGGTATTATGCTGAGCGAAATAAGTCTATCAGAGAAAGACATGTATCATATGACCTCAGTGATAAGAGGAATTCTTAATCTCAGGAAACAAACTGAGTGTTGCTGGAGTGGGGTGTGGGGTGGGAGGGATGGGGTGACTGGGTGATAGACACTGGGGAGGGTATGTGCTCTGGTAAGCGCTGTGAATTGTGCAAGACTGTTGAATCTCAGATCTGTACCTCTGAAACAAATAATGCAATATATGTTAAGAAAAAAAAAAAAGAAGAAGAAGGTAGCAGGAGGGGAAGAATGAAGGGGCGGAAATCGGAGGGGTATAGGAACCATGAGAAGTGATGGACTCTGAAAAACAAACTGAGGGTTCTAGAGGGGAGGGGGCAGGAGGATGGGTTAGCCTGGTGATGGGTATTAAAGAGGGCACGTTCTGCATGGAGCACTGGGTGTTATGCATAAACAATGAATCATGGAACACTCCATCAAAAACTAATGATGTAATGTATGGTGATTAACATAACAATAAAAAAATTTTAAAAAAGATTATATTTGACCATATAAATGTGAGTTTATTTCTGGGCTTTTCATTCTATTCCATTGATCTATGTGCCTATTTTTGTGCTTATACCGTACTGTTTTGATTATTACAGCTTTGTGTTATAACTTGAAATCTAGAATTGTGATACTTCTAGCTTTGCTCTTTTTCAAGATTGTTTTGGCTCGCCAAATCTGAGGGGTTTTGTTTTTTTTTTAAGATTTTTATTTATTTATTTGACAGAGAGAGAGACAGTGAGAGAGGGAACACAACAGGAGGAGTGGGAGAGGGAGAAGCAGACTTCCCACGTAGTGGGGAGCCTGATGTGGGGCTCAATCCCAGGACCCTGGGATCATGATCTGAGCCAAAGGCAGACGCTTAACAACTGAGCTACCCAGGTGCCCCTAAATCCAAGGTTTTGAATATTAAGTTTTCTCTTAAGAATTTTACAGTTTTAGCACTTATATTTACTACTTATATATTTAGGTTGTTTTATCACTTATATTTGGATTGTTTTCTGTACTCTAAATTCTATTCCACTGGTCTATATGTCCATATTTATGCCAGTAACGCACGCAGTCTTGATTATTGTAGCTTTGTATTAGATTTTGAAATTATGAAGTATGACCCTTAATATTCTTCTTTTCCAATACTGTCTTGACTTTTGAGGGCCTCTTGAAATTACACAGGAATTTGAAGATCAGCTTTCCCATTTCTGCAAAAAAAAAAAAAAAAAGATTATTGAAATTTTGATAGGCATTGTATTGAATTTATAGCTTGTGGTATTGTTGTCATCTTGTGCCCTTGTCACAGTGAGAAATTACCCTTCTATTCCTAGTTTTCTAAGTGTTTTTCTTTCTTTTTATCATGAAAAGGTGTTGAATTATGTCAAATACTTTTCCTGCATTGATTGAGATGATCATATAATCTTTCTCTTTGTTATATTAATGTAATATATATTACACTGGTTGATTTTCCTATATTGAAATACCTTTGCATTCCTGGGATAAATCCCACTTGGTCTTTTTCAATATGCTATTGGATTCAGTTCATTAGTCAGTATATTTGGGGAACTATATTTGATTTTGGCATCTATATTCATAAGAATCATTGGTCTGCAGTTTCTATTTTGTTAATATCTTTGGCTTTGGTATTAGAATAATACTGGCCTCATAGAACAAGTTAGGAAGTATTCCTTTCTCTTCTAGTTTTTGGAACAGTTTGAGAAGAACTGGTGTTAATTCTTTAAATGTTTTGTAGAATTCATCAGTGAAGCCATCTAATACTATGCTTTTCTTTGTTGGAAAGCCTGATTACTCATTCAATCTCTTGTTATTGGTAGGTTCATATTTTCTATTTCTTTCCTCTTGAGTCAGTTTTTGTAACTGTACATTTCTATCCATTATTCCTGTCCATTATTGAAAGTGGGATGTGGAGTCTCCAACTAATATTGTAGAATTATTTCTGCCTTAAATTCTGCTCTTTTGTTTTACATATTTTGAGGCTCTATTGTTTGATGCATATATGTTCATAGTTATGATGTCTTCTTGATGATTTGACCTTTATCTTACTAGATAATATCCTTATTTGTCACTTGCAACAATTTTTGACTTTAAAGTCTATTTAGTCTGATATTAGCATAGCCATCCAGCTTTCTTTTGGGTTCTATTTGTATGGAACATAGTTATCATAGGATTTTTTTCAATCCTTTTTGCCAATCTTTTTTAATTGATTGGTTTAATCTATTTACACTTAAAGTGATTCTAGATAAAGACTTACTTCTGCCATTTTGCTATTTGTGTTCTATAAGTCTCATATCTTTTTTGTGACTCAAATCCTCCAACAGTGCCTTTTTTCATCCTAATTTTTTTAGTGTAACCTTTGATTCTCTCCTCATTTCCTCTTTTTGCATATTTTTTAGTACATGGTTACCTTGGAGATTACAACTAACATCTAGAAGCAAGTCACTACTATTTAAGATAAATCCCTCCTTTTGGAAATATTGTTCTTTTTTGGCTTTCATGACACATTGCCTTTGGATCCATTTACTTTCATTCTTCTAAGGCAATTATTTCTTAATTGGACATCTCATTCATAGTAATACATTATCAATTAGGAATTAAGTTAGACATTAAAAGAGATCTGTCTCCAATGACTTAAATGCACAAGGGTTTACATCTATATTTTTCTTATGTAATGAGAAGTCTAACAAGGATTGAAAATGTTTGCTGGCATGATTCAGTGATTCAAAGATATCAGAATAAAAGGTTCTGCTCTTTCGGTCTTTCCCTCATGGTCCAAGAGGGTTCCTATAGTTCCAGTCATAATATATTTATTCCACAAAAGGAAAAGGAGAAAAAGACTAATTAAAAATTATTCTAAATACCTGAATTAGCCCTCTTAAAGAAATTTCATAAGTTACACCCAATAGCTTCCTTTACAGATCATTTGTCATCCATATCTATAAGAGAGATTTGGAAATGTAGTTTTTCTTTTAATTGAGAACATTGCCACCCCTAAAAATCCAGGATTTCTGTTGCTAAAAAACAAGGGGGAGAATGGATATCAGCAAGGCAACTGCCTTATAATTATTTGTTAACATTTATATGACAGGTATTATGTGCCACATGTTGTTCTAAATGCCTTATATATATCAGCCCATTTAGTCATCACAGCAATCCTGGAGGATAAGTTCTTTTATTATCTCCATTGTACAGATGAGAAAACTGATTCAACAACAGGATGGTAAATTTCTTAATGCCTCAGACTTAAATATTAGAGCCAGAATTACAACCTAGTTATTCTCCAGATCTCATTTTTTAAGCCCCTCTGCCATATTGTTCTGCATTAAAGAGAAAGTGAATTCAAAATGTATACACACATGTTTTTTCCTTTTCCTTTCATAATCATCTGTTAATGTTTAGATGCCACCTAAGTTCAATATGATTAAAACTAGCCTTTATAGCTGGTTCCTTAACTGGCTTCCTACATCTGCAGCTTCCATTGCTATTTTCTTTTATTATCAAGGATTGCTGCTCATAATGCCTGCAAGCAACAGAAAACCCATTTTAATGGAAAAATGTGCAGGAAGTTGTGGTTCATTAGTTCTTCATTGGCTCTCTCATTTACAGTTTATCTCTAATGTCTATCCTAGTTTTTGATCACTGCAATGGCTTCCCACTGGGTACCCTCACCTCCATAATACATACAGATTAATTGGTGAGCAGTGGTAAGACATTGAATGCCAGTCTGAAAGTGAAAGTCTTCAACTTTCTTAACATATTTTGCAAATCCATCACATGAAATGTCTCTTTATGTCCAGTCAAAATTCCTTGGGTTGAAATTTAATGTTCTCAACTAGGCTCAATATCTTTACAACTTTATTTTCATGTACTGCTCTATCTCCAATATGTCTCTATCTCTAATATGTTCACAGTCACCTAACCATTCCTAGCAAAAGCAAAAAGGTAGAAAGGAGTAATACATCCTCCTCTGACAACTTCCCCTTCTTACCAAGTTATTTACTGACCCTCCCAGGTCTTACCACTTCAGCTCATGGCAAAATAAATAACTGTGACAGAAATAACTAGAGATATTTGCAAATGTCTTATCAGATAAAGGGCTAGTATCTAAAAATCTATAAAGAACTTATCAAACTCAACACCCAAAGAACAAATAATCCAATCAAGAAATGGGCAGAAAGGGTGCCTGGATGGCTCAGTTGGTTAAGCATCTGCCTTCAGTTCAGGTCATGATCTCTGGGTCCTGGGATCAAGTACCATGTTGGGCTCCCTGCTCAGCAGGGAGTCTGCTTCTCCCTCTCCCTCTGCCCCTCCACCCTGCTCATGTTCTGTCTGTCTCTCTCTCTCTCAAATAAATAAAATCTTTAAAAGAAAAAAAAAGAAATGGGCAGAAGACATGAGCAGACATTTCTCCAAAGAAGACATACATATGGCCAACAGACACATGAAAAAATGCTCAATATCACTCAGCATCAGGGAAATACAAATCAAAACCACAATGAGTACCTCCTCTACTGATCAGAATGGCTAAAATTAACAAGTCAGGAAATGACAGCTGTTGCTGAGGATGCAGAGAAAGGGAAACTCTCTTATGCTGTTGGTGGGAATGCAAGCTGGTGCAGCCACTCTGGAAAACAGTATGGAGGTTCCTCAAAAAGCTGAAAAAAGAGCTACCCTACAACCCAGCGATTGCACTACTAGGTATTTACCCCAAAGGTACAAATGTAGTGATCTGAAGGGGCACCTGTACCCCAATGTTTATAGCAGCAATGATAGCCAAACTATGGAAAGAGCTCAGATGTCCATCTACAGATGAATGGATAAAGAAGATATACCACATCTTCTATATACACACACACAATGGGATACTATTCAGCCATTAAAAATGAAATCTTGCCATTTGCAATGACGTGGCTAGAACTAGGGAGTGTTATGCTAAGCGAAATAAGTCGATCAGAGAAAGACAATTATCATATGATCTGAGTCATGTGTGGAATTTAAGAAACAAAAAAGAGGATCACAGGGGAAGAGAGGGAAAAATAAAACAAGGTGGAATCAGAGAGGGAGACAAACCGTAAGAGACTCTTAATCATAAGAAACAAACTGAGGGTTGCTGGAGGGGAGGGGTGGGGTATGGGGTAACTGCGTGATGGACATTAAGGAGGGCATGTGATGTATTGAGCACTGGGTATTATATAAGACTGATGAATCACTGAACTCTATCTCTGAAACTAATAATATACTATATGTTAATTAATTGAATTTAAATTTAAAAAAAGAAAAAACTAGAAAATCAGAAAACAGTCATTTGATGCTTTTGAAAAAGTTTTTAACAATAAAAAGTAAAATGAATTTTTTCACAATAAGGGAGCTTTTACTTTCTCTATATCCTAAGAAATACCAGTTTCATTAAGTACTACATGTATAGATATTGTTTAAATTTAAAACAAACTGTTTCAATTGTCTACTGCTGCATATGATTACTTATTTGCTTATAATTCTGTAACTTGAGCAGCACTTGGCAGTGACAGCTCTTCTTGGTGCCATGTAATTTTGATAAGGGCAGCTCAGCTAAGGCTTAACTCACATGATTTCAACTGCCTGGAAGGGCCTGGGCTGGCCATCCCTCTTTTTCTTTTTTCTCTTTCTTTTCTTTCTTTCTTTTTTATTTTTAGAGAGAGTGTGTGCATGTGCCCTTAGAGGGGGAAGGGCAAAGGGAGAGGGAGAGAGAATCTTAAGCAGGCTCCACGCTCCACATAGAGCCTGATGCAGGTCTCAATCTCACAATCCTGAGATCATGACCTGTGTGAAACCATGAGTTGGGCACTTAACCAACTGAGCCACCCAAGCACCCTATCCCTCTTTTTCTGTTTATAATCTCTTTTCCTCCAATGCCTCTCTCTTTTCATGTGGTTTCTCTTTCTTGCAGTGTATTTGACTTTTTTTTTAATATCATAGCTGGCATCCAAGAATGTAAAAACAAATGCTGCAAAGCTTCTTAAGACCTATGCCCATAAAATCATACCAAAGAATTTCTGCCACATTTGGCTGATCAAAGCAAGGCAAAGAGCCAACCTAAATTCAAGGGAAAAAAGAGGCTCCTCTTTTACCAGGATGGGAGTAATCACTGATAGCGTACTTTACAGACAATCTACCACACAAGGTTTTGCTCTTGTTTTACCTCAGTAAGATGTAACAAAAGTGTTTCCCAATAAATTCTTTGTGTGAAAACCATCATCATTGTTTTTTTTTCTATAGCTTCATAGCAGTTTGACTACAAATGTACATCCCACTCTGTGTTTCTTAAAATTCCAAATATGTAAAATTTTAGTGAACAATAAATCAGGTATAAAGGATTCCTTCATGAGTTATGGTTTGAACATGCCCCTAAAATTATGTGTCCAAGCCCTAACCCCAGAATCCATGTAAGTGACTTTTTTGGGAAAAAGAGTCTTTGTAAATGTAATTAGGTAAAGGATGAGGTTATCCTGGATTAACTGGATGAGGTGGGCCCTAAATCTAATGACAAGTGTACTTGTAAGAAGAGAAGACTTGGGAACACAGGGAGAAGAATGCCATGTGAAGACAGAAGCAGAGATTGGAGTTATGTTTCTACAAGCCGAGGAATGCCTGGAGCCTCCAGAAGCTAATGAGACTCGCAAGCCTTGAGAGGTAGGATGGCCCTGCTGACAATAATATTGATTTCAGACTTTTGGCCTTCATAACTGTGAGAGAATAAATTTACATTGTTTTAAGCCAACCAGTTTGTGGTAATTTGTTATGGCAACCCTAAGAAACTACTACACAGTTCTTTATCAAACTCTTACTGAAAATACTTTACAATATACTATTTTAAAAATTTCCACTTCTAGTTCATGTGATTTCAGATGATCTTCACATTGCAGAAAAGAATGAAAGGCTGAAAAAAGTTTCATTTACTTCAAACTTAATAAGAGCTCTCTTAACAAAATTTAAACATTAATTCCTGAATTGTGCAGATTTCCCTCATTGGTTTTGTATCTATAGATATAGCGCCTAAATTATCTCATCATTTATATTGGCTGGATGCTTACACTGATCCATCCAGACCCTCAAAACACCTTTCTCTGACCCATACAGCATCTCTGTGGTCTCTAATATTTATGGCAAGAAATTAAAAGTAAAATATTTAATCATTATCATGGCTTATTTCAGTGGCTCTCAAAGAATGGCCTCTTACCAGCAGCAGCAGCATCACTTGGGAACTTGTTGGAAATGCAACTTCTTGAATCCCTACCCCTGCCCTACTGGGCCAAAAACACCGCAATTTGCTTTTGAATAAGCCTTCAAGGCAATTCTAATACCACTAGTATTTGAAACTGCTGGGGATTCTGCTACTTGCTAAGTATGCCTATTATTCCAATTATGCTTTCTGGAACTGGGGAAATAACCAGAGGATGAATTCCGGGACCTACTTGGACCCACTATGAGAGAGACTTGAGCTCAAACTCCACTGATCATCTTGATCTCCACAAGCCCCTGCTCTCACTGGTGGACCACAGTGACATTCTGAATCTCCTTGAATTGATATCAGTTCTAGAGGCAGTGTCCAGTAATCTTACAAAAATCTAATTATTTCCTTTTTTTTCAATGCAGTCAACCCAGTACATGATGTCGTATCAGGGTCGTATCCCTGCGCTGGCTGACTGAGCTCTCAGCAGTGGCTGAAGCCAGGTCAGCCTTGGTAAGTGGAAGTCAGTGTCGCTTCCAGGGATTGTAGACTTCAAATTTTGAGTTATTACTATCTAGTAACTAATAAAAATGTTAATTTGTTTCTATCTGAACATAGATTTCTCCCAATTGACACCTTCTTCAGATTTCCTTCCCTTTTTAACCTGCCTCATGCAGCAAGTGTTTTTACTAAGATGGCTGCTGTCCAACATCTGGATCTGAAAGGAAACTACAAAAATCCATCAAAACACATTTGCCTGATTCCTGTGGGTTTCTGGGTGGGGAACGAGTTTAAACTCTCTGTGAACCTAATGAGGATAAAATAAGCAAGGACAGAAGAATGAAACATTAGGTTGGGACTGCAGAAAACCAACGGAAAAACCGTTAGGCTGTGTCTGTCTATGACAGCCATACTGCTGGGTCCAAAGGAACTGGCGTGCTCCACATCCTATCTTGCACTGCAAATACAGGTATTCATAATGTCATAAACATCCTGTAAGCATCATTGAAATCTTTCTCTTTGCCTCTTTGGATGGAAAGAGCAACATAGTTAACAGACCCGATCCCATTCACGGGTGAGTCTACAAAAATAAACTCTCTCTCTCTCCCTCTCAATCCATACTCACGATTTAAGGAATGAGGCATGGGGCAGAATTTAACAGCAGAATTTAACAGAAGCTAGACTTAGAAGTGATGCATAGAAGTGTGATGAATTTACCAAAAAAGTTCCAGAATCTACTACCAATTATGTGAATTATGGAATTTTGTTATTCTTTCCACACTAGATTTTCAGTCTAGTTGTTCTGCTTCTAAGAACTTGTATATAGGATTCATATATCTGAAGAAATGGGAGACTGGAAATAGAGAAATTCATTTCTAAGCACTTGGTAAAATATTTATCTAGTCCCTTCCAAAGGTTAAAAGTTAATTGATGTTTTGTAATATGTGATAATAAGCTCCAAGTCCACAGCAAAGAAACTCTTCATATTTTTTATGTCATCTCTTTATGCAGCAATTTTATGAATCACATTTCATTGAAACTATGATGCTATCAATTATAAAATGCATCATTGTTTTATACACCATTAGAAAGAAAAAAGTTGCCAATTATATCATAGGTTTTTAATTTTACATTCATTGAAAGAGCTCTTTTGGACATATTTAGACCTAGATTTCTATCATATATAACTCTCATGCTTACATTGTAAGAAAAATGTTACCAAAATAAGTTGCTTACCATTCCTAAAGCTTCTTCCCCTACAGAGTCCAACTCTTCTGAATTAGAGGTGTTGATGCCCATGTTTTCTTCTGTACCATCTTGGGGGCATCAGGAGATTGCTGCTACATCACATACTAAGAACAGGGTCTACTCTTGGGTCCAGGCTTTTCTACCAGATTACTGACATCTGCTTTTCAAGCATTAGATACTGACATTAAAAAGTCTACCAGAAGGAATCAGTGGAAGGTTTTCAAACAATTAGGGCTCACATTATTTTTTAAATGAGCAATTAATATTTGTTGGCTAAGGTGTTCAGAGCTGCAGCTGTTTAGTCATGCCATCAGACATAGCAACAAAGTCATTGTACTTATTATTGAGATTTTTCCTTTTGCTTTCCCAGTGCATGTCCACAAAATTAAATAAAAAGTAGCATGCTTGATCAGTAAGGGAGGACCTCTAACCCATCAATTTCATACTTGATAGGTACCCCACTTCACTGTCCCACCCACAAACCCTAGAGGAGTCTCTTTCTGGTCAGAGAAATACCTTTCTTCGTTCATGTTCCTTTGAGGGAGGGATTCTATTCTGTCTGTTTTTTTCTCTCCTTCCACCCGGCTTTTGACTAGTAGTGTATTTGTATAACTGACATGACCAGGTGAATTGCTATGCCCAAGTTCACCCATGCGTAGGCCATGACAATGATTTCCCAGCTGCATCCTGGTCCTCAGTAACTATAAGTGATAAGATGTCATCGGCTAGGTGGCTGGCATAGCTCAGGGCTACCAGTTTTAGATATTGAATGTCAAAATGTGGGGAAAAGTGTGACTTCTAGAATATGTGAAAAAAAGTAATTGCTTGATTTTAGATTTTCTCAAGGGCAATGATCACGACTTATGCACCTCTGTATCTCTGGCACCTAATGGTGATGTGTATATTATTCAGAGATCAGTAATTATGTTTGTTGAATGAATAAAGTGTTCACCCATGGCCAGAAAAATGCTGATAATGCATATCAACAAAGCATGAACCCTGCTTTTGCTTTCCTAATGATAGAAAATAACAAGTATTTAAGTCAGATTTTTCCTTAAATAAGAATATTTCTTTCCTATAGCAGTCATGTATTAAAAGTAGAGCTTTTTTTTTTTAAAGATTTTATTTATTTGGCAGAGAAAGACACAGCGAGAGAGGGAATACAAGCAGGGGGAGTGGAAGAGAAAGAAGCAGACTCCCCACTGAGCAGGGAGCCCGATGTGGGGCTTGATCCAAGGACCCTGGGATCATGACCTGAGCCGAAGGCAGATGCTTAACGACTGAGCCACCCAGGTGCCCCTTAAAAGTAGAGCTTTATATGTGTCATAAATACTATCCTCAAAATAAGTGGTGAAAGCACCATTATGAGAAGGAGCCCCTTCTTATTACAGTGTCCCTCCGGCACTCTCTTGACAAGGCCTAACACCGTCCAGCTGGCAAGGAGAAATGTTTATAGGGTCCAGCCCAGGATCACAAAGCAGGGCAAGTGGGAGTAGATTTGGAGCTGGTATAGCATAAAATTATATTTTATTAACATATAAAAACAATCTGGCTAAATATAATTTGTCAAAACATCTCATATATCCTGTGAACTTTCAAGCAAGTTGGAAAGAGGCAAATTTCTGCAGATGTTTTGTCACTGTTAATATGGGAAGAAAATCCACGTATAACAATGTACTTTTGCAAAACTATTAGCCACAATGATGGCTCTCCAGGTCTCTTATGTGGACATTCAATAGTTCCTTTTACTTTCATTTGTAGCGAATCGGTCATCTTTATATTCAAATAAACCAATATTTGTCACTGAGTGTAGGGAGAAGTAGTTAAAGTTGACCAAAACTTCCTGCCTCAAATCACTTATCTCATTATTCAACCTTCTGTGAGATTTTAACTTATTCAAATTGCTATTTTTGAAGGAAACATTCTCAATTAGTGTAATCATTCAGGATGAAGTAAGAAGGTAAAACTACACCAGTGATTACTGTGGGCAGGGCAATTTTAACATAAAAACATAGTAACAGGGGATTAACTACGAAGATGAACAAAGAGAACTCTAAGAAATAAGCAGTGTAAGGAACAGCCACCACTCTTGGGCTATGGGAAACAACTCAAGAAAGAAACAAACTCAAAAGAGCATCCCACCCCGCCCCCAGGTACTGACTAGATTTGCCAAGAAGCCACCCACTGGGGTCCAGCACACCACTGATAGAGAAGCTGCCCAAGTCCAGGAAGTGTCCTTGATGAGGAGGCCACCCTCAGCAGCTATACCTATGGATCAAGAAGGAAACCATCAGTATGAGGAGAAGAAGCCCCTTACAGAAGGACCCCTTTTACAGTGTCTCTCCAGCACTCTCCTGACAAGGCCTAACATTGTGCCAAAGGGCTAGGAGAAATGTTTACAGGGCGCAGCCCCAGTATCACCAGGCAGGTCAAGAAGGATGGATTTGGAACTGAAAGACAATAAATTGACAACTGGCATAATTAGCTTGCTTTTTTGTTCTTCTACACATGTTACAAAAAATCTAGCTTTAGAGCCATTCAATACCCAGTACATAACGACTGGTGGAGAAGGGGAGAAATTACAGCTTTATAGATCATGGTTACTGCAAATCTATAGTATCTAATTTCACCTGGGCCTTAGTTGTCCAGCAATGTGGTCATGTTCATGACCATCCCATCTCTTCCCCATTCCCTGAAAATAGCCATTTTAAAATTATTTCCTCGTGTCTCTACTCTTCAGCCTTGCCCATTGTTTTTAATAAATGATTTTGTTGCTTATTTTAAAGAGAATTAAAGAAACTTCAGAACAAAACTCACTCATCTTTGTATGCTTACTACAAACAGGTGCATCTATTGGAAACCTTGCTCCTACCCTCCTGTCATAGAGAAACAAGTGTATTCTTCCTTTATAATGCTTTTTCTACCACCTAATTCTCTAGACCCACCCCCTCCCATACCTCTATGCACTAGGTTTTATCAGTTTTATTCTTGTTTACTTTCCCTTTACCGAAGTATTTCTAAAATTGTGGTCTTTCCAATCCACACCTCACATTCACCTGGCATAGTTAGTTAAAAACAGATTCCACTGCTCCACCCCAAACTCACTAAATCAGCAACTCTATGAGGCAGAACTCAGAAATCTCTTTTATCTGAGTGTCCTTGGCAATATATTTGCACATGCTAAATTTTGAGAACCAGTGCTATACTATGGTTTTCTTTTTTTGTTTGCATGCATGCTTACTACTTCTCACTCATTAAAAATACCCCCCGGCTCTTCCCTCCCCTGATTTTTATTTTTTCTTTCGCTTCCCTTTCACAACAAAGTTCCTTTAAAAGTACTGTTCATAGTGGCTTGCAGAGTAGACTAAGAATCATTGTCCAGCCTTCACTTCTGAGATGCTAGAAGTATCCTCCCAGGTCATCATGACATTTTTGTGATAAATTCAAAAGATTTTCTTTCAACTGTTCTGTAACTAGATTTCTGCAGTGTTTGACACTGATCTTTCCTTTACATTGGCCTTTATTTTTATTTTCTTAATTTCTTCCTACTTCTTTATCTTATGCCTTTATCCTATGCCTAAGCTCTGACTTACCTGCGTATCTCTTAAATATTGATAGATCTATGGTTCTGCATCTGACAGTTTCCTTCTTTTCCTACACACTTCCTAAGTAACCTCTTGATTACGTTGATTATCTGTATCTACCACTTACATAATAATGTCAGCTAAGATCTCTTTCCTAAACTTCATATCCCTGTTAAATTCAACAAAATCCTGGATAGCTTTACCTAGATGTTCCATTCTAAACTCAGTGAGTTTCAGTTTTAGGCCTGGATTTCTTCATTCAAGCCCCAATGTTTCTTCCTCCACCTTTGTGAATAATACTATAATCCCTTCAGATGTTAGAGCAATCATGAATTCTTTCCTCTCCCTCAGCTCAAGTCCAATAGTCACACAAGCTATGAAATAGCTCTCTTTTAACTAATTTTTTTTGCATTGACACAATTTTATTTTGGACGACATCATGTGTGTTATGCAGAAGCCTACTGCATTTTTTGGCCCCCCACAAGCTTGCTCCTCTTCTAATATATTTTCCAGGGGCGCCTGGGTGGCTTAGTCATTAAGCGTCTGCCTTCGGCTCAGGTCATGATCCCAGGGTCCTGGGATCGAGCCCCACATCGGGCTCCCTGCTCCACGGGAAGCCTGCTTCTCCCTCTCCCACTCCACCTGCTTGTGTTCCCTCTCTCGCCATGTCTCTCTCTGTCAAATAAATAAAATAAAATAAAAATATATACTCTCCACATTGTCAACTGTTTTTTCAAAATATCAAATGTGATTATGTCACATCCCTGCTTAAAAACTGTTTCCATATACTGTACCAACAAGAAATACAAGATAAAATTTTGCAAAACATACAATTTGAAATATAATTAAAAATATCAAATACCTAAAAATAAATAGTCTGAATGATATGTAGTATCTCTATAGAGACAAATATTATTTAGAGAAAAACAGGTAAGACCTAACGAAATGGAAGTATATGGATAGGAAAGTTCAATACTTTATAAACTTGTCATCTCTCCCAGAATCAATCCATACATTCATACAAACCCAATCAATACCCCAGGGTTGTTCTGTAAAATTTTACAAGCTGTTTCTAAAATTTATGAAAATGCAAAGATTCAAAAATAGTCAAAACAGTCTTAAAAAACATGTTGAGATAATTTTTTCTACTTTTATTCAAAACTTGTAAAACTAGAACAAGACAGTGGAATGTTAGTTGAAGAACAGATAGGTACACAAATATTGTTTGGTAAATAAAACCATTTTCACTCTCATCATTGATATTGATAAGTTCTGCCTTTCTCTTCTTTTTTTCTTGATTACTCTTGCCAAAGCATATCAACTTTGTTAGTCTTTTTAAAGAACATACTTTTGGTTTATTTATTTCCTATTTTCTAGTTTACATTTATTTTCTAATTAATTAAAAGTGAGTTTAATTTGTTGTTCATTTTGTATATTCTTGAAATAGATACTTAGATAGCTTGTTGTCAGCCTTCTTTTCTAATTTATATATTTAAAGCTAAATATTTTCCTCTAAACTTAGCTTTATCTATATTTCACAAATTTTGTTATTTTCATTAACATTTAGTTCCAAATACTGTCCAGTCTCCTTCTGATTTCTTCTTTTACTCAAGATTATTTAGAAATATGTTATTAAATTTCTAAATATTTGGGTAACTATATATTCTATAGTGACCTTTTATTATTGATTCCTAGAGTACCTAAAGTGTGGTAAGGGAACATCCTCTGAATGATTTAAATCCTTTGTAATTTGTTGGAAATTGTTTTATGGCCCAGCACATGACCAATTTTGGCAATTGTTCCATATGCCCTGAAAAGAATGTGCATACTGTCATTGCTGGGTGCAGTTTTCTGCATATGTCAATTAGTCATTATGGTTAATCATGTTTTCAGATATTTATATGCTCACTAATTTTTTTAAGGTTGGTCTATCAACTACTGAGAGAGGCATGTTTAAGTTCACCACTTGTACCTATGAATTTGTCTTTTCTCCTTTAAATTATGCCAATTTTTGTTCGAAAGTGATTAGGTACCAGATACATACAAATTTTGAAGTGCTTTCTTTCTGGTAGATTTACACGTTTAGCAAAATCAACTGTCTCTTGTTGACTCTATAATATTTTTGGCCCTAAAGTCCACTTTATCTGATATTAGTAGAGCTATATACATAGAATACCTTTTTCTAACCTGCTGCAATCTTTTTATATCCTTTCATTTAAAACTTGTATCTTTTAAGTAGCATATAATTTTGTGTTGTTTTCTTATTCAGTCTGAAAATCTGTTTTTTAATTTGAATATTTAGTACATTCATAATGCAATTATTGATAATATTGCTTTTATATCTACCAACTATTTGTTTTCTATTTATGCAATTTGTTTTATGTTCCACTGATCAAGTATTTTATTATTCTAATTTTCCCTCTATTAACTTGTAAGATATGTAAATACATGAATATATGTATATATTTTATGTAGCTTGCTATATCTGAATATATTTACATATAGATATATAGTTATACATTTACAAAAAGATAGGTACAATTACATTATATATTTATATCTATATATCTCTATTTATCTATATATATAGTATATATATGTATATATACATACAGTTACCCTAGAAATTACAATATGCATCCTTCAAAACCTTAACTTATTATCATCTAATACTTTTTACTCTACTTAACAATGAGAAAAGTTATGATTTTTTAAACTTCTTTTAACACCCTCTGACATTTTGTTATTATGCATTTAATTCTCTATATGTAAAAATCCCAAAATATTACTATTTAATTTTTATTATAAATATTATTTTATATTTATACATGCATTTTCCAATACCAGTCATATTTTCCTTCTTGCATTTTTGGTTTCTTGTCAGGGATCATTTTATTTCTGTCTGAAGAATTCCCTGTAGTGTTTACTGTAATATTTACTGATGGTAAATCCTGCTTTTGTCCATTTGAAAACTCTTTATTTCATTTGCAATTATTTTTTTTTCCCTTTGGTAGGTACATTTTTAATTTTTTTAAAGTATATTTTCATTTAGTAGGAATTTCTACAACAGTTTCTTTCATCATTAAATATGTCATTACATTGTCTTCTGGCTTCCATCATTTCTGTTAAGGAATAAGCTGTCCATCATATTGTTACTGTTTAAAAAGTAATGTATCTTTTTTCTTTGCCTACTCCTGATAGTTTCATTTTCAGCAGTTTGACTCTGATGTGTCAAAGTGTGGCTCTCACTGTATTTACCTTGCTTGGACTTTATACACTTCTTGAATTTATTACTTACTACCTTTGGTCAGATTTATAAAATTCTTGAAAGATTATCTTTTGAAATATAACTTCTTCCCTATCCTTTATTTTTCCCTCCTGGATCTCCAATTTTTCATATGATAGACCTTCACCGAAACATCTTTTAAGAGATGTGTTTCCAGGAGAAGTAAATGCAACCTAAAGGAAGAACTTCAAAGCAAGAATCAGTGGTAAATAAAGGAACTGACAAACATTGGAGTAAATATAAAGAAGAATTTATTATATAGAATATTATTATAATTATTATTTACAACCTATTTGAAGAGTATAAAAATAAGTCAAAATTAAAATAAGGAAATGTTAGATCTGGAGAATGTGGAATTTAAGTGTTCTAAGAATTTGTGCTTTTCGAGTGAGGGATAAAAATATTGATTAACATTCAACCTTTCAAAGTAACATGTGTGTGTTTAAAATGTAAGACTGTTTAAGAAGAGAAATATAACAAAAGCTTTAAAAGTATTATTGGGTTGATAAATAAGACAATCTACTAAAAGCTTGGAAGGAGGGAAAAATGGTGCACAGAGTAAAAACATAAAAAAATCACAAAATAAGATGGCAAAGATAAATGATGAATACGCCAGTTTAATTGAATTTGACAGTTAAATAAAAACTAAGTTTGGATTAAATAAAATGAAGCAACATTTTATTTAAAAGAGACACATCTAAAATATGAGTATGCAGAAAGATTATAAGTAAATGGATGGTGAAATATATACCATGCATTCAGTAATCAAAAAACATTCTACTGCAGGAGTCAAAAAATTTTTTCTGTAAAGAGACAGATAAGAAATATTTTTGGCTGTATGTCACAACTACTGAACTTTGTGATTGTAGTAAGAAAGCAATCATAGACATTATGTAAACAAATAAGCATACATATGTTCTAATAAAACTTTATTTACAAAAACATGTGGCAGGCCATATTTGGCCCAAGGGCTATAGTTTGCTGACCTTTGGTCTATTGAAAGGTCATCATCATGGGCCTCATAGATATATGAAGGAATATTTTAAGATACAAAGAAATAAATGAAAATATCATGGTTTTATAAGAAAAATCAATCTCAGAAGCTGGAATAGGCGTTCAGTAAAAATAGAGGAAAGGGAACTGGACAAAAATGGTAGATAGCCTGAGTTTTTACTCCCTTACCCATCATTAACCCATCATTTCTTTCCTTTTCCCTCACTCCCACCTCATACAAGTTCTAGACAAAGTAAAAATTCGGACAAAGGCATAATCTAGTGATTTCAGATAGCAGAGTTTATAAGGATAGAATCCCCAAAAAGCAGAGGATGGAATATAAGTGATCTTAGAGTTAACAGTTCTGGGGCAGCGCTTATGCAGCCACTTTCATATCACAGCTTGTGATAAAAGAGGTTCCCGAAACTAACTGACTCACTAACATTCATGGATAATTATTTAGGAAAAGATTAGAGGACACCAATACCATTTATACTGAGCATTATAATAATAAACTATAAACAGCACGTAAGTTACTTACGGCCTCTTAATCATAATTCTCACCACTAGGTGGCACTCATCCAAAGCTGTATTTACCCAGGAAGATGACTTGGAGGTTGCAAACTGACATGGCCTGACTCTGGCCCACAAACGTGTTTTGACTGGCCCATGATGTTTTCAAAAATTTGTATTACTGGTCTATGTTTAAGATGAGAGAATTCCACATTCTAAAACTATGTCTCTTGCTTCTCCACCTGCCAACAGCCAGCTCTCTACCAGGTGCTTGCAGAATAGACTAAGAATCATGAGGTCTGCTTATTTTTCTCATCTTGTCTGCTTTAATCATTTATAGTCCTATCTGGCCCCTATAGCTGTTTAACTGTGTGATCTTTACATTACAGTTGCACTAGAAAGTCTCAAGCAATGGCTGTTTACTCAACAAAACAATGCAAAACCTAAGAAAAATATAATTTAATACTGAAATGTATTTCAGAAATATAGATGTAAAGTTAAAAGAGAAGAAATAAGAGAAGAAATAAGGGCACCTGGGTGACTCAGTCAGTTAAGCGTCTGCCTTTGGCTCAGGTCATGATCCCAGGGTCCTGGGATCGAGTCCCACATCAGGCTCCCTACTCTGCAGGGGGCCTCTTCTCCCTCTCCCTCTGCCTGCCACTTTGACTACTTGTGCTCTCTCTCTCTGTCAAATAAATGAAATCTTAAAAAAAAAAAAGAGAAGAAATAAGACAGAAATTAAGATCTGGTTACTACCTTATGGAATAAATACTGAATTAATGAAAGTAAAGGAAGCTTAGAGCAAGGTAAGCAGCAAAACAGTATAAAAAGGTAAAAAAAAAAAAAAAAAAAAAGAATAGCATCCAGCAAATGTCAGTTGACTGGGTCCAGTACTCAGTTAAGCACTTGATGTAGATTCACGCATTAAATTCTCAAAATCATTCTGTGGGGTGTGTTGTTTCCTTTCCACTCTACAGATAAGAAAGGTGTAGCCCAGAGTTACATAACTTCTCCAAAGTCAAACACAGTAAGTGGCAGAAGTGCGTTTAAGTCCAGTAAGTCTGAGGCAAAGCCCAAGCTCTTAGCTTCTACTCTAAGGCCCTTGGTGTAGAGAAATTATGTGGTAATTTGTTTGGCATGTAGTTTGGTTTGTTTTGCCATTCACACTGAATCTTGGTGAGCCCTAAAAGTGGTTATCCTGATTTTCCCTGTTGAGTGAGGAGATAATTCCTGAAGGCAGACAGTAGATGAGTGCTCCTCTGTCTTCTCCATTTTGAAGGAGGGAGGTGAAGGCTCCCTTTCAGATAGTGCCATGGTCCATTTGGATACAATCATTCTTTTCCTTCTCTTTCAGGGTTCTCCTTCCTGTGAGACCTCCAAAACTCCCAGGGACGCTTACCCATGCTGAAAGAACCAGAAAACCTGCTCCCTCAGTGGCAGAGGCCATTCTTTTTACAGTTGCTGCCACATGGTGTCGCTATTGAAACGCAGGGAACACAGCCACCCAGGTAGGGTCCCTGCTGCCCCAGGTTGTTGCTGAGTCCCAGGCAGGTGCTGTGGCTGGTGACCACTGCAAAGAAAAGCCCAGAATTACCACTCTACCCTCCTACCTTCTTTACCAACCCCGATTGTCAAAGAACTTACTCTCCATCTTTGTCCCAATGACCATCCCCCTTTTTATCCAAGGAAGAACAACATTCCTTTATGGCAACACCTGACCTTGTTACAAAAGCATGGTCCATTTGGATTCCGTGACCTTAATACCTGTAAATCTTTCTATTGTTCATAGAATTATTCTGCATGGATTAAATCACCTTGGTTTCCGAGATTGGATGTGGACTGACCATGTGAAGCATCCTCAGCAGTTCAGTGCCAAATGGATGATCCCCAAATCCCTTCTTTGGTAAAAAATAACTGATGTGATTATTATTTACCATCTAAGAGCTAGAGGAGCATGCAATGGAACAACAAATAATATTTAAATAATGTTTCCATGGGGCACCTGGGTGGCTCAGTCGTTAAGCGTCTGCCTTCGGCTCAGGTCATGATCCCAGGGTCCTGGGATCGAGCCCCACATCAGGCTCCCTGCTCCGCGGGAAGCCTGCTTCTCCCTCTCCCATTCCCCCTGCTTGTGCTCCCTCTCTCGCTGTGTCTCTCTCTGTCAAATAAATAAATAAAATCTTTAAAAATAAATGAATAAATAAATAAATAATGTTTCCAATTCAGTAAAATATTTTTCTCTTATAATCCCACTGTATGCCAATGTTCTTTCTCATGAAAATATTTCTTTAAGTACAGATATGAGATAAAGAGTAAATATGAAGAAAATGCTGAGCATGGGTTTGAGGATCATCAAATGATTAGACCAGAAATGATCTTGGTAAATTGTCCATTTTGTTCTGGACATACAGTAATATAGACATATATTCAACTCTCAACTAATCTGAACAGAGAGAAATTCACAAATAACCCAAAGTCACAGTTGAAATAAACCATGCACCATCTTCTACTGCTTCCCAGCTCCCTTCTACTGACCTAGAAGCTGCCTATCCCCAAGGTTTGGCTCAAATTTTCCTAAAGCCACCATCTCTGCTCTGGTCATCAGGGGAAAGGAGAGGGAACTCTAGTGAACAGCAATGGCAACAAGTAATAAATAACTATTGCCTATATTTTGAGTCCTGCTTCTTTATTCCCTCTATTCCATTGTAACTGAGAAGTACTTGTATCCTAATTTCTAAGATCCTCCAGGAAGTAGAACTGCATATCCCCTCTTGTCAATCAGTTCTAGAGGTAATTAGCCAAGGAAATCATTTTTTAAAAATTAGTACATTGATTAATTTCCTTAGGAATTAAGAAGAATAATTTCCTGACAGGTCATATTTCTTTAAGATGGAGGGTATTAAATAACTAGTACTTTTTACATCAGTGATACAACTCCTCCTAAAGCAAAAAGGAAAGTTTAGAATTCTAGAAAGGTCTTATAGACCATGAAATTCAAACTTTGACTTTTTCACTTACAGATAAGGAAACTCATTGCAATCACCATTAATTTTCTCATCTGTGGAATGAAGCGCTCCAAATGATTTGACCTCAATTACAGGGTTAGTTACTAGGGTGGAAAAAAAGCTAAAATTCCTAGCTAAGGCACTTACTATTACCACACGCTGCATTAGAACTAATCAGTCATTGTCTTCTAAAACTACTTTCCCCCCTGAAGTCAATGATATTCCACATTAGAATTCCAGAATACAGCTTTTAGAACATTTGGCTGGAGCTGAGAAGGAAAGTTGCTGGCATTGTGGCTATTCTTTTGTGGTTTGCAGGCAATCCAAACAACAGTTGTGTGCTGTTATATTTCAGTTCTCAAAGACTGGTGGGATCCCATGTTATGGTATGCTTAAAATAAAAACAGAGACCTCCTTTCTGAGGCTGTGGGATGACGAGCAGTTTTGTGCCACTTCATCAGAACTTGGGTCTTTTGACCAGAGCGTTTATTACAAAGTGCAGTAAAGCACAACACAACCACAAGAGAAACATTAGAGCTCTCTCTCCCTTGTGAATTAGTCTGAGAAGATTTTCCTTCAGAAATCACGTGTCTGCACCAGTACTCACTATGCCCTGAACTCTGTCTCACTGAATTAGTATCCCATAGGCTTCTGCAAAGAAGAAACCCCACTGCGTTGAGAATCTTGGAAATACACACTGGATAGCCTCTTCCATTGAATGTCCACCCTTCTTTGGAATGCAAACTATTATCAAGTTATCTTTAGGGGTGAGAGTTTGGTTGGCAGATTTAGTCCCAGTGAATTTGAAGTGTGGGACAAGATCTGTAAAGGAAGATCTCCTTTGGCGACTAGGAAAAAATTGAGCAAGTATAATATTTTGGAGTTAGAAAAACTGAAATAAAGAAATTTACTGTATGTGGAGCTAACTCATATACACACAGAAGGCTTCTGAAAATCTGTCACCAGCTTTCCAATCAGTTCCTGTCTCACCCTATTGGTTTAGCTTCATGATGCCCTACTTCACATCTCTGTTCTTTTTCTGTGATCCTGAGATGGTTAAGGACTGAGAAGGATTTCAATTTGCCTTTTTTATTTTTAATCTTTATTTTTCCCTTATTCTTAAAAAAAAAGAACGTTGCACTTGGCTGGAACTTCTATTACATAGTTGCCTGAGGCTGGGTTGGAGCTGGAAAGTTGCAAAATAAATCAAAGCAAGCTGTGCTCTTGTGTTTCTAAATTATTAAACATTTACATTTGACTGGTCAAACAGTGTGTTTTTTCTAAATGTATACACCCTTGATTGAGAGGCAGAGTTTGGTGTCAGTAATTTGGAGGATACCTTATTTTAGGCCCAATTCAGCTAAACTTTGCTGATGGGATAGAAAATTTAAGTACAAGGGTGGACTTTTTAAAAAAACTTATACCCATAGAGTTTATAAACACTCTAAACCAGCAAAGCAAAGAAAATGATGTGTTTATGATGCTAATTACTGAACTTTACCAGCTCAGTCCAAGATATATTAAAAAGTTGTTTAGACTGGCAATGTACCTTATCCCATTGTTAAGCTTTAGCCTTATTTTCCCCAGAAAGGTCAGAGCAACAACCCTGAAGAAAGAGGCCAGAAAATCTGAATAATGTTATAAAGTGATCCAAGAATAAAAGAATGCTTAAGGTAATTTTTACTCTTTCGGGATCCTAGGGTCATATGCTTTTTAGGTTGAAAAAAGTTCATGAAGCTTTCAAAGATGACAGATCTATAACCAAAAGAGAAATGGAGTATAGGGTACTCTAGTTCATATGTGAATTGTAGGTGATAATATTTAAGGGTACAATGGAAAACCAAGGTAAATGCTAATAATCTGCTCTGGAAAAGAAATCATTTAGATTAGCTACTTCCTTGCTGCCATTTTCCAAAAACTTTTTTTGGTGAATATTCTACAATTTGCATACTTTGCAGATTGGGAAATACAGTGGTTATCCACAATAGTTAATGAGAACAACCCAAGATTTCCATTTTTTCCATAGTGTTTCAAAACCTCTAGGCTAAGTCATCCTCTCTTTGACGTATCTTTAAACATTACACCTAGTATCAGATTATTCCATCACATAGCATTTTGTTAAAATATACTGAAACAAGTATATAATATATTTCCTGTGGTACAATATTCCCACCTTGCAGATGTTCCCACTAGAGACCACTCATAATCACATTATGTCTGACTAGTGATTGAGGGAATGTCTAATAGATTAACTTTCCCATTCTCCTGCATAGTCAGCTCTTCCCAGGCTCCCATTAATGGTTGCTTTTAACCAGATTTCTCTTGAATGATAAGATAAAAGGGGCAGGAATCAGAAAAGTTGTAAATCGATAACCCACTGTGCTGCTTTTCCCCCAGTATTGATCTGGGGCATTGATGAAGAGATAGTTACATGGGATAGAAGTAATTCTTTGGGTCTTCATCTTCTGTCCTGAAGCCCCAAAACCAGTCTGTCCAATTTTGGCCTGAAGAATGTGTTCAGGCCTTAGAAATCATAGATTCCAATATCCCACACGCTTACCACCACCTCCTGACCTTCTTCTTCTCAGAGGATCTCCTTGTCTTTAACCCCCAAGACCTCCCCCTCATCAGTTCCTCATCTCGCCTCACCCTACTGTGTAGCTTTCCAACATGCCCTGAACCTCATGATTGATCTTCTCTACCTTCTTACCAGCCCCTCAGCTTACCTACAATCTATCCTCCTGCTACCCACTCTTCATACTACCTGACCCTTAGATAAAAGACAAGGAATAATCCAATTTTTCTCCTACTCTATCTAGAGGACTGAGACCTAAATTGAACAACACTGCAAACTGATAAAACCAGACTTCTAGGCTCTGATTTCACAAGCCACTGGTGCCTCCTATCTGCACTTCTAGCTAATGTAAGTTTTCCCTTCTGATCCATGCAATGACTCTTCTCAGAGTAAACCATGACTTTTCTTTTACCATTAAATTCACAAGCTATCTTCTTGTCCTCACACATCTTCTCAATGTTACCTTCTACTCAGAGTATCCTCAAAGCTTTCAGGGTTTGAGTGCTTTTTAATTTTTTTCTCATTCTGAATTTTCCATCCTAGCTACAAATTTATTTACTACCAATCCATTTTTACCTTCTTTCCTCTGGTCTAAGTTCTCCCTACTCAGGTGACAGTCAACCACCCAGCCCTTGACCTCATGCACTTCCTTTAATTATCCACTGTCTCTCTTATATGTTTGATCTCTTCTGTTCTACCTGCTCCTTTACCAACCCTCCTCCCCCAAAAAAGAACCATAATTAGTGATCCACAGATCCTGAGTTCAAGGGTGAGATGTGCAATGTATTTGCCATCCAGATCTTCTGAAATCTGGCTCCTACTCTCAGCACTCCATTGAAGTTGCTCTTGTTGGGGTCCATAATAACATTGTCAGCAAATTTAATAGTTATTTTTAGTTTCTATCTTACTGGATCCCTCTATTTTATATAATACTGTTAATGTTATTGTTTTTAAAATGTGTTTATGCCCTTGTTCTCCAAGACACACTACTTTCTTATTTCTATCCCCATTTCTATGATTGAATCTCTTTCTTTCACATGTTCTTTAATTTTGGATTCTTTTCTCAGTTCTCTGCCATAATCATAGACAAAAAGTATGTAAAATTAACTCGTCTTCTATCATTTTAAACTATCATCTGTATACTTTTGACTTCCAAATCTATATTTCCAACTCAACTTCCTCCCCCTTCTTGAGATTTTCAGTAGCTGGCTGGACCCAATCATTAATTTTTGAGAAAACCTAAATCCAGCATTTTCTAAAAGTAATCTCTTCCCACAATACTCTTTCCTGAAGCACCTTTCCATAACTCAATATGCACTGGCTATACAAGAGGTCACTCTAACTCAAGCTTAAAATCTGGTGTATCTTTTAGCTCCCTACCCCCTCACTTTTTATACCACACTCTTAACTTAGTCATGGATTGTATCTTAAATATTCTGGTACTGAAACTCTCTTCTTCAGCCACACTTCTATTGCTAGGCATCAGGCTGCTATCATAACCCACTTGGATTTGCAAAAGATGCCTACATACTCTCTCTGTTACTCGTTTTGTCCCTTCATTTTCATTTTCCACAAAGTTTCCAATCACTCTTCTTAGATGAAGACTGATCATGTCATTTTCATGTTTAATACCCTTCAGTGACTGCCTACAGAATGCCTAGGCAACTTACTGTGGTACTTTCTCATGATCTAACTCTTGCCTACCTCTTCAGCTATGAATGTCAGAAACCCCTACCTCAAACTAGCTACTGCAGCGACATGCAAGGGATGGTATTTTGAACACTCTTAAAACTGTTTCTCTCTTGGGGCGCCTGGGTGGCTCAGTTGGTTAAGCGACTGCCTTCGGCTCAGGTCATGATCCTGGAGTCACAGGATCGAGTCCCGCATTGGGCTCCCTGCTCGACAGGGAGTCTGCTTCTCCCTCTGACCCTACTCCCTCTCATGCTCTCTCTCTCTCTCATTCTCTCTCTCAAATAAATAAATAAAATCTTAAAAAAAAACAAAAACTGTTTCTCTCTTTGTTGTTTTCACTCACATGA
The DNA here is from genome assembly GCF_011800145.1 of Mirounga leonina. Taxonomy (NCBI): domain Eukaryota; kingdom Metazoa; phylum Chordata; class Mammalia; order Carnivora; family Phocidae; genus Mirounga; species Mirounga leonina. The sequence goes on along the minus strand of NW_023270451.1, from coordinate 316,327 downwards.
TATCTTTTTCCTTTTTTTTTTTTTTATGGAAGCTTTATAAGGAGTATATCCACTAGAAATTGTATTGTGAAAGATTTCCATAAACAGTGGGAGTTAGAGGTAAATGTCCTCTGATAATCTTTTACCCTTTTGTCCTCCAGGATTCAATTACATACCTCCCCTCTATTATTCTTTTTCTGTAAAATGAAGCTATTCAGCAGAAGTTTATCCAACATTTTGTGAGAATAATTTCCCCTAGTGGATATATATATATATATAGAGAGAGAGAGAGAGAGAGAGAGACACATAATTTCAGCATACACTGAATCTAATAATGATTGAGAAGTTATAATCCTCTTCTGAGATGTCTGCTAAAATCCAGATCCTTCAGTACTCGTGGGAGAAAAGAAACTATGACAGACGTCCCAAGACAGATGTCCCTGCTATAGATGAAGACAGCATGTGTTACTAGTTCCTTCCTTATCCCCTAATGCTGGCCCACTTTCTCACTGCCATGTCATGAATTTTAACAGTATTGGACAGATCCTGAAATAAGGACGTAATGCCAAAAAAATGACAATTAGAAGAGAGTTTTGGGTATTGTTTGTAAAATCTTGGTCTAAAATGTATTCCTTTGAATCAGATTTAAGTGCTGTGAGGAACTGTTGTCACTTGAGGCTCATTGGATAGGTTATTATCTTTGTAAAGGCAGGTAACAGCAAGCAGGACCCGTCTTTGCTTCTATTAAGCTTCTCTTATGTCTCATAGGAACCCTAACTGTGGAAGGAGTCTCTCTAACATCTTTTGCCTGAAATTTCCTACCTCACTCCCCCTATCAGATGCCACTTGTGCCTGCCTTACACCTTCCTAGCCTCACCCCTGATTTCAGCCATGTTATGACAAACAACTCTGTGAACATTTTGTCTCATGACATACTAACATGACTAACACCTCAGGTGTGCATGCTCCCTGCTCAGGGCTTCTCACTGTTGCAGCACAGGACATAAAAGACTGCTCTGAATGAATACATTTGCAGCCCAAAAGCTCAGGAGTATTAGCAACCTGTTGAGGAACCCTCAACCAATGGGGGTCAGGAAGTGATAGATAACAAATGTTCTATCTGAGAGGCATCTACACACTCCTTAGGGATCCAGCCCCAGCAACTCATGGAGATGATTATGACATTTGAGCACACAGCAGTAGTACCTGTGCCTGACAAAAAAGAGTGATCAGGACTTTTATTAAGAATCAGGTTGGTGCCGTGTTGGCAAAACAAGAATGGTGGGAAAAACCACATAAAAGAAAACTAGCTATTAGCCACACCATCTGCCAGCACATTGCATCCCTTCCTTATAATCAAAAGAGGAAGACTGCAGTAAAACATGTTATGTCCATAGAAATGCAACTAAAGATAAGCACACAACCAAGTAATCACAATATATCTGTGGGAAAACTACTAAGTAATAGAATTAATAAAGCAAACCAAATTTAACTTTAGAAAATGTATAAATGGAGCCAGCTTCCCCCCCAGAGAGGTTCGGGAAGATTTTATATCCATCAAATATTCAAATAGAGATCTACACAATTAAAAACTGATTAGTTTAAAAGAATACTCTAGAGATTGGATAAACAGAAAAATGAACAAAGCTAAAAGACAAATTAGTGAGCTAAAAATCAAGCTAAGGAATTTCTCTAAATGAATTCCAAAGGAATCAACTGACAGAAATCATGGAAGAAAGGATAAGAGACATAGCATGTACATCTCTAGAAGTTTCAGAGGCAGTTCCAGAGGAAGACAGCACAGAGAACAAAGGGAGGGGATGGTACATAAAATAAATTTAAAAAAAATAAAAGAAGAAAATGTGTGAGAACTGAAAAGCTTAGTGTAAGATTGAATGAGACTGCTTATTAAAATTAAAATTAAAATAAATCAAATAGAAAGCTCCAACTTCCACACACACAGAAGTAAAATATCAAAGCATCAAGGAAAAACTCTAAAATGTAGAAGAGAAGAAAATATAAAATACCTAGTTATAAAATAGTAAGTATTAATTTTCCTAGATGATAAAAGGATTGTGACTCCTAGAAGATTGTCCTTATTCTTTAGAGAAGTATGCTGAATAATTAAAGGTGAAATCCCATGATAGCTGCAACTTACTTTCAAATGGTTAAGCAAAAGAGCATACACACATGTAGAGAGGGGATACCAAACAAATGTGGCTAAATGCTCATGTAGGTGGAAAGTACATGGGTATTCCCTATACTATTCTTTCAACTTTCCTATTTGTTTAAACAGTTTCTTACTATAAAGTTGGGGGAAAGTTCTCAAGATCTTGTTGACTGTCAATTAACCAAAAATTACCTATAAACAACCAGGTGTCAGATTGAAATCAGACATCTTACTAGTAACACTCAATACAAGAGGATAATGGAATGGTATCTTCTAAGTTCTGAGAAAAAATATCTTTTGACTTTCCCAGCCAGCCAATCTATTATTCAAATATGAAGGCAAACTACATTCCAATAATATTAAAATTAATGAATGCAAGATGAAGTCAAATTAAGTATTAAATATATGGAGTCAGTAAACTATTCAACTAATCTCCCTCCTAAAAATCCCCTAAAAATAATATTAAAGAGAAAAAAACTGGGAAATACAAAGAAAACATGGGGAAGGGGACAGCAACAGAGGAGGAATTTCCAATCAATTTCTAGAAAACAACATATATGGATTTAATGAGACTGAGGAAGCTATGATCACAAAGCCGGAGAGTACATGCAGAGTGACAGCTCACTTGCTAGGACTGGGAGGGGCTTAGAACTAGGAGAATCAAAGTACAGAGGAAAGTGATAAGAAGTCAAGGTAAAATTGAATTTCTGTAGACACTACAATAGTTGTATACAGTTAACTCCTCCACCCTCCTTCCTGTGCTATACATTGAGCTAAGCTCCTCCCATTTCCCCACCTTAGGCAAGAGATTGGCAATTTTTTCTTTGCAGAACTTAGTAGTCCTTGGGATATACCTTTACCAATGGTTTTTGTAGAACAAGAAAAACAGCCAATGAGCGAGCAGTCATCAAGCTAAACCACACATGGCTTTCGATTGGCTTTTCAGAGTCTCACTATGAAATATTCATGGGAATGAAATTTTATGAGGCATTTAAGAAAGTGTTCCCATATGAAAGAAAGATAGCACAATAGGGGAAAAAAACAACCTTGGAGTTTTTTAAAGACTTTCTTCAAACTGTTATCTTTATTTAATATCCTCAGAGCAATCAGAGAAGATAGTCTATAAAAGAAGAAGAGAATGGTATAGAAAATGAACAACTGGAGAACAAAAAGGGCTCTTAGAACTATTTAAAGGACAATCCAAGGATTGAAAGGTAAAAATTAGGAAAATTTCTCGAAAGGCATGACCCAAACTCAGTGATGAGTGGGAAAATGTGATAAAAAAGACAATCAATTCAAGAGGCCTAATATCTTATTAATAACAAGTTCATAAAAAGAGAAAAATGAAAGAGATACAATTTTTTAAAAGATTTTGTTTATTTATTTGCCAGAGAGAGAGAGAGAGAGTGCATGAGAGGGAACACAAGCAGGGGGAGCGTCAGGCAGAGGGAAAGCAGGCTCCCCGCTGAGCAGGGAGCCCCATGTGGGACTTGATCCCAGGATCCTGAGATCATGACCTGAGCCGAAGGCAGACACTTAACCGGCTGAGCCACCCAGGTGTCCCAGAAGGGATAAAATTTTAACACAGTAATGCAATCAAATTTCCTGAAGAAATTTTCCCAAATCAAAATAGCCCACAAAGTATCTAGCATGACAGGTGGCCATTTACTTAATATTTTATATTCAATTAATATGTTAGGAGATATAAAGGAAAATATTAAGTAAATTTCTTAAAACTTATAAGTAAATTTAAATCACTTTAACAAATGTATCTTCTAAAATTGAGAATTATAGTATTTTAGTTTTTGAACATCAAAAAATTTTCAGAAAACTAATCTTTCATAGTTAACAAACTAAAACCTCTAGGCCAAATCCAATTTGCAGTCATTTTCATACAGCCTGGAGCTAAGAAGTGTTTTTTACATTTTTATTTTTTTTTAATTTTTTACTTTTTTTAAAGATTTTATTTATTTATTTGACAGAGAGAGACACAGCAAGAGAGGGAACACAAGCAGGGGGAGTGGGAGAGGGAGAAGCAGGCTTCCCACGGAGCAGGGAGCCTGATGCGGGGCTTGATCCCAGGACCCTGAGATCATGACCTGAGCCGAAGGCAGACGCCTAATGACAGCCACCCAGGTGCCCCGGGCTTTTACATTTTTAAATAGAAACAAAACAAAATAACGAAGAATATATGACAGAAACCATATGTGGCCCACAAAACCTAAAATATTTGCTACCTTGGTTTGCTAACCACCTATACTAAGCATAATAATGAAAGTTATATGCTGTCCCTCCAGTATGCTAGTCCTCTTCCAGAACATGAAAGAGATTCTAAAAGTCTCCATCACTAAGAAACTGAGAAATAGGGGTATCTTAAATTCATGGGATGTCTAAACAGCTTCTGGCAAGTGGTACCTTACACCACAGGGAGTCCCAGTACAAAGGATTTGGTGCTGGGTTTGTTAGTTACATGAGAAACCACCTGGGTTGTCAAATGTCCAGGAGCAGTGTAGGGGCCAGTGAGGACCAGAGAGAACATATTTGAACTAAAGACATTCACATTAAAAACACAAAAAATGTGCTGTGCTGACCAATCAATAGATCCTATTTGTATAAATTAGTGTGATTTGTACTAAAGTCATTGTTGTATGGATAAACGTCATGTTCTAAAATTTCTGCTGCTTCTGTAACTTTATTTTATAATTTTCATAGATAGCTAAGATCAAAATTTTTACTTATACTGAGGCAACCTCCTCTTCTCACATATTTGTGAATTTCTTGGCTTAATATATTTCCGGTCAAAGATTTTCATGAGACGTGGTAGAAAAAAAATCTTAATGCAAAAGGAAATGTGGCTTTGGGCTGAAGCTAAAATGACCTAATGCAATAGACCAACTTCCCAGATGACCCCCAATAATCCCTGCCTCCTGGTAGTCAGACTCTGTATAATGCCCTCTCCTGGAATGAGGGCTGGACCTCTGACTTGTGTCTAGTGAGTAGAATACCTTTATAGATTAGGTTTCTAAAATGACTTCTGTCTTACTAGCAGACTCTCTTGCTGGCTTTAACAACATGTCTGAGAAGCCCACATGACTAGGAACTGGGCAATCTTTGGCCAACAGCTAGCAGTGAACTAAGGCCTTTAGTACAATAGCCAGTGGGGAATTGAACCCCACTGGCAAACACCAAAATAGCCTAAAGTGGGCCTGCCTGGATGAATGCGGAGATGGCTGCAGGCAACACTGTGGTTATAGCCTCGTGAAAATCCCTGAGCAGCTAATCTAGACCCAGATTCCTCCTGATCAATAGAGACTGTACATTCTGTTTTAAGCCTCTAAGTTTTGGTATGATTTGTTACACAGCAATAGATGGCTAATACACATTATGACAGGAAGAAAATGTTTTCCATGTTGTTCCAGGGTCAGTTTGTGGTTCTGCCAGCATCTTAAGACAGTAAATATTCTACAGTACTTATGAGGGGCCATGCCGACACCAAGTAAATTCTGCATCCAGACATTTCTTCCTCTTTGACTTATCCATTTTTCTTACTACTATAACCCACATATCTAAGATTAAAAAAAATAAGTCATCTCTAGTCTCAGTAGAAATTCATTTGTTTTTTTGAGAAATGAATTAGTACTTTGCCAGATCCCCTTACCAAATAACAGATCCTGTGATAACTAGAAACATTTATTTTAGAATACTTTGTTACTCTTTAAATAAATAAGTAGATAGTATTATCAAGTAATATTCTTTCAAAACATTTTAATATTGAAAAATATTCAGTAATTTTTATTTTTCCAATCACATATTTGAGAGCTTAATAAGAAACATCTGAGAGATAATATTATTTTATTCTTTTCTTCTGTTTTAGAAGATGAAAGCCCACAGTACAGGACTTTTCACATGTTTTTGCTTTTTGGATCACATTTATGTCAGTTTCATATCCTTTAAAATGATAACTTATTTAATAAGATCAAAGTTGATTAAAATTTTTATTTAATGATATGATTCTGCAATTTGCTGCAAAATAATGTGTGTGGTGGAGGGAGAAAAAGAATGGCTCAGGGACTACATTAGAAAACACTAGCCATGAGTTGATGGTTGTTGAAGCTGCTGGTGGATACATTATACTATTCTCTCTACTTTTGTACACACTTGTAATTTTCCATATGTGTGACAAACTTCTATATAAATATTTCATCTTTCCCAAGGATTCTACTGTAGTATTACGTGAAATTTTTTTCTATAAAGCCACATGCTGCTTTCAAGTTTCTTTGCTACATCAACCAGCAACACAAACATGTTCAACATTTTCTATTTCCAACAGGACTGCTCATTTTGAAGGAGACATGCTGTAGAGACAGTTTTAATAATAACAACTTTTAATAATGACTAAATTTTATTGGTGACTACCAATGGAATAGACATTATGCTATGTGCTTTACATGAATTATTTCACTCAAGTCCACACAAGGATAATTTTATCCCTGGGGTGAGAGGTTACTAGGAACTTATCTGCATAATTTACCTGAATAAGTTACTAGTAAAATGTATACATGAGAAACTCATCTCACAAGTTGAGTATAAGTCAGAATTTCTATGAAAGTCAGTATACATTTTAAAGCACTGTATGCTACCTTGTGGCATTATTTTCTCCGATTGTAATGCTTCTCTACAAAGTTCTTTGATGTCCTACCAAGTTTGGTATCTTTTCTTTAAATACTTGATAAATTGTGTATCAAAATACTTCCTGACACAGATTCTGGTAGACATTTATAATTTATCTTTGAAGGGCAAAGAACATAAATGAGTCAGTAACTATTTTTCACTGAGATCCTGCTTAGGATTGTATTAGAAAATTATAAAGCTGAATAGTTTGATTTAACATTGGTTAAAATTATAGTCAACACAAGAGACCACTGATTTCAAAATAGTTAAAAAGAAAAATCTGAAACAATAAGAAGATAGTTGATATTAGGATCTGTAGAATTCAAAGCAGTGGGCAAAGTATTGAGAGAAGCTGGAAAATATTTAAGGCCCATTATTCTGTATTCTGACATAAAATTTTGACTTTGCTTTTCCAAGAAATTTTCCTATGGTTTGCTTCTGCATAACAAAAGACCAGAAGACAAAGATGTTTGTTTTTGTGGGACACTGTATTGTCATTGTTTGTTTGCTATAGTTAAACTTACTCATTACCCTTGTAGACTTCAACCCACTGCCTGTGATGTCACTGATGTTGCTGTAATCAACACAACCACTAATACAAAAGCAGTATAGATTCTCTAGGAGTTAAAATAAGCATTGGTAAGCTTTTTCTTTCTTGCAAATATTATGGCAGATTTGTTTTTAAAATACAATATAAGTTCTCCAACTTTCATCTCCATTTAGTTACTGAGTTAGCTGTTCTGATAAATTATCTGGGTTTGGATATTGGCCCACCTTATACTCTAGGGCCTTGGAAAGCTTCTTTGCTTTTCCCAGTCTGCTTCTCAATCAGTAAAATGGAAATCCAGGCCTTGATTTGAAGATAGTTATATGGCATATGGCATAAGAATCATAGTAAGTGCTCAAAAAAAGATCATTTCCTCCCTTCATATAATTTTCCTTTTTTATTTCTATAGAAATTTTTCTTTTAAACAAATAATAACAGTGTTTCATAAGGAATTACTTAGAATTCTCATTTAGTTAAAAGATGCTGGTTAGGCAATTCAATATGATTATATTCTTATTACAGAAGATGACACAGAGGGGAAACTTTATGGGTATGAATCTGATAAATCATCATCCTCAAACTTAGAAAAGATTTAACGTATCAACTAGACATTCCTTACTTAAAAATTGTGTTTAGTCAATGGGATAGTTATTTCTAAATACACGTTATATTATTTGTAAGTTGAGTGCTCTATTATTTTTTTTCTCAGAAATATTTCCCTATATCTGCTCAATGTTTCCAAATTTTTCTGATCATGAGCTCTCCTAAATTAAAAACCAATGTTCAGATCCCTGCCCCTGGAGAGGCTGATACATTGGGGCTAGGGCAGAAATCTGTACATTCAACTATTGCCCCAGGTGGTTCTTCTGCTCAGGCAAAGATAGGAAAGAGTGCATCAGTTGATCTTCCCATTTTGCTGACTGGGGGAAAGTGTGTATGTGCAAGCCAAGCACTAAAATTACATTTTTCCAAGTCATAGCATACTTAAACTCAATCACTGATTCCTCAGAGTTAACAGTGGGTTAGCAGCCTGCAGGGCTGAAAACTGAATCACAGAGAAGATTGAGAAGGTGATTTTGCCTCACAGTCTTTTGGAGACAGGGTTAGATTTCAGAGTTAATATATATGTTTTCCAAGCAATTCCCCTCCGCAGTCCTTTCTTGATGGCACACTGAGGATCTCTCTTCCTTCCTTCCCACCCTCATTTTCTTCTTCCATCTTTCCTTCCATCCCTCTACCCATCTATCCAGCAAACACCAAAGTAGAAGTAAAGACTAAAGAAGCTGTCTTAGTCTGTCTAGGCTGCTCTAACAAAATACCATAGACTGGGTGGTTTATAAACAACAAATGTATTTTTCACGGATGTGGAGGCCAGGAAGTCCGAGTCTCCAGGAGATGTGACTCTGCTGAGGGCCTGCTTCCTGACAGACAGCTGTCTTCTCATTGTATCCTCACATGACAGAAGGGGCGAGGGAGATCCTGGAGTCTCCTTCATAAGGGGACTACTCCCATTCAGGAGGGCTCCAACCTCACGGTGTCAGACCCTCCCAAAGCCTTTACCATCACATTGGGCATTAGGTTTCAATATGAATTTTGGGGGGACACAAATGAAATTCAGTCTGTACCAGAAGCCTTTGGCTTCAGTGTCACAGTAAGGCTGAGAGATATGGTTGCCAAGATCAGATCAACATAGAAGGAAGAGAGAGGAAGAGAGATAACAAAAGGGGATGGGGAAGGAGTGTCAGGCTGAGGGAAACAGAATATATACTCTCTGTCAAGTCATTTTGTTCCTCCCCTCCATTCAATAACACATGTATGCACCAATTATCAGTCTGATTGCCCTTTATAGTAACATTTGTGTGTAAATGCCATATTTGTGTCTTGCTAAAATGCTAGAAAGCCCTAAAAGACATGGCATCCTCCATCACTGTATCTGCGGAGCTACTCAGTAGATGAACTGGCGCATAAAAGACGGCCTCATGTTTTTGCAAACTTTAAAGGGCTACACAAAGTGGTTCACATCATTAAATGTGAAATAAAAATGCTAATGATTATCTCTGCCTACCTGGCTTCCAACTTCCACAATCCCCTCTCTCCCCCAGACCCCAATATTATGGCACTAGAATAAATTCTAACCTTGGCCACAATGCCTTCTCTCTTTTGCTAATAGTCTGCTTTGGCAGTAAGTGATCCTTGATCTCACTTTGGTTCTGACCTTTTGTCCTAATTCTTATGACTGGACTTCTGTCTTATTCTTTGTTCTCTAGAACATTTCTAGGTAACTTGACCACTACTTCTCCAGTACCTCTAGGACTGGCTTAGTCTTTGTTACAGGTTGAGCTGTGGTCCCCTATAAAGATATGTTGAAGTCATAACCCCACAAACCTTAAATATGTCACCTCCAAATGTGATCTTATTTGGAAATAGGGTTGTTGCAGATATAATTAGTTAAGAGGAGGTATTACTGGAGTAGGATGGGCCCCTAATCCAAAATGATTAGTGCCCTGATAAGGAAAGAAAGATGCCTGAAGACAGATACCTAAGGAGAGCCCATGTGATGACAGAGGCTGGGACTGGAGTGACAGAGTTGTGAGCTAAGGAACACCAAGTATTGTGGCAGCCACTGGAAGCTATGAAAAGGGAAAGGATATTCCCTAAAGCTGGGAGAGTGAGCAAGGTCCTGCTGACACTTTGATTTCAGATTCCTAACCTCCAGAACTGTGACATCATATATTTCTATTGTTTTAAGCCACTCAGTTTGTGGTACTTGGTTGGGGAGCCCTAAGAAACTAATGCAGTCTTGCTGCTAGTTTCTTTGTAGATATTACAGACAAGTGCTGAGCATCTTGTGTAGCAATCGCTATGCCTACCCCATGCATATACATCAGAACACCCATATAACTAAGGAAATCTGGGTGAGAAATCTATATTTGTAGGAGTACTCCTTAGATATCTGCTGGTCAAAATATCTTTTCTTCAATTTCCACAATGATTCTGTTCTTCAAGTATGTCACAAATTCCATGGGGGGTTGGTCCAATTCTAAGTCCCATAAAATATTAACATAATGTCTCACCATGTATCAACACATGTTTTCTTTTTCCTTGCTAATCTTTATTAGTAGACTTAAAGTTAGAAGAGCAAGAAGAAAGCACACAAGAAAAAAACAAACAAACAAATAAAAAGGATCGCCTACATGAAAGGAAGCCTAGTTAGCCAAAGATGGATTTATTTGTAATTCAATAATAGCTCTGTCTGTCCTTTAACTTTTTGAAATGTGATATGCAACATTTTCATGAATAAATGTGATTTCAAAAAAAAAGAGAAAGAAACACTGCATCCCTTTCTTTGAGAGACTGGAAATTATTGTATTTTATATGCAGGGAAAATGATAACTGTGGCACAGATGTGAAAATCACAATGCATTTTTTTTTATAGTAAATCGAATGTTCCTAGTGAAGTTGATAAATTGATGGCTCAGCACATCTGGGGACTTGTTTACTCTGGTCTGCAATTGTCCTTGCCACAAAGGCTAAATTTTGCTTTCTCATGGTTTGCAGGATATAAGAACATAAAATAGATTTTGTTACTCGTGGGCCACAGAAATCCCCTCCTTCTTGTATATAACTATAAAACCCTTAGGACTAGGCTAATGTGGAATACACTCAATTATTTGTGTACGTGTGTGTAGATGCAGGGGGGGGACACTTGTATATGTGTATTGTAGTGGTGGTGGGATAATCTTTTTTTTTAAAGTGTTGAAATATATTATAGACACACATACAGATGTGCACTAACACATGTATCCACCCACACATACACCCTGCTGCATGCAGCAACAGTAAAATAATTATTTAAATTTGAATATTATAGTAAATTACTTTTTCACATGAAGAAGACCATGTGGTGACAAAGAAACCAAAGCAGTTCCTGGAGAACCAGTTTGTCCCACCTGTGAGAACTTTCTCACAGTTTTGAGATAAACATGCTAAGTAGAGTACATTACAAATATTTTATACTGAGGTGGAATTTTAATATGATTTAGAGATGTAAAGCAAGGATTATCAAATAGTTATTTATATGTCCTGATACATGAATCAAAAAAAAAAAAGAGAGAGAGAGAGATAAGTTCCTTATTTGAAGATTGACTGAAGGATACCATTCTCACTATAAAAGCTGACCACAGGGGTGCCTAGGTGGCTCAGTTGGTTAAGCATACAACTCTTGATTTCAGCTCAGGTCATGATCTCAGTGTGGTGAGATGGAGCCCTGCGTTGGGCTCCGTGCTGAGCATGGAGCCTCCTTAAGATTCTCTCTCTCCTTCTACCCCCTGCTCACACTATAAATAAATAAATAAAAAAAATAAAAGCTGGCCACATGCTACTCTATACATTCTAGAGTTGAAAAACTGCTTGGAAACTCTTGAAAAGTGGAAACTCGAGAAACACAGAAGCATGTATATTAAACTTCAGGTAGAGAGACTAGTAGAATATCATCCCCCATCAACAAGTTTTCTTGGGTGAATTACAGGTAAATTGTGGATGTAAGTCATGTTTGAGAAAAGACAGATAGGGAGAGGTAATTGAAAAAGGGAGGATAATGATATTGTGATAGGTGGATATTTGAAAGCCTGAGTAATGTCAAAAACCTGGAGGTTAAAGCAAAATGGAATAGAGAACTAGAAAGTACCTAACATATATAATGATCAAGATTTATTGGAAAAGATGGTCAAAGCATATGTATGACCTCTCTCCTTTCCAATGGCATTCTTTTAAAAGTACCCAAAAAGTGTGTGTGTGTGTGTGTAGCAAGGGGGAGACAGTATAACCTGTATTATTAGTACAAGAAGTTGATAAGAAATGCCAGCCCCAGAGAATAGGCATTGGTTAACAGCTATCCTTGATATAGAAATCTCAAGAATATATAATACACACAGTGCCAATTAAACCAGATTGGAACAAACAAATAAACAGAAATGCTCCTGAGTTCCCAAGGGCAGTTCCCAAGGGCTCCTGAGTTATGAAGGGCAAAGGCTGGAGGCAGGGTTTGAAAGACTGAGAGAGACTCAGACCAACTGCCTTGGCCATGGTGAAGGGAAATTTACTACCATTTGGTAGTAAAGTCAGATGCAGCAGAGGCTTTCCTGAGTAGCAGGAAATGGGGGCAGCAGTTCTAGAGAAGTGTCCCAAGTGTCCCTAGTTGACCCACCAGCAAGTGCCTTGTTTGAAGTCAGACCCCAGGGAACAGGCATTTACTAAGAACAGCAGGCCATGGACAATGCAGCAAAGACTTTGAGGTATGGTGTTCCCAGGTGATCAGGGTATATGGCTAGTATATTGAAGAGCTTCTTGGTAAGTTAAGCATGGGACTGAGTATATGTGTAGTAACACCATAAAACAGGCCATCACCAGTGGTAGAGCAAGGACTGTCTTCCTCAAAAGACAAGGCTACTCTACACTAATAAAGAGGTCTGTGCACACTGGGCCTAGAACTGGCAAGGTAACTTGACCAAACAGGAAATGGGTGGTTGGAAAAGGACAAGCACCAACAGATGCATCAATGGTCCAAGTCTCTTTCCTACTTGTCCAGGCAATGCTGAAGAACTAAGAGAATGCCTAAGATAGCATCAAAATGGAAAACGAGAATCCAGGAAGAATCCACTCATGTGAGAAAACCAAACCAAGGTAGAAAACTCATTTAAGAAAAAGAATTAAAAAAAAGCAGCCTATGGAAGAGGTTTTGTGGCTTAAAGAGCACCTAAGAAAGGACATATAAATGACTAAAGAAAACAATTTTTTTATATCAAAAAAATAAAGAAGTATATTTATTTTTCAATTTTCTCCAGCTGGGGGTTTAAATACAAAGTATGTAGTCTGATTTCCATAAACTGCAGCCACAAATCAGTCTCATTGCATTACTGCAATTATGTCATGTATAATGCAGAAATTAGAGGCTTACATAAACATGCAAATACATTTCAAGAATCAAAAAAAACTTTTAAAAAGTTGCTTTTCTTGGGGCGCCTGGGTGGCTCAGATGGTTAAGCGTCTGCCTTCAGCTCAGGTCATGGTCCCAGGGTCCTGGGATCGAGTCCCACATCGGGCTCCTGGCTCAGCGGGGAGTCTGCTTCTCCCTCTCCCTCTGCCTCTCCCACTGCTCATGCTCTCTCTCTCTCTGTATCTCTGTGTCTCAAATGAATAAATAAAATCTTTAAAAAAAAAAAGTTGCTTTTCTCCTTATGTATAGGATATTTAAAAACTATTTCACCTCTCTCAGTCCTAGTTTCTTTTTTTTTATTATGTTATGTTAATCACCATACATTACATCATTAGTTTTTGATGTGTTCCATGATTCATTGTTTGCGCATAACACCCAGTGCTCCGTGCAGAACGTGCTCTCTTTAATACCCATCACCAGGCTAACCCATCCTACCACACCCTCCCCTCTAGAACCCTCAGTTTGTTTCTCAGAGTCCATCGTCTCTCATGGTTCATCGCCCCCTCCGATTTCCCCCACTTCATTCTTCCCCTCCTGCTATCTTCTTCTTCTTCTTTTTAACATATAATGTATTATTTGTTTCAGAGGTACAGATCTGAGATTCAACAGTCTTGGACAATTCACAGTGCTCACCATAGCACATACCCTCCTAAATGTCTATCACCCAGCCGCCCCATCCCTCCCACCCCCCACCACTCCAGCAAACCTCAGTTTGTTTCCTGAGATTGAGAATTCCTCATATCAGTGAGATCATATGATACATGTCTTTCTCTGATTGACTTATTTCACTCAGCATACCACTCTCCAGTTCCATACACATCATTGCAGATGGCAAGATTTCATTCCTTTTGATGGCTGCATTATATTCCATTGTATATATATACCACTTCTTCTTTAGCCATTCATCCATCTGTTGATGGACATCTTGTCTCTTCCCATAGTTTGGCTATTGTGGACATTGTTGCTATAAACATCAGGGTGCACGTACCCCTTCGGATCCCTACATTTGTATCTTTGGGGTAAATACCCAGTAGTGCAATTGCTGGGTCATAGGGTAGCTCTAGTTTCACCTTTCTGAGGAACCTCCATACTGTTTTCCAGAGTGGCTGCACCAGCTTGCATTCCCACCAACAGTGTAGGAGGGTTCCCCTTTCTTCACATGCCCACCAACATCTGTCGTTTCCTGACTTGTTAATTTTAGCCATTCTGACTGGTGTGAGGTGCTATCTCATTGAGGTTTTGATTTGGATTTCCCTGATGC